>NC_055694.1:20351764-20716764 GCF_017639745.1 Melanotaenia boesemani
AACTGGAAGAAGAGAGAAAAGCAAAGCAGCTGGAAAAACACGTTGAAGAGGAGAGAGTAGTGATTGAACAGGACAAACTGGGAGCAGAGCTAAATCATGTGATAGAAAAGGAAAAAGAAACACAGGATTTGATTCATGCTCAACCCTTGAGTCTCCCTAAGAACCAGGGTGAATTTTCAGTTTTCGATTCACATCCATCTCATGAGGAATCTCAACTTTGCTCCACCTTCAGTGCTCAAACACTCTCTTATCCTGTCAACATTTCTGTGTTATATCCAGAGACATCCCATCTTTCTTCCTCTGAACCTGCCATTGATAACACCATCCTCACTCCACCCTTGGTTGTAGATTATACTGATTATCCGGTTGTCCAACAAAACTCCAACCAGATTCCTCCCAAAGACACCTTCATCTCTCCACCCTGCAACAGTAATCCTCATGATTTCCTGTTGTATGACGCAAATTCATACTGGGACGGCTGTGCCAACACCAACTACGGCAGTTTCTTCTCTCAAGGGTGTTACAGCAACCCTCCAAATTTCCCGTTGTATGATGCAAATTCATACTGGGACGGCTGTGCCAACACCAACTACGGCACTTTCTTCTCTGCAAACAGTTACAGCAACCCTCCAAATTTCCCGTTGTATGATGCAAATTCATACTGAGATGGCTGTGCCAACACCAACTACGGCACTCTCTTCTCTCAAGGCTGGTAAAGCAACCCTCCAAATTTCCCGTTGTATGATGCAAATTCATACTGGGACGGCTGTTCCAACACAATCTACGGCACGTTCTACTCTCAAGACTGTTACAGCAACCCTCCAAATTTCCCGTTGTATGATCCAAATTCATACTGGGACGGCTGTGCCAACATCAACTATGGCACGTTCTTCTCTCAAGACTGTTACAGCAACCCTCCAAATTTCCCGTTGTATGATCCAAATTCATACTGGGACGGCTGTGCCAACATCAACTACAGCACTCTCTTCTCTCAAGGCTGTTAAAGCAACCCTCCAAATTTCCCGTTGTATCATACAAAGAGGGGAAACAAGTGGAGGGTGAAAACTCACAAATCCGGAGAGAAGTAAAAGATTTGGAACAGACAAACACTAAGGCTTTTCGTCCGAAAGAGAGAAGCAAAACTGAAAAACAGAAGATGTTTGAACGAGAAAGGAAGGAAATGGAGGAAGCATTTGGAGCCACTGATCAGGAAAAAATCACACAGGTAGAAATTTGGCTAACGGTGAAAAATCTGATCAAAGAAATGTCACAAGAGAATAAAGCTCTGACGAACAAGATGAAAATTTTTGATGATGAAAGGAGAGAAATTCAGGCAATGAAGGCTGATTTAGAAAAACAGAGGAAACACCTAGAGGATCAAATTAGCAAAGTGGAGGAGAGAGGAGGAGAGATTGACCAACAGACAATTAAACTCAACAAGAGAAAATCTCTCTGGAGCAGGAAAGAAAAAGAACAGAGCATGGAGGCAAAAAAACTGGAAAAGGAGAGAGAGGAATTGGAGCTGCTGAGAGATCAGTTGAGGCAAGAGAAAACATCTATTCTGCAGAAAAGTAAACAGCTGGAAAAGCAAGTCCAGGAGCAGCAAGGTGGGAAAATACACCCTGAAGTGAAAATGAATGAAGAGGGAAAGAGTAACGGAAAACTTGAGCTTGAGAAAAGAAAATATAGGGAGAGACAACAAATTTGGAGCAGGAGATTTAAAATGATGGAAGGTGAGCTGAATAAAGCAGAAAAGAAGAATAATCAGCTGTTAAAGGAAAACAATAAACTCTCCGAAGAGAAGAAACAGCTGGAAAAGGAGAGAAAAGACTTGGTGGAGGAAAAGACTGCAGAAACTCATGTGGAAATCTTGAATCAACTAAAAGAGGAGAAGAAAAAATTGGAGCTGGAGAAAAATGAACTCTTAGAGAAGAAACAACATCTGGAGCAGGAGAAGAAACAGCTTGAAAAGGAGAGAAAAGACTTGGTGAAGGAGGAAAAGAGAGTACAAACTCGTGGAAATCAGTAGGAATCAACTAAAAGAGGAGAAGAAAGAGTTGGAGTTGGAGAAAAATGAACTCTTAGAGAAGAAACAACATCTGGAGCAGGAGAAGAAACAGCTTGAAAAGGCAAGAAAAGACTTGGTGAAGGAGGAACAGAGAGTACAAACTCATGTGGAAATCAGTAGGAATCAACTAAAAGAGGAGAAGAAAGAGTTGGAGTTGGAGAAAAATGAACTCTTAGAGAAGAAAGGGTGTTACAGCAACCCTCCAAATTTCCCGTTGTATGATGCAAATTCATACTGGGACGGCTGTGCCAACACCAACTACGGCACTTTCTTCTCTGCAAACAGTTACAGCAACCCTCCAAATTTCCCGTTGTATGATGCAAATTCATACTGAGATGGCTGTGCCAACACAAACTACGGCACTTTCGTCTCTTCAAACAGTTACACCAACCCTCCAAATTTCCTGTTGTATGATACAAATTCATTCTGAGACGGCTGTGCCAACACCAACTACGGCAATTTCTTCTCTGCAAACAGTTACAGCAACCCTCCAAATTTCCCATTGTATGATACAAATTTATACCGGGACGGCTGTGCCAACACAAAATACGGCACTTTCTTCTCTCAAGACTGTTACAGCAACCCTCCAAATTTCCCGTTGTATGATCCAAATTCATACTGGGACGGCTGTGCCAACACAAACTACGGCACTGTCTTCTCTCAAGACTGTTACAGCAACCCTCCAAATTTCCTGTTGTATGATCCAAATTCATACTGGGACGGCTGTGCCAACATCAACTACGGCACTCTCTTCTCTCAAGGTTGGTAAAGCAACCCTCCATATTTCCCGTTGTATGATCCAAATTCATACTGGGACAGCTGTGCCAACATCAACTACGGCACTCTCTTCTCTCAAGGTTGTTAAAGCAACCCTCCAAATTTCCCGTTGTATGATACAAATTCATACTGGGACGGCTGTGCCAACATCAACTATGGCACGTTCTTCTCTCAAGACTGTTACAGCAACCCTCCAGATTTCCCGTTGTATGATCCAAATTCATACTGGGAAGGCTGTGCCAACATCAACTACGGCACTCTCTTCTCTCAAGGCTGTTAAAGCAACCCTCCAAATTTCCCGTTGTATGATACAAATTCATATTGGGATGGCTGTGCCAACACAAACTACGGCACCGTCTACTCTCAAGACTGTTACAGCAACCCTCATAATTTCCCATTGTATGATACAAATTCATACTGGGATGTCTGTGCCAACACAAACTACGGCACTTTCTACTCTCAAGACTGTTACAGCAACCCTCCAAATTTCCCGTTGTATGATACAAATTCATACTGGGATGGCTGTGCCAACATCAACTACGGCACTTTCTTCTCTCAAGGCTGTTAAAGCAACCCTCCAAATTTCCCGTTGTATGATCCAAATTCATACTGGGACGGCTGTGCCAACGTCAACTACGGCACTTTCTTCTCTCAAGGCTGGTAAAGCAACCCTCCAAATTTCCCTTTGTATGATACAAATTCATACTGGGACGGCTGTGCCAACATCAACTACGGCACTCTGTTCTCTCAAGGCTGGTAAAGCAACCCTCCAAATTTCCCGTTGTATGATACAAAGAGGGGAAACAAGTGGAGGGTGAAAACTCACAAATCCGGAGAGAAGTAAAAGATTTGGAACAGACAAACACTAAGGCTTTTCGTCCGAAAGAGAGAAGCAAAACTGAAAAACAGAAGATGTTTGAACGAGAAAGGAAGGAAATGGAGGAAGCATTTGGAGCCACTGATCAGGAAAAAATCACACAGGTAGAAATTTGGCTAACGGTGAAAAATCTGATCAAAGAAATGTCACAAGAGAATAAAGCTCTGACGAACAAGATGAAAATTTTTGATGATGAAAGGAGAGAAATTCAGGCAATGAAGGCTGATTTAGAAAAACAGAGGAAACACCTAGAGGATCAAATTAGCAAAGTGGAGGAGAGAGGAGGAGAGATTGACCAACAGAAAATTAAACTCAACAAGAGAAAATCTCTCTGGAGCAGGAAAGAAAAAGAACAGAGCATGGAGGCAAAAAAACTGGAAAAGGAGAGAGAGGAATTGGAGCTGCTGAGAGATCAGTTGAGGCAAGAGAAAACATCTATTCTGCAGAAAAGTAAACAGCTGGAAAAGCAAGTCCAGGAGCAGCAAGGTGGGAAAATACACCCTGAAGTGGAAATGAATGAAGAGGGAAAGAGTAATGGAAAACTTGAGCTTGAGAAAAGAAAATATAGGGAGAGACAACAAATTTGGAGCAGGAGATTTAAAATGATGGAAGGTGAGCTGAATAAAGCAGAAAAGAAGAATAATCAGCTGTTAAAGGAAAACAATAAACTCTCCGAAGAGAAGAAACAGCTGGAAAAGGAGAGAAAAGACTTGGTGGAGGAAAAGACTGCAGAAACTCATGTGGAAATCTTGAATCAACTAAAAGAGGAGAAGAAAAAATTGGAGCTGGAGAAAAATGAACTCTTAGAGAAGAAACAACATCTGGAGCAGGAGAAGAAACAGCTTGAAAAGGAGAGAAAAGACTTGGTGAAGGAGGAAAAGAGAGTACAAACTCGTGGAAATCAGTAGGAATCAACTAAAAGAGGAGAAGAAAGAGTTGGAGTTGGAGAAAAATGAACTCTTAGAGAAGAAACAACATCTGGAGCAGGAGAAGAAACAGCTTGAAAAGGCAAGAAAAGACTTGGTGAAGGAGGAACAGAGAGTACAAACTCATGTGGAAATCAGTAGGAATCAACTAAAAGAGGAGAAGAAAGAGTTGGAGTTGGAGAAAAATGAACTCTTAGAGAAGAAAGGGTGTTACAGCAACCCTCCAAATTTCCCGTTGTATGATGCAAATTCATACTGGGACGGCTGTGCCAACACCAACTACGGCACTTTCTTCTCTGCAAACAGTTACAGCAACCCTCCAAATTTCCCGTTGTATGATGCAAATTCATACTGAGATGGCTGTGCCAACACAAACTACGGCACTTTCGTCTCTTCAAACAGTTACACCAACCCTCCAAATTTCCTGTTGTATGATACAAATTCATTCTGAGACGGCTGTGCCAACACCAACTACGGCAATTTCTTCTCTGCAAACAGTTACAGCAACCCTCCAAATTTCCCATTGTATGATACAAATTTATACCGGGACGGCTGTGCCAACACAAAATACGGCACTTTCTTCTCTCAAGACTGTTACAGCAACCCTCCAAATTTCCCGTTGTATGATCCAAATTCATACTGGGACGGCTGTGCCAACACAAACTACGGCACTGTCTTCTCTCAAGACTGTTACAGCAACCCTCCAAATTTCCCGTTGTATGATCCAAATTCATACTGGGACGGCTGTGCCAACATCAACTACGGCACTCTCTTCTCTCAAGGTTGGTAAAGCAACCCTCCATATTTCCCGTTGTATGATCCAAATTCATACTGGGACAGCTGTGCCAACATCAACTACGGCACTCTCTTCTCTCAAGGTTGTTAAAGCAACCCTCCAAATTTCCCGTTGTATGATACAAATTCATACTGGGACGGCTGTGCCAACATCAACTATGGCACGTTCTTCTCTCAAGACTGTTACAGCAACCCTCCAGATTTCCCGTTGTATGATCCAAATTCATACTGGGAAGGCTGTGCCAACATCAACTACGGCACTCTCTTCTCTCAAGGCTGTTAAAGCAACCCTCCAAATTTCCCGTTGTATGATACAAATTCATATTGGGATGGCTGTGCCAACACAAACTACGGCACCGTCTACTCTCAAGACTGTTACAGCAACCCTCATAATTTCCCATTGTATGATACAAATTCATACTGGGATGTCTGTGCCAACACAAACTACGGCACTTTCTACTCTCAAGACTGTTACAGCAACCCTCCAAATTTCCCGTTGTATGATACAAATTCATACTGGGATGGCTGTGCCAACATCAACTACGGCACTTTCTTCTCTCAAGGCTGTTAAAGCAACCCTCCAAATTTCCCGTTGTATGATCCAAATTCATACTGGGACGGCTGTGCCAACGTCAACTACGGCACTTTCTTCTCTCAAGGCTGGTGAAGCAACCCTCCAAATTTCCCTTTGTATGATACAAATTCATACTGGGACGGCTGTGCCAACATCAACTACGGCACTCTGTTCTCTCAAGGCTGGTAAAGCAACCCTCCAAATTTCCCGTTGTATGATACAAAGAGGGGAAACAAGTGGAGGGTGAAAACTCACAAATCCGGAGAGAAGTAAAAGATTTGGAACAGACAAACACTAAGGCTTTTCGTCCGAAAGAGAGAAGCAAAACTGAAAAACAGAAGATGTTTGAACGAGAAAGGAAGGAAATGGAGGAAGCATTTGGAGCCACTGATCAGGAAAAAATCACACAGGTAGAAATTTGGCTAACGGTGAAAAATCTGATCAAAGAAATGTCACAAGAGAATAAAGCTCTGACGAACAAGATGAAAATTTTTGATGATGAAAGGAGAGAAATTCAGGCAATGAAGGCTGATTTAGAAAAAGAGAGGAAACACCTAGAGGATCAAATTAGCAAAGTGGAGGAGAGAGGAGGAGAGATTGACCAACAGAAAATTAAACTCAACAAGAGAAAATCTCTCTGGAGCAGGAAAGAAAAAGAACAGAGCATGGAGGCAAAAAAACTGGAAAAGGAGAGAGAGGAATTGGAGCTGCTGAGAGATCAGTTGAGGCAAGAGAAAACATCTATTCTGCAGAAAAGTAAACAGCTGGAAAAGCAAGTCCAGGAGCAGCAAGGTGGGAAAATACACCCTGAAGTGGAAATGAATGAAGAGGGAAAGAGTAATGGAAAACTTGAGCTTGAGAAAAGAAAATATAGGGAGAGACAACAAATTTGGAGCAGGAGATTTAAAATGATGGAAGGTGAGCTGAATAAAGCAGAAAAGAAGAATAATCAGCTGTGAAAGGAAAACAATAAACTCTCCGAAGAGAAGAAACAGCTGGAAAAGGAGAGAAAAGACTTGGTGGAGGAAAAGACTGCAGAAACTCATGTGGAAATCTTGAATCAACTAAAAGAGGAGAAGAAAAAATTGGAGCTGGAGAAAAATGAACTCTTAGAGAAGAAACAACATCTGGAGCAGGAGAAGAAACAGCTTGAAAAGGAGAGAAAAGACTTGGTGAAGGAGGAAAAGAGAGTACAAACTCATGTGGAAATCAGTAGGAATCAACTAAAAGAGGAGAAGAAAGAGTTGGAGTTGGAGAAAAATGAACTCTTAGAGAAGAAACAACATCTGGAGCAGGAGAAGGAACAGCTTGAAAACGCAAGAAAAGACTTGGTGAAGGAGGAAAAGAGAGTACAAACTCATGTGGAAATCAGTAGGAATCAACTAAAAGAGGAGAAGAAAGAGTTGGAACTGGAGAAAAATGAACTCTTAGAGAAGAAAGGGTGTTACAGCAACCCTCCAAATTTCCCATTGTATGATTTCCCGTTGTATGATACAAATTCATACTGGGACGTCTGTGCCAACACAAACTACGGCACTGTCTTCTCTCAAGACTGTTACAGCAACCCTCCAAATTTCCCGTTGTATGATCCAAATTCATACTGGGATGGCTGTGCCAACATCAACTACGGCACTCTCTTCTCTCAAGGTTGGTAAAGCAACCCTCCATATTTCCCGTTGTATGATCCAAATTCATACTGGGACGGCTGTGCCAACATCAACTACGGCACTCTCTTCTCTCAAGGTTGTTAAAGCAACCCTCCAAATTTCCCGTTGTATGATACAAATTCATACTTGGACGGCTGTGCCAACATCAACTATGGCACGTTCTTCTCTCAAGACTGTTACAGCAACCCTCCAGATTTCCCGTTGTATGATCCAAATTCATACTGGTAAGGCTGTGCCAACAGCAACTACGGCAGTCTCTTCTATCAAGGCTGTTAAAGCAACCCTCCAAATTTCCGGTTGTATGATGCAAATTCTTATTGGGATGGCTGTGCCAACACAAACTACGGCACTGTCTACTCTCAAGACTGTTACAGCAACCCTCCAAATTTCCTGTTGTATGATACAAGTTCATACTGGGACGGCTGTGCCAACACCAACTACGGCAATTTCTTCTCTGCAAACAGTTACAGCAACCCTCCAGATTTCCCGTTGTATGACACAAATTCATACTGGGACGGCTGTGCCAACACCAACTACGACACTGTCTTTTCTCAAGACTGTTGCAGCAACCCTCCAGATTTCCCGTTGTATGATCCAAATTCATACTGGTAAGGCTGTGCCAACAGCAACTACGGCAGTCTCTTCTATCAAGGCTGTTAAAGCAACCCTCCAAATTTCCGGTTGTATGATGCAAATTCTTATTGGGATGGCTGTGCCAACACAAACTACGGCACTGTCTACTCTCAAGACTGTTACAGCAACCCTCCAAATTTCCTGTTGTATGATAGAAGTTCATACTGGGACGGCTGTGCCAACACCAACTACGTCACTGTCTTCTCTAAAGACTGTTGCAGCAACCCTCCAGATTTCCCGTTGTATGACACAAATTCATACTGGGACGGCTGTGCCAACACCAACTACGACACTGTCTTTTCTCAAGACTGTTGCAGCAACCCTCCAAATTTCCTGTTGTATGATACAAATTCATACTGGGACGGCTGTGCCAACACCAACTACGGCACTGTCTTCTCTCAAGACTGTTGCAGCAACCCTCCAAATTTCCTGTTGTATGATACAAATTCATACTGGGACGGCTGTGCCAACACCAACTACGGCACTGTCTTCTCTCAAGACTGTTGCAGCAACCCTCCAAATTTCCTGTTGTATGATACAAATTCATACTGGGACGTCTGTGCCAACACCAACTACGGCACTGTCTACTCTCAAGACTGTTACAGCAACCCTCCAAATTTCCCGTTGTATGATGCAAATTCATGCTGGGACAGCTGTGCCAACACAAACTACAGCACTGTCTTCTTTCAAGACTGTTACAGCAACCCTCCAAATTTCCCGTTGTATGATCCAAATTCATACTGGGACGTCTGTGCCAACACAAACTACGGCACTGTCTTCTCTCAAGACTGTTGCAACAACCCTCCAAATTTCCCGTTGTATGATCCAAATTCATACTGGGACAGCTGTGCCAACACAAACTACGGCACTCTCTTCTCTCAAGGTTGGTAAAGCAACCCTCCATATTTCCCGTTGTATGATCCAAATTCATACTGGGACGGCTGTGCCAGCATCAACTATGGCACTCTGTTCTCTCAAGGCTGGTAAAGCAACCCTCCAAATTTCCCGTTGTATGATACAAATTCATACTGGGACAGCTGTGCCAACACAAACTACGGCACTCTCTACTCTAAAGACTGTTACAGCAACCCTCCAGATTTCCCGTTGTATGACACAAATTCATACTGGGACGGCTGTGCCAACACCAACTACGACACTGTCTTTTCTCAAGACTGTTGCAGCAACCCTCCAAATTTCCTGTTGTATGATACAAATTCATACTGGGACGGCTGTGCCAACACCAACTACGGCACTGTCTTCTCTCAAGACTGTTGCAGCAACCCTCCAAATTTCCTGTTGTATGATACAAATTCATACTGGGACGGCTGTGCCAACACCAACTACGGCACTGTCTTCTCTCAAGACTGTTGCAGCAACCCTCCAAATTTCCTGTTGTATGATACAAATTCATACTGGGACGTCTGTGCCAACACCAACTACGGCACTGTCTACTCTCAAGACTGTTACAGCAACCCTCCAAATTTCCCGTTGTATGATGCAAATTCATACTGGGACAGCTGTGCCAACACAAACTACAGCACTGTCTTCTTTCAAGACTGTTACCGCAACCCTCCGAATTTCCTGTTTTATGATGCAAATTCATACTGGGACGGCTGTGCCAACACCAACTACGGCACTGTCTTCTCTCCAGCCTTGCAATAAAAATAAAAATATATATAAAATATAAGTAATTTCTCAGACTTTTTCCTTTTTTAGTTTCTATAAAATCCTTGAAATACAAGTATTGCACATACTGGTAGCTTAATGTGATAATGTTAAGGTCCTATTTTATGCAAATTTCACTTTCTAAAGTTTTTCTTACATTCATATGTGTCCTCATAGCCTGTGTATGAGGCCCAAAAAAGACAAATATCTCCTCTTTCATATAGTCAAGACCTGAATGTGCCTAACAGAATGTGTCTTACATAATGCTAT
Organism: Melanotaenia boesemani; assembly: GCF_017639745.1. Taxonomy (NCBI): domain Eukaryota; kingdom Metazoa; phylum Chordata; class Actinopteri; order Atheriniformes; family Melanotaeniidae; genus Melanotaenia; species Melanotaenia boesemani. Next base: position 20,362,017 of record NC_055694.1, read on the forward strand.
GTTAAGTTTCTACCAGAAGCCTATCAGCCTGTCCATATATGGAATCTAAAATTCACTAACCTTAGCAAAAAGCAGTCTGCTTACAGCTGCAATGAAGTATAGTCCTAATCTGTGTCATTTTAAAAAATTATAATTATGAAATGTTGAGAATAAGACATTTCACTGAATAAATGCACAAAAGATTAAGGCTGGAGTTTCCAGTGTTATGGGGTATTTTATGATATTTACGTAACAATGGTTTTCAATTTGTACGCAACCTAGGGATGCAGTCTGGGGGACCCCCAATCACTACGGCAACTATCCTGTGCATGGCTCCTGGTTTGGAGGATTTGCATGAGTACAACACTAGAGTTAAAACAGAGTTAAAAACAAAAAATCAAGCATACCTAAAAACAATAATAAAAAATAAGAGAAACAAGTATAAAAGTCTATATAAATGAGCTCATAAAATCAATGTGCTTGTGTAAAAACAGAATTGTAAAGGATAAACAGGTAGTATTTAAAATAAACAAGTACATAATTAATTAACTAAGAAGAAAAAGACTAAAATAAAATAATTCAGTTATATGCTAAGCTAAAAAGCTAGGTCTTGAGCAGGAAAGGGCAACTCTGGTCCTTGACTTTTCCCTGTTACAACACACCTGATTCTAATTAAATCGTCCTCCTCAACATCGTGTTGTCAAGTTCTGCCCAATCATGTTGACCCATCAATCTAATTCAGGTGCTACTGATATTCTTTAATATATCAATCGTCTCTGCAGCTCTGAGGCTCTCCAGCAGGCTGTTCCTCAGACAAGGGTTGTAGTGATAGAACAAGGCCTCGTCATAGGTTTTAGTTCCGACTATGAGAACAATTAAAATGCCAGTACCAGAAGTCCTCAAGGTCTGTGATAACTCATAATTTGACAGCAGGTCAGATAAATAGAGAAGTATGAAAACCACCCTGGTGGCTGCTCTGGACATTTTTGTCCATTTTTTTCAACTTTTATTTTATTTTTTTCCTAGATGATAATTTCTGATGTGTTAGTGCTAGTGGCATGAATTTTTGCAATAACTTTTCTTTTTAGAGACATTTTTAAACCAATTTTCTTCTTCTGTCATGTCTTTTATACTCTGTTGATAAATTTAGTTTAGTAGTAGTGAATTTAGTACCCTCTGGTGACCTTTATGGCCAAAAGTGTCCATTCACAAAAATAGCCATAAATTCTTCATACCTCAATATTTAATTAAGCTTTTTTTAATAAATTATTTAAACCGTTTTTGTCCTGAAAAAAAAAGAAATTTAACCCTATTATATTAAATTGTTTGATTAAGATTAAGATTAGGATTAAGATTAACATTATTGTCATTTGTAATGAAATTTTTAAATCCCAGACTCTCCCACAATGCTAAAAGACTATAAACGATTAAAAAAAACAGTCAACAAGAGAAAGATAATGAAATTAACAAAGTTAGTAAATTATTCAATAATATAGAATAATAATAATATGCAACAAAAAGATGCTGTTATTTAAAAAATGATGTTGCTGCTGACTGAGTTTAAGAGTCTTATGGGCTGCGGTATGAAGCTGTCCCTAAGCCTGGTGGTACGGGCTTGAATGCTGCAAAACCGTCGGCCAGACGGCAGCAGGCAAAACAGTTTGTAACAAGGGTGACTGGGGTCCTTAATGATTTTGGTGGCCTTCTTCCTACACCGCTGGGTGTGGAGGTCCTCCATGGATGGCAGGACTGTTCTGGTACTGAATAGCTTTCACCACCCTCTGTAGAGCCTTACAGTTGAGGGCGGTGCAGCTTCTGCACTAGGTAGTAATGCAGCCAGTCAGGATATTCTCTATGGTGAACCTGTAAAGCTGCAGAGTATCCTTGAATCCATGTTGAGCCTCCGCAGCCTGATTAGGAAGAACAGCCACTGTCTTAGTGATAAAGTCAGTGTGAAGAGTCCAGGTGAGGTCCTCACAGATGTGGACCCCCAAGAATCTGAAACTGTTGACTCTCTTCACTGTAGTCCCATTGATAGAAAGGGGGGCATGTTCCCCTCTCTGCCTCCTCCTAAAGTCCAGCTCCTTAGTTTTGCTGACGTCTCTGACGCCCTCTCTGTAGGCCGTCTCGTCATCGCCAGTAATCAGGCCAATGACGGTTGTATCGTCAGCAAATTTAATGATGGTATTGGAGTTGTGGGTGGCCACGCCGTCGTGCGTGAACAGGGAGTACAGCAGAGGACTGAGCACACAACCCAAGGGTGCGCCGGTGATCAGAGTCAGGATCCAGTCACAAAGGGTGCTGTTGAATTACTGCCTCAATTATTTAAAAAAAATAATAATAATAATAAAAAAAAAAAGGATGAGAGCGCCACACATCTTTGTGATGTTTGGTGCTCTCACCATTGTACACTAAGAGAATACACCTTTTTCTCTTCAGTCCACTATTCCTATTCTAGATTAGATTATTTCTTAACTAGCAGCTATCTGATGAGTGATATGTCAGAGATCGAAATCCATCCCATTACCATCAGCGATCACACACCAGTATCATTCACTCTGAGAAATAAGAACAATAAACCAGCAACTAGAAACTGGAGATATAATATGTCATTACTTAAAGATCCTGAGTTTATCGGCTACTTTAAAAGAAAAACAATGACTTGCCAGAAACTTCAGCCTGTGTTCTATGGGAAGCAGGAAAAGTGGTAATGAGAGGGAACGTAATTTCCTTCTCTTTCCATAAGAAAAAAACAAAGGATGCTTTGAAAATTTCAGACCCAACTTTAATCACCATTTCTTTTTTAACAATCTGCACTATATCTCCAAATGGCTTAAACCTAGTGGACTAAATGAATCATGGTTAGATGTAGAGAAAGCATTGTGTGTGGATCTAGTTATCTCTGACCTGCCATCAAACCACATACGAATTTTAAAAGCATTAAATCAGTTCCTATTTAATGACTTGGTGGGTATTTCTAAAAATAACCAAGTCTTTAATTATTCAACCTATGCTGACAACTGTCTGGAAGAACCCTGACATCCTACAAAACAAAAAGATGATTAAATAAAACAGATCATATAATAGAAAAAGGAAACTTCTTCTCATTTGATATACTTACTTCACAATATGGAATCAGAAGCACTAAATTTTTAGAATACCACCATCTTAAATCTATTGTGTGTATATATATATATATATATATATATATATATATATATATATATATATATATATATATATATATATATATATATATATATATATTTATTTATTTATATACACACCATTGACTAGTTAAACTTGCAGGTACCTACCAGTGTCATGATTCAGGTGTTTGGACTCAGTGAAAACTCAGAATCCCAGGGATAGGTGAAGGAGTTTTATTGAACAATATGTGTAAGATAAGTGAAATCAGGTCACTGGCGGAGATCAGGAAGTCCGAGAGGAGGAAGGCAGCGGCAGGCGCTTCAGTGTTCTCCGTCAGAGCGAAAAAGCCAAGTCCGTGATCTAGAAACCAAATCCTGAGAGCAATCCAGAAGTCAGTTATCCAGGAGATCAAAACACTAAACAAGGCTGAGTTACCAGTCAGGGAGCGGGCAGTGGCGAATATCCAGGTCCAGAAATACAGGGTCGACGGCAGGCAGGCAGACAGGTAGACAGGCAGAAAACAGAGGCTGGATACGAAGGTTAAACCGAGACGATCTGGCCCAGGAGGATTGTCACACACAGGTATATAAGGGGCGCAGCCCAGCTGGAGCGCATCAGCAATCAGGCGGAAAAACTGGAGATACGTTCAGCAGTGGCTGGGAAAACTGACCCCTATCAGAGGAAACATAACAATCAGGTTAGCAGAATTCTTGAATCTCAATGTCCCAAAACTATTATTAAAAATATATATATTATCTAAAATAGAAGATTAAACCTCAAACTTCAAAATGGGAGGCTGGCTTATCCAGTAACTTTAATCAAAATGAATGGTCACAAATATGTTTAAACACCATTACAATGACTAAGAATTCAAACATGCAACTAATACAATTCAAAAATCTGCATAGGACTCTTTATACAGGACAAAGGATGTTCCAGATGGATCTGTCACAATCAAATATTTGCTCAAACATGATTGACAACTACTTCCATGCCTTGTGGTCCCCCATACCTGTCCGCAGGTTCTGGCTTCAGGTATGTGAAGGCATGTCAAGATGGTTTAAATGTAATATTCCTGCAAACCCCACACTGTACCTACTAGGTGACTTGTTGAATTTGTGTGTGTGGTATTATCCCTGCCACTGGGAGTACACTTTATCTAGGCCAGTTATTTTTCCTGGCCTCTATTTCTCTTTTGTATCTCCTCAGTCGTGCAGCCAATGCCTGGAGTCTTTGTTTGTCAGTTTCCAGAGCCTCAGGTATGGACATCTGGCTGTACTTTTGTGTATCCCCTTTTGGGTACCCAAGGTGGCCCCGCTGGGAGAGTTTGCGTGTGAACTCTTGTTGGTTTGACTCAACACCACAGACACGCCCATCCAGCTGAACAGTACAGGGAAAAGATTGCAGCTGGAGGCACTAAGAGCCGGCTCAAGGGAACTAAACTATGGAGTGTGACTGATCTTGAAATCTTGATCAAGCTGTTCTGTAGACATTCAGAGGACCCGGATGTCAGTCTGATAATTGCTTCTGCGTTGGAGAATGGGAAAACGGCTGAACAACTGAGGAGTAAGCGTAGACTTTTGGCAGCTGAACTAGACCACAATAGCCCTGATGCACCTTATTGCCTGTATTTTACTTTATACCTGTATATATTATATCTTGTGCTTATCCTGCTTTACTGTTGGTGTTGTATTGCTGCTGGTACCCAAATTTCCCTGATGACTCTCCAAAGGGATTAATAAAGTATTTCTATTCTATTCTATTCTATAAAGCGTAAGTCCATCATAAGCTAGCTCGTGGAAAAAGAGAACCGAAAATGACGAAGAAGGCTGTCGAAGAAAAGATTTCCTGATTAATTCAATCAACAAAAGCTAAATTGGGTCATCTAACTGGCCAGGCTAATGTGATCTAAAGGCTAATGGAAGAAGATGCTAACGTAAACACAGTGAAGCAGAAGTTACACTGAGAGTGTGTCTCAAACCGCGCACTTACATGAGTGCACTGGAAGGCAGTGTGTAGTTCGCACTAAGCTCTACCTTCTGTAGTGACACAGAATGAATTTCCAACTCTTGATTTCACTTTGTTTACTCCTTACTTAACCCCACCTGTAAACTTTGTCGCATCCAACGCAGGATCCTCCTCGGGCTGAACATGAATTAGAACGAATGCTTATTTATTTTAAGGACTATGACCCTTCTACATGCTGCCTAATAGCAGCGCCGCTCCGTTAATATACTTTTTTTTTAGGACAATCCGTCCAAGTTCTTCCAAAATCCAAAATCACGTTAACATACGTGTTTGCATGTCATCATACTTTTATGCTATTAAATGCCTTTTAAAAGGCCTCATTAGTGAAACAAAGAACCGTGGCCTCCACTGTATTAATCTATCTCAGTAGATAACAATAGAAACCATCAGCACACGTTCATGTGTCTTTGCATGTCTCCCCCATACCTGTTAGTATAAAGTGCAATTTAAAACACTAATAAAACAGCTTTTAAATTAGCAAAGATATCTTCGCTGAATTGAAGTACTTTACATTATACATGTGTTTTCATTGGTGTTTACACTGATACGTTCACGTCTGCAACAGGAAACTGATTATACTAGAAACCATCATTTAAAATATGAAATGCAGTAATGAAGACGCTAAAACTGGGATGCAAAAAACATTTTAAACTTTTTATTAAAACATTTCTTTCTTGCCGCCTCTTCTACTCCACAGCAGCTTCCTGGCCCGCTGGTGGTAAATGCTTCAGTGCCACTGCTGGCTCGGTGGTTTGATGCCACAGTGACCTACGGTGAACACACAATGGCAGGTTTTATAAAAGCAAACATTAATATATATATATATATATATATATATATATATATGTACTTTATGGGTACTTTGCAGACGCTTATCTAAAGTGATGTACAATCAGCTACGGCTTTGTCAGTGTTACCATGGAAACGGGCGGGTTCTCTAATCAGCGGTGTTTCCTAATCAGTTTTCAGATCAAGGACCATTTCGTTTACGCCAGAGACCCCGCACCTATAGCATTAATCATTTTTAACACTTATAGCCCATCTACATCCACAAAATCGGCTATAAAACTGCTAACATTTACGTTGCTAACTCTACTGCAGCCTCCAACAAATGATCAGATCCATAACTGTCATCAGGGATAGAAGAGATAAGAAGCATGCTGCAGTTTATATTAGAATTATGATCAAATAACTTCATACTTACAACAGTAGAAAACAGCCTCCACCTGCATCGGTACCGCTGAGTCGGTGGCTGCCATTATTCAGCTCTGACAAACTGGTTGAAAGTCGCACCCCTTCCGCTACGTCAGCAAGATGGCGTCCGTTTAGTGCGTGTAGTGTCCATCGTTTCGCACTAGATTTTTGGCTTTTGTTTTGGGCAGCATCCGGGTACTTTCAGTGCACTGAGTTTTTACTGAAATTTCTGTGTCAGCGCACTAAGCACTTAAATGTAGTGTTCGAAGTATAGAAGTGTGCGGATTGGGACATACCTTGAGATTATCAAGACTCCCTAGGAGAATCTTGGAAGACTAATGATACTTTATCACCCTTGCTGTGTGGAGAAGAGCTGGAAAAAGATCAAAGTTTGTGGTTTGAGCCGAAGCTAATGCACATTCGTGGATTTATGCGACAAGTGGAAAAGTAGATAGAGACAGCTGAAGAACGTGCTAAACAAGCTGAGGAATGTGCTGCAGAGGTGCACCCGACAGACGATGTATCATTGGCATCAGGTGCCCAAAGCTGTAGGAGCAGACAGCCTGCATCAGATGTCGGGAGCAGAATGCCCACTGCTTGAGCTGCACGTCTCAAAGCTGAAGTAGAAAGAGCTGCATTGCTAGCAAAGGCTGCTGTTCTTAAACAAAAACAAGATATTGACGCCCATCAAACCAGAGGATGCAGAGGCTTTGAATGCCTTTTCACTCTTCCTGACAGCCTGCTGCAACACCATGACTGAGGTGAGTTATATGGAGGAGTTGGACAATGTTGTAAATCTGAAAGCCCCAGTGCAAAACTTCCATTCAAGCTGCGTGAAAGATGGAGAAATGTCGTGTGCAACATACAAGAGGATAGTGATAGAAGAGTCAAGCTTAAGGATTTGCCTGAGTTCATCAGCAAACAAGCCAAAGTTGCTCTTCATCCAGTCTTTGGTGACATAAAAGATGGCACTGCATCTAAAACGTTCACAACCAAGCAAAGTAATCACAAAGAGCTGAAAAAAGGTATAGACAGGAAGTCCTTCACCACAAGTGCAGTGCAGTTGGATAAACAGAAGAAATATGCAGATCCAGCTGAACACACAGCTCCAACTACCACAACACTGGCCTGTCTCTTCTGTAAAGGCGAGAATATCTTAGAGACTAGTAACAAACCTAAAAGTAAATCACACAAAAAGAAACTGGAGCTCTTCAGGAGCAAGGGACTTTGTTTTAGCTGCCTCAAGCATGGTCACATGAGTAAACGTTGCTAAATTAAAGTGAACTGTGAGGTGTGTACTTTAACACATCCTACACTTCTGCACATTAAGAGAAAGGGCATAGTTGCAGATGCAGAAACATGGGCAGAAAACAGTGATGGTCAATGTGATGGTTTTGAGAGCGTTTGTTTGTGCTCAGTCTGACGAGCATGAGCTGACTGGGGCCGGGGAGGCAGACTGCATGCTTGCCATAGTTCCGGTCCAAGTCAAATCCAAAAAGGGAGTGTGATAGTGCAGACACATGCCTTTCTTGACCCAGGCAGCTCTGCTACATTTTGTACAGAGGCACTAATGAATGAGTTGAACGTTAATGGACGAAAGACTGAAATGATGCTGAGAACCATGAATGAAGAGAAACCTGTCAATACTTATGTGGTGTCTGGCCTGGAGGTCAGCAGTCTGTCAGGTGATGAGTTTATTGATCTCCCAGATGCCTTCATTCATAAGACAATACCTATAGGAAAAGAAAAAATACTACAACAGAAGGACCTTGAAAGGTGGCCTTACCTTAAAAACATAAAACTGCCTCAGATTGAAGCTAACATCGGTGCCAAAGGCCATGGAGCCATGGGAGGTTGTGAGCAGTGTCGGTAATGGACCATACGCTGTCAGAACCAAGCTCGGCTGGACAGTAAATGGGCCTTTGAGGGAAAGATCCAGCTGCAGCAACAAGAGCAAACCTGTTAAGACCATGGTGAACCGTATTTCAGCTGTTGGTCTGGAGGATTTGTGGCATCAACAGTTTCAGATGGATTTCCCAAACATGATGAGGTGGAAATGTCAAAAGAAGACCAGCAGTTCATGGACATGGTCATAGAATCTGCTAAACTGGTTGAAGGCCACTACGTTGTATGTTTGCCTGTGAGGAACCGAATGGTCAGCATGCCAAATAATGGAACAATGGCTGAGCAGAGAGCACAGAATTTGAAAATGTGGTTCATCAGGAATGGCTTCTTTCGTAAGGAATACAAGGACTTCATGGACAATATTCTTCAGAAAGGTTATAGGGTGCAGTTGTCCATTGAAGAGCTGACACACAAGGAAGGTAAAGTGTGGTACATACCACATAGTCCTGTATATTATCCGGTGAAACAGAAACTGAGAGTTGTGTTTGATGGTGCAGCTTCCTTTCAGGAACATCGTTAAAGGATCAGCTCTTGCAAGGCCCTGATTTAACTAGCAGTCTTCTTGGTGTTGTCATTAGATCCAGACAAGAAGCTGTGGCGGATGTGGAAGCAATGTTCCACCAGGTTAAAGTTCCTGACGATGACTCCAACCTACGGAGGTTTCTGTGTAGGGCTGCACAATTAATCGGATTTTTATCGTGATCACGATTTTGGTGGCTACAATTAACCTGATCTTCAACAATATTTACATTCAAAAAGCGGCTCTGCTGCATCTCTGATCACATACATTCTCAACCTGTTGTCTGCCAAACACCAGGGGGCGAACGCAAGGCCAAAGCTTCATGAAACTGCCTAAAGAACAAGGGCGTAGTGGCGCACCCCTTTTAAAGCCGGCAGCTAGTTGTACTCAGTGTTGCTAACGTAGTGTAACGTAGCTTCGTTGCTATATTTAGCGAGTTTTCGCCTAACTCTAGCGATTTTTTTTTATTTTTGTTGTTTTTGTTTTCAAAAAATGACAAGTGACAAATTTTCTTCAAAGACTTTTTCTGGTGATATTGGGGGCTTTTGTAGACTGACATGAAAGAGCGTATAGTTTACTCTTCAGTGAGGACTGGGTGCTGCGCCGACCCCTCCCCCGTCCAAAAGCACTCTGAAGAGGCTTGTTCTTCACACGGCAGATCTGCATTCAGAGCAGGAGATGATCGCCTCCGTTTCATGACCAGGCTGAAAATTAAACATACATAACTGCTGCTGGATGATCCCGCGCTGGCTTACTGTCAGATATTAATGTTTATCAATAAAGAGTGTGGACATAAGCAATTAAAAAAAGTTGAAAGTATTGTGACATGTTGCAGACTCCTAATTAAAAAAACATTAACTTAATAAAATTAAACTTAAAAAACAAAGAAAATATTGACTGAACATTTTTTTTTTGCTTTTCAAAACATTTTTAGGTTGTCTTCAACAATATTTACATTCAAAAAGCGGCTCTGCTGCATCTCTGATCACATACATTCTCAACCTGTTGTCTGCCAAACACCAGGGGGCGAACGCAAGGCCAAAGCTTCATGAAACTGCCTAAAGAACAAGGGCGTAGTGGCGCACCCCTTTTAAAGCCGGCAGCTAGTTGTACTCAGTGTTGCTAACGTAGTGTAACGTAGCTTCGTTGCTATATTTAGCGAGTTTTCGCCTAACTCTAGCGATTTTTTTTTATTTTTGTTGTTTTTGTTTTCAAAAAATGACAAGTGACAAATTTTCTTCAAAGACTTTTTCTGGTGATATTGGGGGCTTTTGTAGACTGACATGAAAGAGCGTATAGTTTACTCTTCAGTGAGGACTGGGTGCTGCGCCGACCCCTCCCCCGTCCAAAAGCACTCTGAAGAGGCTTGTTCTTCACACGGCAGATCTGCATTCAGAGCAGGAGATGATCGCCTCCGTTTCATGACCAGGCTGAAAATTAAACATACATAACTGCTGCTGGATGATCCCGCGCTGGCTTACTGTCAGATATTAATGTTTATCAATAAAGAGTGTGGACATAAGCAATTAAAAAAAGTTGAAAGTATTGTGACATGTTGCAGACTCCTAATTAAAAAAACATTAACTTAATAAAATTAAACTTAAAAAACAAAGAAAATATTGACTGAACATTTTTTTTTTGCTTTTCAAAACATTTTTAGGTTGTCTTTTCTTCAGTTTTTGCCTTTCTCACAACATCACTCTCCACTGTAGCATCCATTACAACTATGCTAGTGATGGGATGTCCAGCTCTTATCAGAGAGCCGGCTCTTTTGGCTCCCAAACGACTCTTGATTTAGCATCTTTTGTAGCCCCATAATTTAGATTAACTTCTCAAAAATGAATGGTTGCATTATTTATAATCTATTCTAATTTAACGTTTAATTTTTCACAAAAAATTGTTGCCACATAGTTTGTTTCTAATTGATGCAATAAAAATACATGTTTTTCCAAACACGGAGAATAATCATGATTAATAATCGTGATTACAATATTGATCAAAATAATCATGATCATTATTTTGGTCATAATCATGCAGCCCTATTTCTGTGGTGGCCAGGTGGAGATTCCACTCAACCACTGGTGGAACACAAGATGACTGCGTATCTGTTTGGAGCCACATCCTCACCCAGCTGTGTCAGCTTTGCCCTGAGAAAGTGTGCTGAAGATCAGAGTAAACAAAACAGAACTGAGGTTGTAAAGAGTCCTACAGAATTTTTATGTGGACGACTGCCTTAAGTCTGTGGCCACAGAAGAGGAGGCCATATCGATGTGCCATGATCTTATGAAAATATGTGGCTACACTCTAAAAGATAATACACTGACTTAACTTTAAAAAATTGAGGTAACAATTTGCATGCACCTTACTTGCAACTTTTTAAGTATATATCCAGAGACTTTCATAGTTCTACTAACTCAATTTGATTAGCATGGTCAACATGATTTGAACTGGTCTCAAAAAAGCTTAATTGTGCTGATTTAAATTAATTTTCCTTCTAAAATTTAGGTGATTTTGAGTTATCAAATCACTTAAGTTATTGTCACTGCAAATTGCTACCTCAGTTTTCTTTAGTACTATGAACTTATTTAACTTAAATAAAAAAAAAAACAAGTTTATTCTTTTGCTCACTTCATTATAAAGTCACAGTGACAATGAATTTAAACTGTTTTACCCCATGTGCACAAACAAAGAAAAAATCAAAATACAAAAACAAAAACAAAACATTTTGAATATAATCACAAAAGAAATCTTGCTGTGCTGAGGAGCTCCAAAAGATAAGAATCCAGGTAAATCCTCTTAACATACAGTATTCAAATGAATTATCTGGATATTGGTGGGACAATCGTCTGCACTAAATCCAGTCCTCTCAGAAATAAATAAAAAAAAAATAGTGTATGTGAACACAAATACATAAAAACCTTTGCTGAAATGCCCAAAAACATTTGGCATTTCCTCCCTGAAGAACATGGAGCAAATTTTTCAGATACTGAGTACAGATCTGGTTCAACTTCCTGATAAACCTTTAAACAGTATGAAACATAAGACTAATTTTAACAACATTCAAACTGGAAATATAACCACATGAACAATAAAACCTGTAAAGTTTCCTGCTGAATCTGATCTTCTACATTTTATTGCAGCAGTTTGTTTTTTAGAGAATTGACCTTTGGGCTAGCTTTCAGACCATCCAGCCCAAGGAATACCATCTGAAACACTTCAAAGGTACAGACGTGGACAAAATTGTTGGTATCCTTCGGTTAATGAAAGAAAAGCCCACAGTGGTCACAGAAATAACTTGAATCTGACAAAAGTAATAATAAATAAAAATTCTACGAAATTTAACCAATGAAAGTCAGACATTGTTTTTCAACCATGTTTCAACAGAATTATTTAAAAAACAAACAAAACAAAACAAACAAATCAAAACAAAACAAAACTTATGAAACAGGCCTGGAATAAAATGATGGTGCCCCTTGAAAAGACTGAAAATAATGTGACCAAAGGGACGTGTTAATCCAAGGTGTGTCCACTAATTAGCATCACAGGTGTCTGCAAGCTTGTAACCAGTCAGTGGGCCTATATATAGGCTACAGGTAGTCACTGTGCTATTTGGTGACATGGTGTGTACCACACTCAACATGGACCAGAGGAAGCAAAGGAAAGAGTTGTCTCAGGAGATTAGAAAGAAAATTATAGACCAGCATGTTAAAGGTAAAGGTTATAAGACCATCTCCAAGCAGCTTGATGTTCCTGTGGCTACAGCTGCACATATTATTCAGAAATGTAAAATCTATGGGACTGTAGCCAACCTCCCTGGACGTGGCCGCAGGAGGAAAACTGATGACAAACCAAAGAGACGGATAATACGAACGGTAACAAAAGAGCCCAGAAAAACTTCTAAAGAGGTTAAAGGTGAACTTCAAGCTGAAGGAACATCAGTGTCAGATCCCACCATCTGTCCTTGTTTGAGCCAAAGTGGACTTAATGGGAGACGAACAAGGAGGAACCATTGTTAAAAACAAACCATAAAAAAGGTAAACTACATGCTGACAAGCCACAAAGCTTCTGGGAGAATGTCCTATGGACAGATGAGACAAAAATGGAACTTTTTACCAAGACACATCATCTCTATGTTTACAGATGGAAAAATGAAGCATATGAAGAAAAGAACACCGTCCCTGCTGTGGAACATGGAGGAGGCTCTGTTATGTTCTGGCTGCTTTGCTGCATCTGGTACAGGGAAAAAAATACCTGCTGAGAGGTGCAGAAGTCTCATTAACAGTTACAGGAATCGTTGGATTGCAGTGGTTGCCTCAAAAGGTAGTGCAACAAAATATTAAGTTAAGGGTACCATCATTTTTGTCCAGGCCTGTTTTGAGTTTATTTTTTAAATAATTCTGTTGAAACATGGTTGAAAAACAATGTCTGACTTTCATTGGTTAAATTTCATAGAATTTTTATTATTACTTTTATCAGATTCAAGTTATTTCTGTGACCATTGAGTTTTTCTTTCATTAACGGAAGAGTATCAACAAGTGTGTGTGTGTGTGTGTGTGTGTGTGTGTGTGTGTGTGTGTGTGTGTGTGTGTGTGTGTGTGTGTGTGTGTGTGTGTGTGTGTGTGTGTGTGTGTGTGTGTGTGTGTGTGTGTATACCTGAAAACAAAGTGAATGCAAGTGCCTTTTACCTACCGAGTGCTCTTTAAAGAGATCTTCCTCCTTTTTTTGAGGTATACCATTAAAAAACGGACAGCAGCCTCCCTCCTCCTCTCCTGAATCATCCTGTAAAGACAAAAAACATCAATTAGGGACAAAGAACTCAGTGAACACGATTTTGCAATCTCCTTACAAACACAAAAAATTATTTTATTTACACTTAGATTTCATGTTGCATTAAATGTAAAAGCAAATTTTGCTTTTACCTCTAGTAGCATGTTTCTAATGTGCTGAATTTTTACTTTTGTAGCTCCTCCTTTTGCAGAAAGCAGGGACATTATTTTTGGGGAGTACAGGTCCAGTTTTGCCATGAATGTTGTCTCCAGATTAACAGTGGTGATCCTTCTGAATTCTTCGTTAATCTGTACAAAAATAAGACAAATACAAAGGGCACCATTTGTTTATACAGAAAACCAATAACCTGTATACCACAAACCATAAACTATTTTTAATGGCATTTACCTGAGTTGGCTTAAAAAGAGGGGGCCATCTGTCTTTTTAGTCACTTATTGGTGGTGCTTGACTGACTATTCCTGCCTGCAGACAGAGAATGTCATTTTTCCACTGATGACCTGACTGTTGATCCTCTTCTTTACTTCATCTAGGAGTGCCTTTCTTTCCAGCTCCAAGCTGTCCTCACTTTCTCCTTGTGGGTGAGAAGGTAGATAGTTAACCTCTGCCTTTCTTGGCTTTTTGATATTCTTTGCAGGAGCTTTTTTTATATGGTTGCTTCTTTTTGAGAGAGTTTACCTCAACTTTAGGGCATCCAAGCGCTCTTAGGTTTGATCTGTAGTTTCCCATTTTATATTTTAGTCTTTGTTGTCAACCATAGCATCCATTGTATGATCCTGGTTCTTTAAGGCAGGGATGCTTCTGAATCAGTGCCTCAGCAACATCTGACAACTGTGCACTTGTTGGATAGGCAACATGCTGGGAGACACTTTCAGCAAGTTTTTCAAGAATGTCCGGAAGAACTGTAGTGAAGTGAGCAAGATGAATGCCATCCTTTCTGAAGGCTTCATTTCCTGAGACAAGAACCAATTCTGTGTTGTAAGCAAAGCGAGGTACTGGAAACTCAGCTGGCCAAGGCTGTGAACGCTGAGGATCATGCACCGGGGGATGAAAGAATCACCGTATCATCTGATCCAAGAGAGCAAGTGCTGTTAGGATGGATGGAGGTCACCGAAGTGCGGGCTGAGGATGCTAAGGTTTTAATGGAGGTGCATGCATCTGATGCATCTTCAGAGAAACTTTCAACACTGGCAAAGGTCAGAGTAAGTGTGGGAGGTTCAACAAGATGAACCACCTTAATTGTGTTTTTGTCTTTAATGTTACTTGTCGAAATAAGAGAAAAATATTCCTCTCCAAAGTCTGCATCTTTGTAATGCAAAGTAAAGTTTCCATCAAGTGCAAACGTCTCTCAGGACTGATTCCAGTTCACCCAAAGTCTCAGGGCTTCCATGGGGTAAGAAAGGACAAGCTCAACTATGTCTTTGAGGTTCAGAAAGACGAGCCATGTTGGTTCACTCTTAGGAGTTTTTTCTCCAACAATCAGGGGAAAGAGGCAAAGCAAAGCCAGTTTTTCTTGCTGTAAAAGTTGATGGGACAGGCTTTGGTGCATCTTTTTTATCTGCCCATCTATATGGGAACTCTTTAATCCATTTATTCAGTTCAGCCAGAGTGAAATATTTTCTCTTGATTAAGGTATTCAGACACAGTGCCAACTCTAAAGGTATGATACCTTCAAAGAGCTCATATAGCAAATCTGGTGGGTATCCTGAGAAAACATCAAAATGCTTTAGTTTTTCAGTCAGTGGACATTGTCTCTTTACAGCTCCCTATGCTGCTGTATTGTCCTAGGAGGAAATGCTCCCATTCTAACTTCATTTACTTGGAACTGAGATCTTTCTCCAAGACAAAACCTACAGACATGAGAACTTGAGAAACTTTCCACAAATCCTCCAGCACTGTGAGCACCAAGGTTATCTGAAACAACACAAAAGACAGAACCTTTAAGTTGCATGCCTAACGAAGGAATGTAAAGTCCTTCCTCTTCAAGGCTGACAAGATCTTTTAGAAGTGGTTCTAACACCTTGCTATAGTCAAACTGTTTAACATCATCAGCCTTGCAGAGAAGGGCTAAGTTGATTGATGTCAGTGAAGATCTAAGCAAAGGTGGAACATTAGCTAAAACCCAATACACAGCAGTAACCTTGTGCTTTTTTTTGACGTGCCAAGTGGATTACATACTTCAAAATCATTCACATACAAAATAAGTGATATGGCTGGATTATTTTCTGACAGAAATGTATTGTTTTTAAAATTTGTACCATCATGAAATGAATGGTACTGAGTTTCATAACTACTGTGCACTTCCAAACTGTGTGTCAGCAAATCCTGGATTTCTTTTTTCTTTAAAACCTCATGCAATGATTTCAGGATAGGTACATACTGAAAACTTCTCTGCTCTGTGGCACTGAGCAAATACTCAATGGGTTCCACCATGGAAAAATGTTCCTTGAAATACGCTCTCCTTTTGTAGGAAGTAGAAAGGGGACCATTACTCTTTAAAGCTAATTTAATTGGATTGCATTCACATAGGTCTGTCATTATCTCTGAGATCATCAAATCATTCACTTCACAATTATGCTTCTTAAAGCATGACTGTAAGATCTCCTTAAAGATTGAAATTGAAGCTGATGAGGAAATGAAGTGTAGTTCTTCTACCAACTCATCAATACACCTTTGTGGTACATTGAATTTGCTTTCCAATTTTAGTAGCAAATGGGACAGATTTTTCTAAATGAAGTTAGGCAGTTCTGCAACTGTTTCATGCTCTGCATCATCATTCACTGCTCCCTGAGTATGTTCTTCAAATTCAGGACTGTCACCTGCCAGGAAATGTTTGACAGATCTCTGCAGAAACTCAGACTTGAAGTCATCCAGTGAGTGAGGAGTATGCTTCCATGAGTGTTTGTTTTGAAAGCACAGTTTTCAAAAACACAACAGACAGTTTCTTGTTTTCTTAAATGACGTCCAACATGCTCAAAGTATTTTCTTTCTGTGGATAAGAGCAGCATGGACATTTAAAAGACAAGACTTCTGTGTGTGTCATTGATCAGATTTTGGTTTTGTTTTATTTACTTTTTTTATAAGGGCAAGGTATGCTTAAACAAAAGATCAAAAACTTAGATTTTTAAAGGTTTTTATCTCTGTTATTAAGTAACAGCTCTCAATAATAAAAAACAAACAAAAAAACAAAAAAAAAACTGTATTTATAAACCAAAAATGTGAATACAAGAAGAAAGCGAGCATTGACATTTTAAACTTTGAAGACTACAAAGCCGTTGCACAGGAACTAAATACCAGCTGCCTCATTATCATGCAGCAGCTGATTGTCATGTAAAAGAAAAGTGTGAAATCTTGTAAAAACAAAACACTACCCCAAATGTTACACAACTAAGCAAGTTTAATCATCCGTGCAACACGGTCTTTCCTGAGACCGGCAATGTGATTTAAAAAAAACAAAACAAAACAAACAAACAAACAAAAAGAAAAAAAGAAACTAGCCTCTTCAAGTGGTATTTCAATGCGATGGCTTCCCAAGCTGCTTTCACTGACTTCGACACGTAGTTCTTTTTCAGAGATGAAATGAAACACTTTTAATATTTTCCAAAACACGGGGGTATCACCCAGTGTCGACTCACAACGTCCAGATATGTTTAGTGAGCTATATCTAACCAACGTGCTGCAGGTTTTAATTCAAATCTTTTTAACGTTCCTACAGATTTGTCTCGATAATCCGCTCCGAAACGGGTCAAAGCTGACAATGGGGAATATTGAACATGTTCAATATTTCAGAGCCGATTTCTGAGGAACACTCGTACATTCTGACTGCGTGGATGGTGACGTGGCACGGAATGTAGCCAATCAGAGAGCGAGCTGGCTGGGGAACAAGGAAGTAAATAAAGTTCTTCCTTTGCCGGTTGTTGCTATGGTTCTTCTTCTTTTGCCGGTTGTTGCTATGGTTCTTCTTCTTTTGCCGGTTGTTGCTATGGTTCTTCTTCTTTTGCCGGTTGTTGCTATGGTTCTTCTTCTACGTTTAGGTTGTAGATGAGTTGTGGGACAGCATTATGATGTGAGTGTTGTTCTGTGATTAGATTATCGGCACACACCACACACATGATCAAAACTGTTTAATGCCGGATTTTTTATCTTTACATGTGAGGTCTCGAACAGATAAAAAATCCCATAAGATTAAAATAATCGTTATGTGTGTACCAGGCTTACCTATCTGACCTCATGCTTCTCTCTCGTTTTGATGGCATAATGTTATTCATTACACACACTCCTGGAGCTGTATTGTCCTGCAGTGTCCCAAGGCCGAGAAACTGCACTTAACTATATATATTTTTATTTTTTCTTCTAACACAGACCATCACATGTCAATTGCATTTTGCTTTATGACACTGTGTTACACACCAGCAAATGGATATCAACACATTAGCTGTTTTTGGATGTGCATCATGGCTAATTCAGAAAGAAAGAAAGAAAGAAAGAAAGAAAGAAAGAAAGAAAGAAAGAAAGAAGACACGTGTGAACAGGCTTTCAGGACAGAGCTCAGAGAAGAGACAGGATGCAAGACGGATCACAGATTAGCCTTTGTTAGTGGGAGCAAATTGGGAAAATCTCCCAAAGTTCACTGGTGTTGCTTTAATTCCCATCTCTGAAAGAGAAATCCAGCAACCAAAAGATACATAAGCTAGATGTCATGCTGTATTTTACTGTCATGTCGGCAACCAGCAGGCATGAAATTACAATGTAAATAGTTGACTTTCTTTTCCTGTGACTGAATGAGAATGTGTCCATCTCTTTTCTCTGTACAAACCATTCATGAAATGAGTTTTCTGGCTTTCTAATTTATTGCTATAAAGCCTTAAGAAGGTTTATTCTGCATCTCATACAGATCCTATACAATAGTTATCCACTGCACTTTTGTTGATGGCTTCTTAGTTGTTGTTTTCTTTCTAACCACAAGAATTTCTACAATGTATTTGCCCATAACAGTTACATCAGTTGGCAAAGTACCAAAATACATAATATCAAAGCTGTAATTTAGTTCTGTGCCAGTTTTGACAATATTGATCTTAGCTTGTTCGTTCAACTATCAGAATACAAAAAAAAGCTTCTTTTTTTTTTTACTGTAGGTCATGTTTGGAAATTTCTTCTTTATCATGTTTTATTTCTTCATCAGAACAGAATGCTTTCACAAACTGCATGGCATTAAAAATGCACACAACTCAACAGAAGCAAGCCCATGTGAAGATTAATCAATGCAAACTTCACTTAAATTTCCAAAAAGATTTCTTTGTCTCTGGGATAGAAGAGAAATTCTAAATGTCTGGTCAGAGTTTTAGGAGATCAACTCTCTGTACAAATCCTGAAATTAAATGTTCACAAGTCACTATGAGAGTGAGACTTGTGCAGTTTATGGAGATAAAAAGACAAGATGTTACATTCTGTAAATAACCAGGTTCGTCATTTAAAAGCAGACAAATTTTTACAAGAAGAGTCTGAGCCAGAATTTTAGCGCCCACATTTGAATTCACTATCCATCATGTGCATATGAACAATAATCTAAAATCTAAAATATTATTTTCATGTGTCTGTATACAGATGTGAGGATAGTGGACCCTCTAGGCAGAGGCCTACACAGAGAGGGCGTGGGAGGAGCAGTCAAGCGAGGTCCAGATCTCCACAGCCACACCATCGCTTGGAGCCCTGGAGAACTGGACAGCACCCTGACGCTGCCCCAGAAATCAGCAGATTCATGCCGCGGAGACCACCAGGAGCCCAGGTGGACAGCCATGCAGTCTTTTCACCGCTGAAACTATTTCAGCTATATTTTTCCCCCACCACTATGCACACACTGTGTGCTAACACAAACAAAAAAGCAGCACACAGTAAAGAGATGGGGAAAAAATATAGATGGGCTGATGTCGACAATGAGGAGCTCTATAAGTTCCTGGGCCTCCTCATCTACACATCCCTGGTGTCACTGCCCAGCATCAGGGATTACTGGAAACAGGATGCGATCACATCTGTGCCGTTTCCAGCCACCATAATGGCGAGGGACTGCTTCAGGGCTCTGCTGTCAAACATCCACCCCAGTGACCCGGAGGAGGATAAAAAAAAAAATGATGACAGGAAGGGAACTCCTTCATACGACAAGCTTTGTAAGATGAAGCCCCTCATAAACGACATCCTCAGTGCCTGCCAGGCTCATTATCATCCGAGGAGGGAATTGGCTGTGGACGAAAGAATGGTGGCCACAAAGGCAAAAACTGGGATGACACAATACCTGAGGGACAAACCAACAAAATGGGGAATTAAATTGTTTGTTTTGGCCTACTCCAGCAATGGCTACACGGTCAACTTCAATGTTTATGTGGGAAAGAAGCACACACAGACGGTGCATGGAGTGGCATATGATGTTGTAATTGACCTTATCCAGCCATCATATCTTGGAACAGGTTACCATGTTTACATGGACAATTTCTATTCAAGCCCTGAGTTGTTCCTGAAGCTGGCGGGGATGAAGTTTGGAGCCTGTGGTACTAACAGGGACAACAGGAGAGGGTGCCCAGGAAAGAGAGACAATGCTCTCTCAAAAACATCAGAGAGAGGTGAAGTACGGTGGATCAGGGAGGGCTCCCTGGTTTTTGTAAAGTGGATGGACACAAGGGAGGTGTCAGTGTGCTCCACAATTCATCCAGCATTTTCTGAGGAGACGGTCAAGAGGAGGGTGAAGGGCAAGGATGGACGCTGGACAGAAAAACAGATCTCCTGCCCTACCCCAATCATCGCTTACAACAAGCACATGGGTGGTGTTGACCTGTCCGTCCAGCTGCTGCAGTACTATTCCACCCACCGCAAATCTGCATGCTGGTACCGCACCCACTTCTTACACCTCATGGACATTGCCACCACCAATGCCTACCTTCTCCACTGTGACATCAAAACTGCAAACCAGGAGAAGCCCATGTCACACAAGGACTTCCAAACTGAGCTGGTGGCCCAGCTGTGTGGGGTGGACAGGAGCGGCAGACCAGCCAAGAGAAGCGCAGACCACATTCCCGTTCCCATTGCTGTGGTAACAGACACCAGCCAAAAAGCCACACAAGGACGTAGGAGTTGCCAACGCTGCCACCAAGTGGACAAAAAGAGAAACCTAACCCCTTGGAAATGCAAAGCTTGTGATGTGGCTCTCTGTGTTATTGTGGATAGAAATTGCTTTGCAGAGTGGCATGTGTAAATAAAAAAACTACAGCCCATTGTATATAGTGTAAAATATGTGTATATAGTTTGATTACATCTCAATTGTCTCTCAGTGTTACATTTGCACTATTACTTTACAGTTGACTGCACTATTATTTTACAATTTGTTTGTTTTTTGAAGAATTGCAGCTGAAGTTTGTGTGTTTGAAGAGTTTCAGCTAAAAACGCCTATGAATATACATGTTTTTCTTGTAAATATTTGTATATAGTAATACTTTATTTCAATTTTACATTTAGATATTTATATTAGAAACCTATATTTTTTCAAGTTCCAAAACAGTTGAGTGAGCAAGTTTGTGGTTTTTATTGTAATAAATACCACTTTTTCTCAATTTGAATTTAATGATTTTTGTGTATTTTTTGGTCCAATATGTTGATGAAGTAGGTTGTAGTGAAATAATAACTATCTCTTCATATAGATGAATTTGTGCTGAAAAAAAAGATACCAAGCATGGGCATGTGAAACATTTTTTTATGTGGTATATAGAGACAAAATCAAAAGTATTAAAAAATGGCCAAAATAGGCTCAGGATTCAAAGGGTTAATCTGTGCTCTGTAAATGTGATGGGACATCATGGTTCTCTGTGCTGAAGGAGACTTATTCAGTGTAGGATGACTATTTAACGTGGTACGGCACAGAGGCGGTAAGGTTTGGGATTTCGAAGACCTCCAGACTGGGCTGTTCTCCTGCTGGTGCTGAGAATGAAAACCTCTGCAGAAGGGATGTGAAAAAGAGGAATAACTCCATCTTGGCCAGTTGTTTGCTATGGAAGCCTACATCTGATTTTGCTTCTATGTTGGTAGTCTTCCTGCTTTGCTGCTGTACAGACGCTTCCTGCGTTTGCTCTCCCTTCTGCTGCATTCTTCCTCTTTTTATTTTGATTTGTACACTGATTTTTCCTCTTTCTTATCTAAAACCCACCCACAGTAGTTTTTTGATACCTATAAGTTGCTGGGACTAAAAAATTTTTACCAGAAACCGTAATATTTTTCATAGCTCTTCTATCTGCAGCGCTCCGTGTGCGTGGCCTACACACAGCTGAAGCCTACACGTAGCACTCAGCTAAAGTTAAGTAGCTTGGAAAGGTGCTAACGCTAGGCTAACAAGCAACAAGATGCCTTCCATCTCCACAGATGACTACCAAGACCTATTTAAGAAAATAACAGCGCTGGAGGCGAAGGTTTGCCGCCTTGAGGTCAATATTGAAGTAAATGGACTGCATGGAAATGAAACAACCTTGTCATTGACCCACAACAGCAGAGGTGAGCAAGCTAACAGATGGCTAAAAAGCAGAGATAACACTACTAAAAAAAGAAGCAGCCTCTGTGAATTACAAGAAATCATCGGGTAAAAATCCTCCCTGGAACTGTCTTGGTGCAAAGCCAAAAAGTAAATCATGCCTTCTGGAAAAGGGAGGACAACGTATCACAGGCCGGGCGCAGCCAGCTGAAGTCTATGATGAGACTGACTGACTTCTTTTACCCTCTACATGGTAGGAAACAGGGCTGGACAACCCAGACTGGGAAGGTTAACAACAAACCTCCAAAGCACCTGAATGTGGAACTACAGAACAGATTTGCTCCACTATCAGAGGACTCGGGATCTTCATTGGACGGCCATCAATCCCTGGACTAAAAGCTGGTCAGAAAGGAAAAGGCCACAGGGAAAGCTAAAGGCTGGGCCTGAAACTCTGATTATTGGTGATTCTACTGTAAATGATGTTCAGTGGATGTGTGGAAAGAACACCAAAGTCCTCTGCTTTCCTAAAGATATGATCAGTGACACGCAGGAGAGAATTCTGGAAGCCGTGGCTGATTACCCAGATGTGAGAAACATGGTTCTACACAACCTTGATTTTATGTTTTTAACAGAAACTTGGTTAAACCAAGATAACAACGCAGTTTTATCAGTGAGGTCAGACTGAACATGAGAGGAGGAGGGTTGCAGTTCTACTCAATGAATCATTTCAATGTAAGCAGTTATCTTTTGAAAATTTTACTTATTTTGAATATGTGGCTCTTCAGCTAAAGGCTAAAAATAGGTCAATGTTTCTGAATATATACCGCCCACCGGGTACTACGCAGGATTTCATGATGAGTTTAGTGAACTGCTGCATTAATCTGTGTAGACTTTGACTGTGTAATTATTGTTGGTGATTTTAACATCCATGTAGACAACCCTCAGGATAAGGGGACTAAAGACATGAGTAACAATCTGGAGAACTTTGGGATGACTCAGCATATAACAGGGGCCACACACACTAAAGGACACACTCTAGATTTACTCATCTCGAAGGGTTTGAACCTTTCTAAAATTACTGTGTGTGATGTGGGCCTGTCTGAAAGTTGTCTCTGGGAGGAAAAGGTCTCCATGGAGAAATTCCACATTGGTGAAAAATGGAAAAAGAGAGAGTCGGAAAGCCGAGCGCAGATGGAGAAAAACAAATCTACAGGTTCATTATAACATGTATAAAGAGAAACTACACTCTTATAATCTACAACTGAGGAATGCAAGAAAGTCCTATTTCTCTGACGTTATTAGCAAAAACTATCATAAAGCTCAGGTCTTATTCGCTATTGTTGACAGACTAACAAATCCTCTTCTGTCAACAGCACCTGAACTTTGTTCCACCAAGACCTGCAATGAGTTCGCCAAATTCTTCACAGAAAAAATCCAGAATATCAGACAAACAGTTTGTTCAATAAATATACCGTGTCCATTGAAAACCAGCTTAAATACCATGACACAGTTTAATCCCATTAGCAGCAAAAAACTCCTCCTCCTCTTGCTGCTTGGACATCATGCCCACAGGCCTTTTCAAGAACTCTGGAACCAGATCTGTTACAGATTGTTAACTTATCTTTATTTTCAGGCGTCTTCCCAGAACTTCTAAAAACAGCTGTTATCAAACCTCTGCTAAAAAGGGACAATCTAGACAAGACACAAATAAGCAACTACAGGCCGATCTCAAATCTTCCTTTTCTAAGTAAGATAATTGAAAAAGCCGTTTTTCATCAACTAAAAGACTTTTTAAACACAAAACAACTGCTATGATGTCTTCCAGTCAGGTTTTAGACAGCACCACAGCACTGAGAAGCTCTGACCAAAGTCATTAATGACATATGTTTGAACACAGACGATGGAAAAATGTCAGTCTTAGTCTTACTGGACCTCAGTGCTGCATTTGATACAGTTGACCACAATATATTACTTAAAAGACTGGAGAACTGGGTGGGCCTCTCTGGCACTGCACTACTCTGGTTTAAATCTTATTTAGAGAATAGAAAATGCTTTGTGTCAATAGGTAATTTTACATCTGAGCAGACAAGAATTACATGTGGAGTTCCCCAAGGTTCCATCCCAGGGCCTCTTCTGTTTAACATCTACATGCTCCCAGTGGCACAGGTCATGAGGAAAAACAAAACTAGTTACCATAGCTATGCAGATGACACACAGATATATGTCACCAGGAGATCGAGGCCCTGTACAGGCTCTTGGGAAATGCATTGAGGAGATTAATGACTGGATGTGTCTTAACTTTCTTCAGTTAAACAAAAACAAAACTGAGATGATGGTTTGTGGAGCCAAAGAGAAACGATTAAGTTTCACCACAGAGCTTCAGTCTATACACCTAAAGACCACCAACCAGACCAGAAATATGGGTGTAGTGATGGACTCAGACCTTAACTTTGAGAAACACGTTAAGGGAATTACATAGTCAGCCTACTATCACATTACGAATATATCAAGGGTAAAAGATCTGATGTCTCAGCAGGACTTGGAAAAACTAGTCCATGCGTTCATCTTTAGTCGGCTTGATTATTGTAACAGTGTCTTCACAGGTCTACCTAAAAAATCAATTAGACACCTGCGGCTTATTCAGAACTCTGCTGCTCGAGTCCTCACTAAGACTAAGAGAGTGGACCACATCAGTCCAGCTCTGAGATCTTTACACTGGTTGCCTGTTCGTCAGAGAATAGATTTCAAAGTTCTGCTGCTGGTCTATAAAGCTCTGAATGGTTTAGGACCAAAATACATCAGAGACCTCTTGACCCAGTATGAACCTACCAGAACCCTCATGCCATCTGGATCCAGTTTCTATCAGTTCCCAGAGTCAAAAACAGACATGGAGAAACTGCATTCAGCTTCTATGCTCCACATGTCTGGAACAAACTCCCAGAAGGCCTCAGATCAGCTGAAACACTCAGTTTATTTAAATCAAGGTTGAAGACCCACCTGTTCTCTGCTGCATTTCACTAGTTTTTATTTAGAAATCCAGATCTGCATCTGAAATCTTAACTTTATTTCGTTATCTGAGCTTTTTCCTGCTGTTTTTATGTAATCAATTTTATCTTTTTTAATCTTTTTTTTTCTTTCTTTCCCTGCACCTTGCTGTAATCTGTCTGACTGTTAAGTTTTACCAATCACTCATTTACATAATGACACATAAACACCATGACTGTAGCCCTTCCCATCAGCTGTCACGGGGTCTGCTTTGATAATCTGTCACACACTTAGGCTATATGTCCACATGGCACAGAAGCCGATTCAGGTGTGAAAACGGTATGAAAACTGTGGCGAAAACTAGGAGAAAGGCTTCAAAATCCCCAAGACACCGCTGTAGTACATACTACAAGGCTGAGGGGGGCGCTAAAGAGTAACACTCCAAAGCTAGAGCAAAACAACGCATGCGCAGAGAAAGGCTCGTTGCGTGTTGCAGGAAGTTGACATTGGAAGCAGAGAAGAGAAAATAGCTGAGGATTCACTGCGAAGCAAAAGAAAACATTTCTTTGGACTAATGAAGAAGTTGAGCTTCTTCTCCAAAAAATGATTGACTACAAAGCATAAAAAAGGTTGAGGAAGGGTGGATTGGGAATCGCCGAGTGTTCGTCACATGGAGTTTCATGGAGGCTATTCCCAGGCTTCGTGGGGATAAAAGGTGGTTTGCTAAAGTACTTTTGCGGTTTTGCTGCGATCCGGCGTCGTGGGAACGGCCCCTTACTTTTAAGCCCACCTTATTCATCTCGTTATCTCGAGAAAACAAACTTCGTTATCTTGAGATAAGAAAATGAACTCATCTCAAGATGACGATTAAAAAAAAATAATGATCGAAAATGGCCGTTCTCGGCTTCGGCACTTTGCTGCACAATCACAAGTCACTGAGATTTACTTTCCATCATCACATCTTTTTTTCAGGATCTGGCCAGTTCAAACATTATAAAAATAAATTAAATGTTGTTTAGTACATTAAGTGACACAAAGACAGACATCTGAAATGCTGTATTTACAGTAAATTCACTCTAGACTAATGTACTATACATTATAGTTAACAGAATTGTAAAAGTAGCAGCTATTACAGTAACAGCAGGTATCTGAACATGGCATTGTACTGGAAGCAACAGTGTGTGCAGGTTACATCTTTGACTCTTGCAGAGTTTTGCAACACAAGTGTATCACAGTGTGGAAAGTGTTCAGTGACTGAGAATGTGTTTAAGGTTTTGCAAAAGAGTGGATGAGTTTTGCAAACTGTGCCTACCGAAACCATGTTAAGGGGTTTGGCCAGAAGTGTTTGATTTGAAAAATGAGTTTAGAGCTCTGACAATTTGGTCCACAGAACAGAGTTTGGTGTTTTAGCACATGAAAAACTAAAAGTCACCTCTAGGTTAGCAAAAGAAAAGTTAGTAAAAGAAAAAAATTGGCAGAAAAAGACATAATTTGTGCTGCGTTCACCACTGGGTTGGCTGCCTTTTACTGGAACTTGCCAGCATAATAGAATAATCAGTGTTCAACAATCCAAGTAATAAACTTAATCTAAATAATATGTTTTATTACATGCAACATTGACCAGAGACAACAACTTATACGACTGTAATAAACACCTGTTATGTCAACTTAAACTGAAATCTGTGTCAAAGGTAGAACTTTCCTTCTGAAGTCTTGATATCAGCCAACAAATGCTCAAAAACAAACAACCTTAAAGCTGATTTGTTCACAACTTTAACGGGTTTAAAGGGGTTTCCTCTAGAAAAAGGAAAAAAAAGAAATACATTCTTAAGGGAAGAACATGTGGAATTAATGCTTTCAACCATGAAAGACACCTGTTTAAGATTTTTCTGAACTGTTAACTGTTTATCGGTGCCTGTGGACTAACATACAAACACGCAGCAAAAAGGAGGCACAACATTATATTAGTATATCAAAATTGCCAGGTGCTTTAAATAAGTCATAAAACATATTTACTGAGAGTAACTACACTTCAGCTAAATTGCCCAATTTTACATGTTGTTTGTAACATGTGATGCACTGAGCACCTCCTTCCTGTTTTTATGTCTTTGCTCTTCATTTTCCATGTATAACATTACTGGCATCATTAACTTGTAATCCTCTTCTTCTCTCTCAGCATTTATAACAATAAAGCTAAATTGAATTGAATTAAATGGAATTATCAACATGGAGCTGAACCTTTGGGCTTGTGTACTTATCCAAGATGGTGTCCTTGTTTGTCATGTGGAACAAGTTGAGTGGGGCGATGTTGGCCATTCTCTGTATCTCATGAACGACAGCATCAGTGTAGACCAGGGGTGGCCAACGTCGGTCCTCGAGAGCCACCCGGCTAGAGGTGGAGGAGGCCTCAGTAGATGGTAGGGGGATGAGTCTGTGTTAAGGTCCATGACTGAGCTGCAGGGTGACAGAATGGTGTGACTGGAAAGCCTGTGATCTTCTTCATAACTTCTTCATGAGGAGTGGTTTTCAGTTGCCTGCAGATGTTTTCCATTTACTATTTAAAAGGATCCTCTGGTCATTCAACAAAGGCTTAGAGAGAACTGCAGTCCTAACAATTGAAGATACAATTTTGTAGGCCACCATGTTACTACATTATGATACACCATTCAGTACCAAAATCAGCTTGTGATTCCCATCTATATGCCATAGACTGTTGGGAGCAGGAACATTGTACTGACGCCGCCTTGCAGTCTGGATGGTTAATCGTCGCATCAAGATCGCTTCTGGATCAACTCGCCACATTGATGCCCTTAATCGATGCC
The DNA here is from genome assembly GCF_017639745.1 of Melanotaenia boesemani. NCBI lineage: Eukaryota > Metazoa > Chordata > Actinopteri > Atheriniformes > Melanotaeniidae > Melanotaenia > Melanotaenia boesemani. The sequence goes on from NC_055694.1 coordinate 20,389,891, forward strand.
CTGTTAGATTTTGCAATTGCAGACAATACTCCTGAGGTAAGATGCAACATGTACTGTGTTATGAAAAAAAAAACAAGTGTAAAGACTACTAGTGTATATAACTTCTTAAACTGACAGCAGCAACATGTACAATTTGTAGAGATATATACATAAACTGACAAACTAATTTCCTATTTATTTTGGTTAGCTGAGATTTACTATTTAAAATTCATTCTTACTTTGAATGTGTATGCCCCTGGATCGGACATGTCCTAGCATGATTTTGTAGCCAACATTTGGATGAGCACGCTGGATGTCCATTACCAAAGCATCCAAATCATCATTTGTAATTAGAGAGTATAAGTCTGACCTCCTGTTAGAAATAAATTACTGTTAGAAATACATAAAAAATATATCAACCACTTCAAGAAACAACAAATGTTAGCTAAATTTTACTGGAACTTAAACAAGCAAGTGCAATGCTTTCTTTTTTACTTCCATTTCATTATGTTGTCAGACTCACTTCATCCCTAATTTTGATCTCACTTCTCTGATCAATAGTCTTATAAGAATAAAATAATTTATCAAAATAGATTAATATAAATAATTATATAATTTATTATAATAAATAAATAAATAAATATTAGTTTAAGTTTTAGACAGAGTAAATGGGAAAAGCTGCTGGTGCTGAGAAAATTACATTGTCAACACTGCACTCAGCTTCCCATTCCTCGCCTTCTTCCGTCATTCTCCCAGCAAGGTGAATTTGCACACCACACTTTCTCCCCATCTCCACCTAATCCTACTGCTGAAGAAGTCCTTACTAGATCTCCAGAAGTTCTACTTGTAAAGCAAGACACTTTGTTCAGTATTTTAGACTGATCTCAATAGGCAGTTTCTGAAAGCAGCTGTAACAGTTGTTTTAGTATTACGAAGAAAAATATATTAGACTTTACTTTTTCTTGTTTCTTACCTTAACCCCTCTTCAGACAGTCTCCTCTGTATTGTGCTGGATGACACACCAAACCGATGCGCAATTTCATGGGTTGACAAACCGGCCATCGCAAATGTAGTGAGCACAGAAACTGGTATATCCAAAGGCGGGCGCCCCACTCCCGCGCTTGGTGTTTGGACTTCTTGTACACTTACTCGGTGCTCAATTTCTCTCTATCTATTAGTTCTTCATCTAAGTCAATGTCTTGAAGTGCACTTATACGGCCCAGTATCTCAACAAAGTTCTCAATTGCGGCCAAAACACAATCTGATGACAAAGCACGCTCCTCAATATCGTCAGCAAAGGACAGCATATTGTCTCTCAGTTCTCTAAAGTAATCCATATTGTCCGCTAAAACATAGCTGAAAAACTAGCCGTCCTGACCTCTGAACCCAGTTGATTCATGACCTGACAAGTTGATTGGACCAGATGGAGCTCTACTGTGATTGGTGAGTACTGTTGGAGGACTCCAGGTGGTGAATCAGAATTCACTTTCCACAAGTAGGCACTCTGACCACACCAGTGTATCACACACACACATATATATATATATATTCAATAATTTAGGTATTTATCTATTTATTTAATTTTGAATAAAATGGCTTTCCATAACTTAGCCCCTTCTAGCAACAAACCTTCTGAATGCATTTATGCATGCAGCAATATCAAGAGAATGGGCAACTTCAATGTGAATTGCTCTGACAGTAAGACATGTAAACAAAACACCATATCTTTTGACCTTGCTCCTTCCACATTTCACCTCAAAAGGCCCAAAATAGTCTATTCCAACATTGGTGAACGGAGGCTCGTCAGATGTTAGGTGATCTTGTGGCAAATCCGCCATTTTTTGTTCTCCAGGTTTAGCTGAGATTCTTTTGCACATAACACAATTTTTCAGTACTTTTCTGAAGGCAGAATCTGCTTGTGGAATCCAAAATCTTTCTCTTAGTCTGGACAGTGTGTAATTCCTCCCACTATGTCCTATTTCCTGGTGTATATGTCTGAGGATCCGTGTAGAAACATGGTGATCTTTAGGAAGAATCACAGGATGCTTTTACATCTGTTGGCATAGCAGATTTGTGCAGTCTTCCTCCAACCCTTAAAATCTCATTTTCCACAATAGGATCAACCTTGACAATGTGACTACTCCTTTTAAGTTTGTCACCTTTCAGAAGAGTCTTAAGTTCATCACTGAAGGTTTGACTTTGACAGAGTTTGATGATCTCCATTTCTCCCATTACAGCATCCTCTGTAGTGAGCATGGATTCTTTGATAGGCAATCTGAACTTCTGCATTTGTCTTTCAACCATTTCAGTTTTCTGTTCTTGACTCATACCATCATTTACTTGAGATATGAGAAACTTTCTGTGTGCGCTTAACTTGTACAGCAGGTGTTTGAATCTTAACATCCATGAAAATGCTCGTTTTAGTCGATGCCACTCTGAATAATGACATATGAGCTTGCTGAGTGGATTCTCTTGTACATTTGTGGCATTCAAACTCCCTGCTACCTTGACTTCAACACAATTTATTATTATTTATTATGTATTTCTTTCATGTCTGGTGCAACTGGCCAGTCTTTCTTGATCTTTGTGAAAAACCCTGACCCAGCAATCCAGTCTTGACACTTGATAACCACATCTGCGTTCATTCCTCTCAACGCATGGTCAGCGGGATTCAACTCAGAGTTAGCATGCATCCACTGACTTGACTTTGTGTTTTCTCTGATTAGTGACACTCGATTTGCTACAAATGTTTTGAACCTGGTATTGTCTCTGGCAATGTACTTCAACACAGTAGTGCTGTCAGTCCAAAATGTCGATTCTTCCAGTGGCATTTGTAGCTCCTTTTTCATAAGTCTGTCCATTTTCACTGCAACTGTGGCTGCTGTTAATTCCAGTTGTGGAATTGTTTTTTGCTTTATTGGTGAAACTCTAGACTTGCCAATGATAAATGAACAGTGATTTTCTCCTCTTTCATTTGACATTTGAAGGTAGGAGAAGACCCATAACCTTTCTCACTTGCAAAGTGGTGCAGTTGTGCAGAGGTGGTTTTTCCAAAATGAGCCTGACATCTTTTCGCTGTGAAGTCCTGAAGTTTTGTGAGATTAGAGAGCCACCTCGTTGATCTTTGAGCCAGTTCTGCATGGATTTCTTCATCCCAGGAGAATTTTCTGCCACACAGTTCTTGTAGGATCATCTTTGCTGGTCGAATGACAGGTGACATAAAGCCTAAAGGATCATATATAGCACTTACAAACAAAAGAATGTCACGTCTTGTCTGTTGCATGTGTTTTGCACCTATCCTTATCTTGAAAGCATCTGACTCTGCACACCAGATAACCCCAAGAACCCTTTCACCAGGCAAAGCATCACAACTGTGGTCCAGCTCTTTGACTTCCTTTGCTCTGTCCGTTTCAGGGACAGAGGCAAGAACTAGTCTGCTATTACTCATCCACTTTGTCAAGTGGAATCCTCCACTTTCACAAAGTGCTGTCAAGTCTCTTACCACTGTGCATGCTTGGTTTTCAACTGATACAGACAAAAGGCAGTCGTCCACATAAAAATTGTTCAGAACTGCATTCACTGCAGCAGGTGTCATTTTGTCCTTGGCATCTTCAGCCGTCCTTTTCAGTGCAAAGTTGGCACAGCTGGGAGAAGATGTTGCACCACACAAATGCACCACCATTTTGTATTCTTGCAATGGCTCGTTCAAGTTTCCATCTTTCCACCTCTGTCTTGATAATACATAGCCTCTTTGTCTGACATTAAGGCAATGTAATCGTGTCTGAATCGTGTCAACACTCCTATAAGAGTATTTGTCAGATCTGGACCTTGCAAAAGTTCTGCATTCAGTGACACACCTTGATATGATGATGCACAATCAAAGACTACTCTCAGTTTTCCCTTTTGTGGGTGATATACCCCATGATGAAGTATATACCAAACTCTCTCAGTTGTAGACTCAGACTCTTCGTGTGGTATTTTAACTGCATAGTCTTTACACAACAAATCAGACATGAAGCATTTGTACTCTTTGTGGAAATCCTTGTTCCTAAAAAGTTTCCTTTTCAAGTTTTCTGCTCTTTGCATAACAACATTGCAATTGTTTGGCATCTTTGTTTTTGTTTCTCGGGGAAGGCCGATACTGTAATGCCCTTCATGAACTGAATGTCCTCCACTGACATTTCATGTTTTTCTTCACTGGCCTTTTCAGGGAAATCATAATTGAACTGTTGTTTTAGCAGGTCTTCAACAGTGGCAATAGTGATGCGATTTACAGAAAAACTTTGTTTCCTTTCTGATGGCGTGATGCTGCCATCTTCATGGAGTGGACCATTAACAATCCAGCCTAGATTGTTCGAACTGCATATGGACCATTATCCTCACTGTGGATGATCTACCATGGTTCCATAGCTCTGTAAACATCACATCCTATTAAAAGTCCAATATCTGCATCTATGTGAGGTAGATGGATTCCATGCAGGTGTGGCCAACGTTCCAAGTCTTTCTGCAGTGGAATGTTGTCCTTGGAAACTAGAATGTCTGAGTTGGTGTAAACATCAAGTAGATTAATGTAGCTTATCTCCTTCAAACCACACACTTCCAAGCCTGAAAGATGGTAGCGTTGAATTAACTTCTCCTGTCCCATTGTGCACAGTAAGATTTGAGTTTTCTTTCCTTCAATGCCAAGTTGTCTCATCAACTTCTCAAAGCAAAATGTGGCTTGGCTTCCATTGTCCATAAACGCATAAGTCTCTACTGTCTTGCTGCCTTTCTTCAGCTTTATAGAAACAGGAACAATTGACAATACCCGGCTGTCTTTTCCGGCCCCAGTAGCACCACAAGTTCCTCCTGAAAGATGCACAGGTTCTCTGTTTGTGGTGTTTCCAGTATCTCTTTGTCTATTCTCAACTGCTTCATTGTCATCTTCCTTAGAACAGTGAAGCATGGATGGATGTCTCTTAGAGCAATATTCACATGATGCTCTTTTTTTACAGTCTTTACTTAAATGTCCTTGCGTCAGACATGCAAAGCATAGACCCTTTCCTTTTAGAAACTCTAACCTCTCTTTGTAAGACTGATTTCTGATTTTGTGACACTCTGCCAGGGTATGTTGCTTTTCACAGTATGTACATGGCTTCTGGAAAGCATTGGAAGACTGGTGAGAAAGTTCTTTACCGTTATCAGCAGGCCTTTCCTTTGTAGCCTTGTTGAGGATTTATGTGCTGACAGCTTCTGACTAAGTCTCTGGCTTCACCTCTGGTAAACTGTTCAAGGTAATATAACCTGTCACTGTCACTATCAGCTTTATCATGAATAGTGTGATCAAAGGCCCTTAAGAAACGTTTAAATTCAAGTGGATCTCCACTGAAAACAGGAACATCTCTTTGGGGTAAATGTGACAGTTTATGCTGTTTGACCAACATATTAGTGAGATCATTTTGTTTCAGCATGACTTCACACAGGTTGCCTGCATTACTGTTGATGTCAGGTTGCTGTATGTCATCTTGATGTTTCACTTGATTGTCCTTTATGTGTGACTGTTCTGTGTGTTGATTACTAACATCTGGCATATGGTTGCTCAGCTGTTGGCTGCCTGGCAAACTCAATCCAGCATGAAAGCTAACACTTATCTTACTTTCTTCATTTTCACAATCTTCAAGCACCTTTATTTTGGCAGTAGAAGCAGCAATAGCTGTCTCAATCTCAAGCTGTTCTCTCCTTAGCTTGAGTTGGTGTTCTTCAATGTCCAATGCTTGCCTTTCTTTTAGAGATGCTGCCCGTGCAAGCAAAGCGGCACGTTCTGCCTTTTCTCTCTGTCAAGCAGATGCTATAGATGAAGATCTTGATGATCTTGAAGATCTTGATGATCGGCTACTAATAGCAGTCCCAATCTTACAGGATTCAGCTTTGTTTCTTTCTGTAAGTCCAGCTGTTACGGACACACTATCATCTGGATTTACATCCTCATCATGACACTTCTGTCTTGATGCCATTATCCAATTTTCAACTTCAGCCATAAAAGTACTTATTTGCTCCTTCTTTGGGTTGAACCAAAATGACTGATCCTTGTCCTTTACATCCTCAGGTAGCAGCAACAGTACATCATCATTTGCTTGCATAAACTCATTTAAAAGTTTTGGGCACACATTCAAATGTTCATTATCAGTGTCCGGATTCTCATTGTCTTTCATTAGACAGTTAATTTGTTAGTCTTTGATGTTAACTGTGACAGTTTGGATCTTCTTACATTGATGTGCCTGCTCAGTTGTTCCTCCAGGCCTTTTTCTGTGTATTTAGGCGCCCTCTTGTGGCTAGCTTTGCTACTGCAGCTTTGCGTCCTGGATCTGGAAGCTTGCCCTTCGTCCGCCATGTCGTTCTTGTTCAACAAGTGCTCATGAATTAGGTCTATGACATAAAGCACTGTGGGCTTTCGTAGTATTTTTCATCTTTAACAGACCAATCATCCTTGTTGTCTTATTTCCTCAGAATGCTGAGTTAGACACGTTGTCAAAACAGCATGCTAACGTCCATGCAACTTTTCTTCTTTTTTTTTTCTTTTTACAAGTTTGGCTCTTACGGTGGCAATGAGGTTGTCTTGCTCTGAAGCAGCGGGGTTGTTTTACTTAATGTAGTGGCTATCTGTAGTTTTCTTCTTGTTCATTACCTTTTACATGAGTCTATTAACCACTTCATAAACTTACGGATGACATGAGACTGTCTTACTCGTTGAGTATTCATATTCAAGTAGATCCTGAAGTTTTATCAGTGATACATCCGCCAAGGAAAGTTTCAGTCGCTTTAAAAGAAAGTATTGAGAAAGAACTGAAACGAATGGAAAGTCTTGGTGTCATAGAGAGACAAACTGAGCCCACAGATTGGGTGAGCAGCATGGTGACTGTCTTGATCCACAAGATTTAAATAAGGCTATAAAAAGAGAACACTATCCTCTAAAGACAGTGGAGGAAGTAGTATCAAATGCCTAATGCAAAAGTTTTCTCTGTTTTGGATGCAAATCATGGCTACCAGTTAGATGAAGAGAACTTCAAACTCTGTATTTTCAACTCACCACTGGGAAGGTACAGATTTAACAGACAGAGGTGCTTGGAGCAGCACCTAGAAGGACAGGAAGAAGTTAGTTAATGTGGTTGATGATATTCTGGTGTGGGGTGAAGACCAAGAGTCACATGACAACCGATTGAGAAAGCTGCTGGACAGACTGAGAACAATAAACATGAAACTCAATAGAGACAAATGCAAAACTGGACTCACTGAAATAAGCTATATCGGACATGTATTGAGCAAAGATGGACTGAAACCAGACATATATCTTAGAGCCACAACACAAAATAGAACTGCAGAGGTTCTTGGGAATGGTGCAGTATGTGGCAAATTCATCCCAAATCTCTCAGAAGAGTCTGCACCACTCAGGAGGCTGCTGGGGGCAGAAACCAGCTGGCACTGGGAACATGAACAACAGAAGAGCTTCTCAAGACTCAAAGAACTTGTGAGTAACACACCAGTGCTAAAATATTGTGATGTAGAAAAGCCTGTCATACTCTCAGTTAATGCAAGCACAAGTGGTTTGGGAGCAGTAAGCCTAAAAGAAAGTCACCCTGTAGCATATGGCTCCAGGTCACTCACAGACTGTGAAAAAAGATTTGCTCAAATTGAAAAAGAGCTGCTAGCTATTGTCTTTGGCTGTGAACGATTTCACCAATACCCGTATGGTAGATCTGTGCATGTTGAATCAGATCACAAACCGTTAGAGATTATTTTTAAAAAGTCTCTTCACAAGGCTCCAGCCCGGCTGCAGAGGATGTTAATGAGGCTTCAAAAATACAGCCTACAGATGAAGTATAAGCCTGGTAAAGAAATGCACATTGCAGAGCCAGCCTGAAGGATCTCCCAGATGCCACACAGTAGGAGGAGTTGGATGTGAGCTACATAACCCAACAGCTACCAGTTTCAGAAGAGCTCAGTCAGTTCAAAGAGGCCACACAGCAAGATGAGAGGCTGAAACTGGTCATAGCAGCAATACAGAATGGATGGCCTGAGTCATGAAGACAGGTTCCAGAGGAACTACAACAGTACTGGACTTTCAGAGAAGAGTTGTCATACTCTGATGGACTTGTGTTTAAAAATTCAAAACTGATTGTGCTAGTAAAGATGGGAGAGGAGATGCTGGAGAAAATTCATGAATCTCACATGGGCATTGTGAAAAGCAAGGAAAGAGCCAGAGATATCCTGTTTTGGCCAGGGATGGCCAAAGAAATTGAGGATGTGATACAGCAATGTGCAGTGTGCAACAAACACAAAAACCTAATATATATATATATATATATATATATACGAAAAACAAAAAGGAAGATGTCACGTATCTGTGCAGTACTGGAGATCACCAGTAGATGATGCTGTAGCATTGGCATATGTTGTTTAATAGGCACCTGCAGTAGACAATAAAGTTTGTTCAGGCTACCACACTATGGCTCTTAGTCCTCTTATGGCTCTTATTACAGTTATTAAGTAGTAAATGTCTGCTGTGGATCATTTATGTGTCATAGTATAATGATCTAACAAATGAGAGAAGAATAGAAAAATCATTCATCCCTCCAGATGTTGATGAGTTGGTGTAACACCTGGTGGAGATGTAAAGGCACACTTAATAATGATGTGTAATTCCTTATTGATCCTGTAGGGAAACTCTCCCCTTGCTTGCTTTGCTGTGAGCAGATCAGCCCTGTTCCATACTAACTGTCCAACATATCACTAAAAATGCTGAAAGAATGTAGTTGTAGTCTTGTAAATAGTGATTCACAGTCTTTGTCAAATCTCAGTCTGAGACTAAACTGAGACTGTCTTTAGATGTGAGCAGGTGTGAGCTGGTAGTTTTATAGAGTCTTTTTCAAATCTTTTCAAAGTCTCCTGGTGTAAGCCCAACTGATTATTACTGTCTCTCTATGCATATGTGTGTTTTATGATACACTGAATGCATCATGCACCTAGACACAGACACAAAATCTTTAATTACTGTTAAGCCTGCTATATGTTCGGGCTGACCACAACCCCCGTGGAGGAGCTGCAGTGAGCATAACCCCCTGATTAGGGGCATCATCAAAACCGGGCCCAGATGACTGCAAAGTAACACTGTAAAGTCCACCTTCAGTATCAGCTTGCAAAGGCAGACCTGGAAATTGAATATTTAATACTGAAGCATAGAAATCCATGGACACATAAGGGGTTTCCCAGTTCAGGGTCTGCACACTTCAAAGTGCGGATTCATCGGCTACATATGTCATCGTGGTGCGACAAGCACTGTCCCAATCTGAAGAATTAGAAGAGCCTCCAAATTCACCCTTCAAATCCGCACTTTGTTTGGCCTCAAACAAAAGCTGCTGGTGATGCATCCTTCACGGCCTCTTTTCTCCCAGAATTTATTGCGCACAAGACGGTGGAGAATGAGCAACCAAGCCCAGAAGAGTAATTTTAGGTTTCAGTAAAGTTTTTGAAGAAAAAAAAGAGTACTTTTTTTAACTACATGTTAGTAAAAATGTTATAAAACCAAGTACATTACCTGTTTGTTAAATGGTAAATTAAAACTGAAGTGTGTACCGGCTGGAAAACAACAGCGTTTTCTTCTTTTCTTCTTCTTCTTCTTACTGTTGGTGTTACTGGTCGGTGTTAACATTCACTGAAGTGTCCTATGAGTAATTTCAGAGCTTTAAGTGCTTCAACGTCCAATGTTGTCTTTATGGGAATTTCTTGTTTCCTATCCTTGTTCTTTTTTCCTTGTATCATAGTACCCTGTGTAGTTTTCTGCTGCTGTAGCCCATCTGCTTCAAGGCTGGACGAGTTGTGTGTTCAGAGATGCTATTCTACATACCTTGGTTGGAACCAGTGCTTATTTTACTTCCTGTTTGCTTTCGATCGTCTCCAACCAGTCTGCCCATTCTCTGACATCAACAAGACATTTTGGTCCAGGCAACTGGTGCTCACTGGATATTTTCTCTTTTTCAGACCATTTTCTGTAAACCCTAGAGATGGTTGTGTGTGAAAATCCCAGTAAACACTCAGACCAACAACCATGCCGCTATGAAGGGCCGAAACTGTCATAATCAAAAAATAAATAAATAAATGAGGAAATAAATAAATAAATAAGGAAATAAATAAATAATTAAATGTATTTTTTTATATTTTATTAGTTGTTAATGTATTCATCTATTTTATTTTGCCAACTTTATTTTTATTCCCATAGTTTTATTTATTTCCACAGCAATTTATTATTTTTACACTTGTTTTTTATTTTCAGTTATTTTTTATTTCCACATTTATTTTTTTCCTAAGTCCATTTTATTTAATTCCTCACCCATTACTTTTATTTCCTCCTTTATTTAGTTATGCATTTATTTTTACCTTCCTACATTTCCACTTTTCCTAATGGACACATTTACTTTCCTTCACTCCTCCACATTTTTACCTTTCCTCACCAATTATTCCCCTTGAGTGTATGCTGATGAGGTAGGCTTTTTTAACTTCCATGTCAACCAATCAGCTCTGTGTCCTTGTGTAAACTTCAGTTTCAGTTGCGTTTATTTCAAAGGGACAATGCATATTCATGAATATATAAATGTAAATATGCCAGAATTAGCCCGAAGGCTACTTTACATCTGTAGTCCCTGGCAGGTCAAAGAGATAAAAACATCATATGACATTACAACTTTGCACAATATACAGACTAAGATCAAATTATTAATAACAATTCATAAGACATGGGAAAAACAACACAATAAGACACAATCATGACATACAACAGTAACATTTACATAAGAGCACAACATCAATGATCACATGTAAACTTGCCCGCTGAATCAAGGTAACTTTGCTACACTAGCTTGGAGTGATTCCAAGATCTTTGGTGACTGTGGTTGTAACATCACGCTACGACATTGTACCATGTACAATGCATCAACAGAGCCCCACACTAGCAATGTAAACAATAACCCGAAACCAAGACAGAAACTCAAGAAGTAACTCACCTAACTGACTGTACCAACCCTGATTGAAATCAGTGCTTGTTCTGCTGAAGTTAAACAAATTCTCTCTTTTATAAGGGATTTTTCCTAAAATCACCGCCTCTGTAGGACCAATATTTTTCAAGAGTGGCCCAAAAAGTGTTTGCATAAATTATATCACTGGTAGAAAGACAGGGATAAATCAAACTATAATAAAGAGTGAGGAGACCATTTGTGCAAATTAAATGGCTAACCCTCCTTATTATCCTAATTTATTAACTTTAGACCTAACCCAGTTTACATGTTCTCTCCAGCTTAAGTCTGCATCAAAATTACTTCTACAACTCTACTTTTATTCTATTCTATTCTACAGTCATTTAGCAGGTGCTTTTATCCAAAGCGACTTACATTTGAGAGTAAGAGCAACACAAGCAAGAATTCAAACAAGATGGGACATAATTAAGTGGTAGTCAGACTGCTGTGAGTCCAGTTGGACCCAGGTGTTGCCACGTAGTGCTAGAGGTAGTGCATATAATTTTTTTTTTTTTTTTTTTTTATATAGTTTTTTGTAAGTCATTTTGTTTTAATACAAGATCATCAAGCAATTTTAACTTGGGCATAGGTGCACAATTTCATCACACATACTTGGTGTGTTAGCTGCATTTACAGTCACACATGAGTGGTAACCTGCAGAGGACAGAACTACACTTATATATTGGTTTCATATTGGATTTAATTAACAGACCACTATATGATTCTGTTTGACAGTTTATTTTAATAAGTATTATCACATATATTCTAAAACTGGCACACATTTTGGGTTATATTGTGGTGTAATCAATTGTTTTCTTTTGCGCCTTTTCAGTGGCTCTAGTCCCTTTGCTTGGGAACCAGCAGGTGGCCACAGCGTGGAGCCAACTATCTGGACCACACCACACACCAGAATCAGGGGGGGGGGGGGGTGTTCCTTTGTAGCTTGGTTATGTTTTTGTGTGTTACCCCTTTGTGTCTTTTTGTTTGGGCTGATCAGCCGCTTTTGGTTTACCCTTGTGTCCCAGTTGTTAGGGCAGTTTATTTAATTGGTTTGTTCGCTTTGTTTGAGTTATTTTTGTCACAAGTTATTTAAGTAGAGTTCTGTTATGTTGACCTCTTTTATGTCTCCGATTACTCCTTTATTTTGTAAGTTGCTTTGGATTACTTTTTTTTTTTTTTGGTTACTTTTACTGTTACTGTTGGGATTATTGTTTTTAGAAGACATCTGAAACAAGATCAGACAGACCAAAAATGGTCATAAAATTAAAAAAATAAAGAGAAACCATCAAGCTGTTCACTGTAAGACAGAAATGGGGGACTATCAAGTTGTGTTCTCAATGGATAAAAAATTTCTATAAAGCTCCCCTTGGCAAAGCGAATTTGTTTGGCACAACGCAGCAACCGGATCATCACTCTGCTTGCTATGACGCTGTACAGGACAACCTATAAAATACTAATAACAAAGCTCTGGCGAAAATCATTGCAGTCTGCCTTGTCTGTGTGCATGTGTTTTAAATGAGCAAGTTTTAATTGAAGTAAGGAAGGAAATTTTATTTATATATCACCTTTCACAGATAAAAATCACAAAGTGCTTTACAATAAGAAAAAACAGATTAATAAAAGATTAATGTTGTAAAATATGTATGTTGTTTATTGTTTTATTGTAACTATGCTACAACCCTCTTGGCCAGTAGATCTTTGATCTTAATGGGACTAACCTGGTTAAATAAAGGCTAAATAAATAGATAATTCCTTGCTCCATAGGGTGATGGCTGCTGGTAGAAACCTTTCTGCTCCCCTGTACCTTTCTGTTTTGCAAGAATCTTGACAAAGTCTCTCTGAACACACACTGATGTTTCTTTAGTGTAGTGTGGAGAATGTCAGGAATTTTCCATTATTTTCAGTAGCTTCTGCAGCATACTTCTCAGGAACAATCAGCTTCAGCAGCTCCAGAGTTATCCCTAGCACAGAACCAGTCCTCTTCATCAGTTTGTAGTCTCTGGTAAAGTATGGTGATGGTATAAAGTAGTTCATTTTACCAAACTTATTTATAACAGTGGCTCCTGATGCCATATTTCCTCATTACAACATCATTTTGTATATATCATGTTGCCATGAATCTTATGCTCCAGTTTTTAAATATACCATAAGACACTTTAATTGGCAGTCACCAGTAATGCAAGGAAACAGTATGATCAGTTAATATCACAAAAGGCAAAAGAAATTAAAAATAGGGAAAATATTTTTTAATTCAGAGTACAGAGAAAAAAGTTGTCTCAGCATAAGGAGTCAATGAACACTACAGTTTCTACAGAACAAAATAAAAATCTGAAAATTGAAGTCTAAAGACCAGAAAGCAATGTAAGCTGGTTTGATTTTATCTTGTACAAAGAGAACATCAGTAACTTCTGTTGCTAATCTAGATTTAAATGAAGAAGAGAATTCCTAATATCATGAGAAAGCCAAAGACATTTTAATATATAACATATGCAATAAAGTGTTGTCCATTAGTCGTAGTTACTGTACATTGCATTGGCAATCTAGAGATGGAAATGACAAATCAATCAAAATGATCTTGTTAAGAAATTATCATGTAGTTCTAATATTTAATAACAAATAAACTAGTACTAATAAGATGATACACTACTGCAGTGTTTGTAGTTTTTCACATGGTGAAAAGCAGATGGCCACTGAAGGTATTATGACGATTTCCGTTGTCAAAAATCCTTGCGTTAGCCCAGAGACGCATAAACACAACATCTCCAACCTCTAACAGTAGGCTGACTCCGTTAGAACTTGCAGCACCATGAGAAGGCTGATATTCATATGCTATGAACACATGTTCTCCATTCTTCACCAGCACAGCAGCTGAAGCATGTGAAGCATGTCCATGTCCAAATATGTAGAACTGAAATTGGTAGACTCCTCTCACTGGTGCAATGAAAAACCCTGTAGGACGACATCATGATCATCATTGTATTATTATTATTATTATTATTATTATTATTAACACTCATCATCAGACGAAGTAGCAGCAGCATAATAATTAAATTCTTTTAGTAAAGAATCATCTAGAAAAAATTTACAAATGTACAATGTACAAAGACAATGTAATTAATAATTAAAATGTGTAAATGTAAGTACCGCTATGTGGGTTGTAGGCATTTCCAATATTTGTAACAACATGTCTGAAGACCAGATTAGTGTGAGCATTAAATGGTCCAAAAGTTCCTGATCCAGAGGCCAACAAAGAGGCTGAGAAAGCCACACGTTTCACTGTGGAATAGAAACAGCTGTATTAAGGTTACTGATGCTGCAATAATACAAATGATGTAACACTAACTTTGTTGCTAACTCCACTAACCTTCTCCTTCTGTCTTCAGAACCTCCAACTGGTTTTCTGTGATGTTTGCTCTGGTTTTAATAGTAGCCAGTTCTCCGTCCTGTGCTGAAATTATATTATGCAGAAAAATGCAATGTGAAATAAAGCACTGTATTCATTGTTATTCATTACTGAAGGATTTAATTTCACAGCTGTACTAATGCTGCACAGCAGTAGAGGGATCACCAACTGTCCTGCAGGTTTTAGACGTTTCCCTGCTGCAACACCTGATTCAAATGGCAACTTGTTGTCAAGTTCTGCACAAGCCTCTTAATGACCCATTAATAATTTGACTCAGGTGTACTGCAGCAACTAAACATGTAAAATCTGCAGGACAGTGGGTCAACAGGTCCCCACTGCAATTGATCCCTGCAATAGTGCATCAGAAAACTCAATAATTTTTTAAGGTCTTGAAATAACTGCAAGATGAGTACAGAAAATATTCATTTTAAACTTTTTAAAATTGAATAAAAAATCTATATTTTAATTAATTTATTAAAATAAATCCAATATTCAATAACTATTCCTTACATCTGTATTTTTCTAATAAACAGAACCAGTAAAACCGTGTTTACAGCAGCTCTGATCCCAGTTTAATGTCATCATGGCAAAGTCACACTTTATGGAAACTGTTCAGTAAATGTCTCGTTCTTCTTCTAAACACATTTAGTGAAGCCAGTCGAACGGAGATAACATTATTTTAGTACAAAGGTAGGAACAAGCTAATGTTTACACAGCTGTGGCTCTAAGCTTTCAGATTACAGGGACTAACTTCTCAATGTGTGTTTTAAGGTGGATGAAAGTGGATGTGCTGGATCCAGTGTCCAGTGACGTTCCAGTTCACTGGCGTTATTTTCATCCCTCTTTATTATGTTTTTAATACCCAAGGGATACAGTGGTGCTGTAGCAACAGATATGTTAGCATTTCTATTGTTTTGATTGATTGTGCATGTGGACACGTCTATGTTAGCTCAGACTTTTGCAACTCCAGGTCTTTCATCTTTTTTTCTTGATCTAAATATAGACAACAAATGAAGAGGAGATGTTATTGACTAAACAAGTTTCTGTTGTCTCTGATTATTAGTGGTGTTATTAGTCAATTTGCAGACTGTCAACATATGATATAAAGCAATACCTTGGTACTGTAGTTTCAGCCTTTCCAGCTCTGTCTTTTGCAATTCCAGCTCGTTTATCTTAGCTGCTTGGGCTGAAATGTGACAAAACAACAAAGGTTTGAAAACGTTAACTTTCCTCTTTTTGGGAAGAAGTTTTTTTATTGTGATGTTTTATTGAATTGCTTTACTTTGCAGATAAACTGCTTTCAAAACTCAAGTAATTTTTTTTTATGACTGAGGTACAAATTGTAGCTAGCAGCACATCGAACAACCAATAATCACATTCCACCTTTAAAGATGAAGAACCAGATAGAGTTGGAGGAACCCACTGGAGGTAAACAGAACACAGCTGCCAAATGTTCATGACAGTTCTTGGGTGTCCTGCCATCATTCTGGCTACTGTTTTTCATGACACAGCTAAATGTGCCATCTTATGCTCAGACATGCTGATAGCTGTAAAAGGATTAGTGAGTCTCCCTTTTTAAGTATAAATATGCTCCAACATAAAAACATGTAGAATTGTTTCATTCAGTTTGTGTAATATGTTTTACAGCCTGGCTGGTTATGTGTGTGCTGTGATGCTAAATTCATTTCTGGATTCTAGGAGTTAATGGCAGCATCAAAACAGATCTGGTGATATGGTACCAGTGATATAGGCAATTAAAAGTTCCAGCATCCAGTATGTCTTTCTGTCTTTTGTTCTGTATCCTCCTGTTTTTTTGGGGGGATTTTATTGAATTTCTGTTTTTTTTTTTGTTTTTTTTTTTTTTTTTTTATCCCAGCATTCAGAAATCACTCAGTCATCTCTGTTGACATAACCAACATACCTTCGTTGTCTCTCTGTAAGTACTTCACCTCGACCTTCAGTGCAGCCACAGAGGCGATCATCTCTTTCAGCAGAGCAGGAATGTCATATGAACAGGTCTGTTGATGTTCAGAAACATTTCCCAGTTCTCTTCCCTGCGATGCAGTTTGCTTTAAATGTGCAATAATTTCATTGTCAGACTCTGCTTGTAGCTGAGCTGTGAAGAAAAAGCTGATTATCAGAAACAGTGAAAAAAACATTCTCATCTCAGTTTGCAGTGTCAGTCTCTGCAGTTCAACTTTGTGGTTTCTGTGTGACTTAAATAGTGTTTTGTTTTTTGTTTTTTTGACAGATTGACTAATGATTACCAAAGTTGTTGATTAGAAACGTGCAGGAGATAAGACTTGTTACTTTGGACTTGTAAAAAACAAAAAACAAAACAGTATTTAGTGATAAATTACATATTATTGTCTGCATGTTGAAGTTTTGATCTTAACGTGTGAATAGCCAGAAAAAGATAGCTGTCATGGTTCATGGTCAACCCAAAAATGAAAAATCTAAACATTTGTGCAAACAGTAATTAAACAGTGACTCAGACATAAATTGCTTTGACTGTGGGTCTTATTTCTTGAAATTGGGATTTCTTTTTAGCACATTTTGAAATAAACAGAAATGAATACAACTGACAATAAAGAACAGAAAAAGTCAGGCTTCTCAAGCTTAAACTTGTAGTTAAACTAGTATGAGAGAAAGATAAATGAGGTAATACTAGTCGACATAAAAATAAACATCTAAACTGTAAAAACAAGCAATGTTTGTGTGAATATATAAACACTATAAATCAACAAATTGCCTTTTAAACATATTTTTAAACATTAGGAAACTTGCCTGTAAAATAAAAAAAAAATACATCATTGCATAATTTAGTTTCTCTGTATCTTATAAAATTTTATTGTACCTAGTACTTAAATAAAGAAGATAAAGACCTGCTGACTGGACCTTTGAGTTAACTTTGAGGACAAAAATGATAAAATCTCAGTTTTATTTGAAAGCATTTCATAGATGAAGCCCAAAGTGGCCCAAAAAGTATTTGCCAAAAGCATATCATAGGTAGAAAGATACGGATAAATCAAACTATAATAAAGAGTGAGGAGACATTTTGTGCAGATTAAATGGCTAACCCTCCTTATTATCCTAAATGATTTATTAACTTTAGACCTAACCCAGTTTACGAGTTCTGCATAAGTCTGCATCAAAAACGACTCCTATAACTCTACATGATAATGCCTGAGGGGGTTCAGTTGACTCAGGTTTAATTTGAAATACATCTCTTGGCTACAGCTTTTACTGTTGCACGCATATTTAATATTTCATTGAGAACGTATATCTGTTTGCATATGAAGGAAAGCCACTTTGGAAATTTTCTTTTAGACAAGCTGTGATCAGAAGCCAAACCAGAGCCTAAACCTAAACAAGCAAAAGCTTTCTCAATATACACTGAAGGTTGCGTGACATCCTTTCAAAAGTTTGGGAAAATATTTATATTTGACAACCTCTTGTCACTATGCAACATACTTGGATAAGTCAGATTTAAACATTTTATTAATCTTGAAAAAAAAAACATTAATATAGAACCATCTGAAAAGCAAAGGCTCTGGCAACATTTACATGTATGGACCTGTATTTAGATGACATCTAAAACAAGATCAGATGGACCAAAACTGATCATGAAGTTAATTAAAAAAAACAAACAAAAAAAAACATCAAGTTGTTCTCCATAAGACAGCTGACTTACTAATAGAAATGGGAGACTGTCAAGTTGTGTTTTAATGGATAATTAATTTCTGTAAAGTATTTCTAAAAAAACAAATCCATGTTAAGTATGTAAAAAGTGAAGCTTGGTCATTGTTTCCAAAAACCACAGATACATAAAATCCCAATGTTTCTTAACCAAAGGAGCTCAGTGTCTTTTCCATGAGGCATGCGCAGAGTTTGGAAGCCTGTTGATTCTAACAAAACATAAAGCAACTAGTGTTGTTGCTTATACCCATACAAATATTGGGAGAAGGGCTAAAAAGCAAAGAGGATGGAACTTTAAGCATAGTCATAGTAAAATAAAATAGTGGTCTAAATTTAAAAATATCAGTCAGCTCAAATATAAATCAGTTGTACCCGGACCAAGGACAAATAACTCTCCATTCTCATTGAGGAAAAAGTCATAGTGGTAAACAACAAAAGGGCTGTAAACTGGTTGTAAACTCATTAGCCAAGATTTACCAGAAACCTATTTAGGAAAGAAGGTATTTTCTCTTTTTGTTTCCTCAATAAGTTACACATGAAGTGATTCATTTAGAACACGTGTCTTTAAAAAAGCAACAGCACATCAGAGAAGGCCAAAGCAATAAAATATATCTTTTTACAGCTTTATATATTTTTCTCTCATTGATAAGTCTCTGCCAAAACCAAAACAGGTATCTATTCATACAGCAAACATAAAACAAAGAAGGATTGTGTTGAGTAATATAATAAAAACATGACAAAACAACCAGAGTAAATTTTACAGTAATCTCAAAAATTTGAAATAATTTTACCTTTTTATAAATTTTGTAATTTCTAAATAAGAAATTAAATATAGATGCAGTCAAAAGATACATGCACTCAGAAGTACTGTTACTGTGTTTCATCACAACGATCCACAACTGGCCACCAAAGAAACAATAATACATTGCATGAGCTATATAAGTCATAAAAATAACAATAATAAAATTGAAAGTACAAAAAAAGCTCATTTTGATTGACGATCACTGCAGCATAGTTTCAACGTTACTTCTGACTCCTTAAATTCCTTTTGTATCTGTGTATATATAATCTTCCACATAAGTATCTGAAGGAAGTTACTGAGTGCTACCAGTAGAGGGAGCTGTTGTAAAATATTCTGACGCCACAATTTGATCTGTTGGTCTGCAGCAGGGGCCACCGGTGGTGGGTAATAGATGGAACTAATATTAGAAAAAGCTGGTAAAAAAAAATTTGACAATCTCAGCATAGCTGGACTGAGAGTTTGCAACAACTCTCTCTTGTGAAAGCACATTTTTACACAAAGACTTCATAAATTAAGAGTTTATTAGAAAGTACTAACTAACACTGTGGCCAGAAACTCAGGGAATGTTCATTACTTACAAAAATTGTGTAACACATGATATTCATCTTTCTCAATAGGCATTTAAAATCTTGACAATATTGTTTATTTTATTTGATTAAGCAAATAATATTGTCGAGATTTTAGAAACAAAATTCTTTCTATGAAATTGAAAAAAAATATACATACGCTTTAAATCTTGCTAATAAATAAATAAATAAAACACTTGAGTAGCAATATCAGTTTGTTTTAGCTCAAAACCTGTGTTAGATATCTTCCCCTTAATACCACATATTGGTTGGATTACAAAAACTAATTAAAATATTCTACCACTTATCCAATCAGGTGATTTACTGATACACAACATATGCCATGCTACAGGTGGCAAACTTTTCTATTGGAATTGTTTTTGTTTTGTTTTTGTTTTTTTAAAGAAGGTGGTTTATTAATCACGTTTCTTCATAAAATACCTTAGCTGTCATCATTTGAAAACGTGTAGTCTGTTTACCTCAATGAACGTTTTGAATGGTTTAATAATGAAATAATAAACAGATGCAGAGTTTATTGGATTAAGCTCGTTAACCTTGGTGACTGTTCACGACAAAGCAGTTCAAGTTTAAACGATCAGCTGACCAACTGAAAAAATTATACTTCATCATGACAGATTTTAACCGCTATTTAAGCCAGCATCGTCCACTCCAAACACCTGTTTCTACAAGTAGCTGGATGAATGTCTCTTTAAGAGGAAGGAAATCAAAGGGGGAAGTGAAGCAAGAAGGAACTGCTTCCTCGTTACCCCCACGACCAAAACATTATTTCTGCGCAATGGGAGAGTCTGCGTCTTCAGAAACACGTTTTCTCATCTAACAGCAGGCGAAAATTGTCGAGAACCTCCTCGAACATCGTTTGCTTCGCCATGCTTCAGCTGAACGACACGATGGATCCGGAGAGTCCGGGTGTTGCTGTTCTCCACCCTGCAGAAACAGAGGAGGGGGTTGAGGTCGCCTTCACGCCGCCGGAGACCGGCCTAAGCCTCGGACATGCAGCTTCCGTGGCCTGCTGCCCCCCGCTGCAAACGCTTACGCCTTTCCATGTACAAAACCCCACGATGCAAGCAAAGGTGAAGGATTACTTCGTTTTCAGGGTGAGTTGTTTATGTTAATGTTCTTAATTCCACAAGAAAACAACCATTTACCAATATTCCCACCGTACCACCACGTTTAAGAATCAGTGCAGTGTACTAAAAACTACAGTAATACATCAAAGTGACGCTGGTTTCTGAGATGATGCTGATGCTTGGCGGTGGTGTGATGCTGATCTCAGCCAGGTACCATTGAGCAGGCAGTGAGCGACATCCGGACTGTGGCGCTCCCATCTGAGGACGGGGAGGTGCTCAGCGTCTGGCTGCTGGCAGAGTGAGTATCTCATCAGCCTGAAACAAGAGGCTGAATGAAGGATTCTTTCCAATCACATACACATTTCATCTCAAGTTTTATGAAGGTTGCTTTAGCAAAGACATGGCTCCACAACTGTCATAAAGGACAAACTTGTCATGTTTCTGCAGAATTGACCACTGGAACAATGAGAAGGAGAGACTTGTGCTAATAACAGATAGGTGAGTTTTATTGGTCCCACACTTATTTTCTGTTTTCCATTTGTCACCATAAACTAACAATCAAGTCGTGATTACTTCACACTGAGTAAATCAGCCATTGACAGTTCATTGAATGTTACTACACAAACCAAATGACCCTAATTTCCCTAGTTTGAGTTTATCTGTGAAAAGAACTGCACCTAATGTAAAACTTTAAAAACACTCTCATCACTCACTGATTATTAGAAGCACCACAAGCCTGCAGAGGAAACGGAGGTGTTTCTGATTAATGGATTATACACTATGTTTAAATGGTTAAATATAGATTCTTTTGACAGATAATAATCTGGCATGGGCTGAGATGAATATTTCTGAAAACTAGCTTGTTTGCTAGCATAAGAATTAATGTGTGAATGAACATTAATTCACTGAGAACTTATTGAGGATAAGCGTTAGCACATAAATCTACATTCAGTTGATCATTAATTAATTGTAAGAATTGGAAATTTGTGATATTTTTCATTAGGTTGTGTATTAAGTAAGGAGTCAACAACTGACAAAGGATTAGTTATCTGTGATGTATTTTTTTACCCTTTATAGTTTTTAATATTTTCTTTAACTTTGGTGATTGAGGAAATACAGACTTTGTTTTTGTGTGCAGGTCTCTGCTGGTCTGCAAGTATGATTTCATTAATCTGTTGTGTCAGCAAGTTATAAGGATCTCTCTCAACGCTGTGGACACCATCTCAGTGGGCGAGTTTGAATTCCCACCCAAATCCCTCAACAAGTAAGTCAACACTTGCAGCTCACCATCAGCATGTTACTATTTATCCTGAATTCATTTGCATTCTAGCGGAGTTATACAAGTAGCAGGAGTCATGGTTAAAGGCTGGTTTTGCTACTAAGTTGTAAACTGTTCAAACCTTAAATTATTTTTGGTATGATGATAAAGTCATGTTTCAAAATTTGTGCAAAATGATGTGTAAGAAAAAAAGATAAGCAAATACAGAAAGTATTGGAAGAAAACATGTGAGTATAACACAAGTTCTGCTTTGTTGTGTTGCTTTGGTGACGATGTTCTCGCTAGATCCTTGATTTTCTGTTGTCTTGCAGAAGAGAGGGCTATGGGATTCGTGTGCAGTGGGACAAACGCCCCCGGGCTTCCTTCTTTAACCGCTGGAACCCCTGGTCCACAGAAATGCCCTATGCCACCTTCACAGAGCATCCCATGTCCAGCGCTGATGAGAAGGTGGCCTCTCTCTGTCAGGTACAATCCCTTTGGCTTAATAAAACTACAAATATTAGTGAATCATATTGTAATACGTGAATCATCTTCAAGATTATTTCACTTAAGCAAACATTTTAACACTAAAAGCTTGATGTGCAAGGCAAAAGGCCCAAAAAATTGGGACATTAGTAGAACAGCACTTCCATCCATTAAAAAGCAACAAAAACAACTCCAGCAGTCACAAGCCAACCGGAGACAACAGAGTGATTGCAGCTTTAATGGCATCATTCATCCTCCTAAACAAGGACGGTTATTCAGAAAACTTACATCTGTGTAGTTTTGACTTTGTGTATGAATAAGCTTGCTTAGAGTTATGTGTTTATTACTTCTTATTTACAAGGCAACAGAAGTATTTGGGGCAGTTTTCTTGGGATATTTTGTTATTCAGATTGCTTGCTTTGTTTAAAAAAATGGGACTTTTTGCCTATTAATTATGAATTGTGTTCATTATTCAACTTTAAACAGCAAGTTCACAAGATTTAACTTTAGACATTTAGTCCTTTTAAAAAGATATAAACTAAATGTTAAAAAACAATCATAAGTAAATAAATGCATAAAGGTCTGCTCCTTTTTTTTTTTTTTTTTTTTCTCCTACCTCCCAAGTTGGATAACTTCAGAACCCAGCTGGTGCAGGCGGTGAAGAAAGCCCATAAGGAGAACCCCATTCCTGGCAGGGCTAACGGGGTTCTGATCCTTGAGAGACCCCTGCTCATTGAGACCTATCTGGGCATTATGTCCTTCATCAACAACGAAGCCAAGCTTGGCTACTCCATGACACGTGGCAAGATTGGCTTCTAAATTCCAAGTTTCTGAATAGTCCAGCCCTTGTGTCAGTTTCACTGCACTGTCTGACAGAGGCTACAGCGTAATGTGCAATGCGTCTTATTTGTGTAAGTTGAACCCATGACATGTCCACACCTCCTTCAGTTGGTGTAAGACAAGTGTTCAGCCTGCTGTAGGTAAACGATGGACAGCGCTGTATGGACTGTCGACTCATTTGATGTTTGTTTTTTCCTTTTGCGTGTGCTCTGAGTTGCCTCCCATCATATATCTAAAACACAGCCTTATGTTCACATCTATTCATGGGAGATAAAAGTCTACAGCAGTTTTGATTGAAATTATTGTGACATTTAGATTGGAAGAGGAATGAGAATTTTAGGGTTAAATGTTTTCTGCAACACGAAAAGATTTGCCAGGAGAGAGCAGTGAAACTATAAGCTCAGATAAGAATATGTTCCAGATTTGTTACACTGTTTTGAAATGAAAGACTGCGTTATTTACATTAGCAGTGATATATGAACATCGTTGTAAACAGCCAATAGAGTACAATAAACTAACAAATGGGATGTACTTTTCAGCATTAATTAGACTTGTTCAGTGGAAATGAAAAAGTCAGATCTGGCCTATTCTTTCTTGTCAATGCTCATATTTAATTTTCTTAGCTCAGAGTAGGGACCTGCAGTGCTAGATGACAGGTTTTTTAAAGTCAGATATTTTATGCAAAGTGACCCTGTAAACTTTCAGTTTTGTTTGCAAGTTGCCTTAGTGATCCTGCAACTTGGTTTTATGTTAATTACACATTTGGAATAAGCTGCAATAATGAGGGGGATAATACTAGACGGGTTACAAGTACAACATGCAGATAAAGCTTTACATTAGATAATTAACCATGCAAGCTGTGTATATTATGAGTAGGATTTAGGTGATGTTTTTCCTAAATCTGACTCTATAGCACATTATTGTCTAGCCAAAGGTTACGAACTATAGTGTCATGCTGAACCATGGCAACAAATTGCGTCCCACAACAACTTTGTCTGGTCTTGTGCATGTTCCTTGCACGTTGAGTTTGCATGACAGTTGTGTTTTTTAAATATCCTGAGTAAAAGTGGTTGTTTTATTTATCTGCACATATTCTGATGAAGTTAACTCATAAATGTTTATAGGAAAACATTTAATTGCCAGTTTTGGAATAATTTATTTAGGAAGATAAATATCTTGTTAAAATGACTAAAGATATTTTTTGCTTTTCATAGCATTTATTATTTTCCACAGGCACAGTGGAAACTAATAAATGCTTGACATGACTTTGTCATGGCAGGAACTCTGGGTGTTGTTAGAGAAGCAGTGCTCTGCCTACATGTATCTGGTATGGTGGTATGCGCCTAAGAAAGACTCAAATGAGAATAGAATAGCACTGCATAATTGTCGGTGAAACACTGTAAGAGTGTATTTATATACTGGCATTCCTGACGTGAAGGACTGTAACTAAAACTTTCAAACAAAGAGATGGCTTGTGGCCAAATAATGCAGATTAATACTACCAGTTAATTTAATGTTTCAGTTCTTATTGTCATTTCAGTTTGGTCTTTGCAGGTACCAGCTGTTACTTCTGCAAGTTTGTTAAAGATGATGCAATTTGTGCTATGAAAATTGCTTTACAAGACTAATTAAAAACAAAGAAAACATGTCTCACGGTTGTTTTAAGGCAATTTTAACAGAGCCGAAAGGCTTTTTTTTTTTTAAATCGCGATTGTTTAACTGGACTTCAACTATTTTCAGTAGTTGTCTGAGATGCAAATAACTTTAATAGAATTGACAGTTTACATATAACATACACACAGTCAACTCTCTTTATAGAACATTATTTATAAAAGACTTTATTCCAAATAGACAATAGAAATTTACATATAAAACTGCTACAAAAATATAGTGAAACCTACAAATTTTGTGAACTTTTGTATTCTCACAGTGTCTGCCTCTAGTGCTTCAGTACATGTTTAAATATCTAATAACATATTTATCTCAATGACTTTGAGTAGGAATGTCATATCTGGTTTTGATGCTTAAATCGTGTCAAGAAAAAAGGTCCCAGAAACCTGCACTGGGGACCTCAAAGGATTGGTGAGCATCTACAATCCAGCATAAGAGATTTCCATTGGTCTTCAGTGCAGCATATATGTGAGCGGTTTCATGCACCTTGAAACGAGAACTAGCCATTCTAAAGATACACGTGTTTTACTTTTTTTCTTCCTGGTCAGTGTCCATGTAACACAAACAAAGCTGCTCCTTTCCAAGCAGGATCAGAGAGTCTCCACTGCAATGCCAGGTTAAAGACTGGACTTGAAAACCACCTGACAGGAGAGAAATGGGGTTACTGTGATAAGGCCTTTACATATAACATGTTTAAGGGGAAATAAAAAGAGTTATTGTGCATCCTAAGAAACAGATTATACTGTTGCGGGTAACTATGTGCACTGTAAACTCAAGTCTTTTCATTAGTATCAAAATTTGTGAAGTATAAAATTACAGGAACTATTTACTGGATCTGCAAACTGGTATGGTACCTTCAGCGGGGACTTGAACAGAAACACAGCCTCCTGGGGACCAAAGATACAGTTTGCTGTTTCCAGTACACAGAGCTAGCCGGGGCCGTCGGGGGTCCCACTGGAAGCAACGTACAGCTGATGTCTGCTCCAGCACAGCCTCCAGGCTCATCTTCTGCAGGTCCCACACCCAGACAGCAGTGGCCATGTTGTCTATGGTGATGAAAATTCACATACACATTCACAACCCATTTTTTAGCCCACAGAGCTGTTAAAGGTCCCATATTATACACTTTATTCCCAATCTGAGACCATTCATTAATATCTAAATGAAATATTTCCGCCATGGTATGGACAAATCGACCCTCAGTTTGAGTGCAGCGGCTTCTCTTCACCTCCCTCTTTTTAGCAGCTTCAGAAATGTGCCGTTTATGGTGGGCGGAACCCTGGTGGAGCAGCTCAGCTGTTGGCTCCGCCCATCGCATCGCCCATCATGAGGTGATTGACAGGTTAATATATTTTCAAGCTATCAGACTAATAAGGCCGAAACGATAAAATAACTGCCAGCTCTTACCTCTCCAGCTGTGTCACGGACAGTTGGTATTGAACCTGGCTTCAGCTTCAAACGGTTGGCGAAGCCTGCTTTCCATGCCCCCATGTTGTGGAAACAGTCCTCTTTGAAATGCTGGCCACAGACATGCAAAACCTTTGGAAGTTTTCCGGGTACATTTCCTCCAAAAATAAAATTAATCCACTCAGTCCTCGTGGGTTCAGTGGATGGAAGTAAAAAAAACGTTTTCGTGTTCATTTATGCAGCCACAAACAGAACAGTGCTTCTGTCGCTTAGCCATGTCCGCTAACGAGGGTTGCCGAAGAGGGAAAAACACTGGGCGCTAGGTGATTTTTAGAGGGCGGGCTTTGAGAGCCGGTAGACGGGTCCATCGCTCTGTGGGGAGTGGTTATTGTCCCTTATGACGTCATAACGTACACGCTTTCAAACAAGCTCATTTCAGCGCTTACTTCCCTAGAGGTGGAGCAGGGGGGAGAGAGAGCGCCTGAAAGAGTTTCACACTTACGGGTCTCCTACACATGCGGGGGGACCAGTATGACTGTTCCAAAACCATTAAAAAGTGAATTTTGCATAATATGGGACCTTTAATATTTAAACAAAATTCAAACAAAACCAATGTTTATGACCAAAAATGGAGATCCATTTGATATTGTATTAAGCTCTCTGGAATCAGGGTGAAGGCAAACAAAAAAAAAGGGGGGGAGCCATTAGGAGTCTTACCATTTCTAGTAGCGAGATAGCGACTGTCTGAGCTGAACGCCAGGACAGAAACACCGATCTTGGGGTTGGCTCGGTCGGGATCTGGTTTGACCACAGGGACTTGGAAGGGCAAGGGACAGATCTCATCTGGATGAGCAATGATTTAAAGTTTGTGGAGAAAAAAAAAGTTACTTGACCTCAGAGACATAAACACTGCTTTCTAAATGCATATGGCTGACATACATTTGCTCTGAATGCTGAAGAGGCTTGTGCCCATTGTGACGTTGTGTAGAGACATCTCATCACTGGCCACAGTTGGCCTTCTTTCAACTTCCTTATACACTGTCTAGAAAACAAGCAGCAACCAAACTTTTAATAATCTCATCACATAGATTCATAATGATGCCTGAACAATACTCACAGCTTTTGTGTTGTCAATGGTTGCAGGATGCTCAAACTGTTTTACTTTCTTCCATGTGATGTGATTGAGGATGCGTACCTGACAGGAAGGTATGAATTTACCAAATTCTTTTTTGTATCATATTTTATATATATTGTTATTATATATATATATTGCCCATACTTTTTCGTCATAGCTGCCGATGGCCAGGAACTGGCTGCTGGGGCTCCAGGACACAGACTTGACACCCAGTGACCACTCATAGGCACTGTAGGTTGACAGCAAGCGGCCATCCAAAGAGTACAGCAACACCTTGTACTGAAGAGCGAATATATATATATATATATATATATATATATATATATATATATATATATATATATATATATACACATCCAACAATGGTACTATCTACTTATTTTCAATAGCTGTTACTCAAGCATACAGTATCTCAAAGAAATGAGTACACCCTTCACATTTTTGCTAATATTTCATTATATCTTTTCATGGGACATCTTAAGTTACAGTTATTCTGTCCTCTACTATTAAATCTTTAAGTGTGCTAAGGAACCAGCTAACCTCTAGACAGCTGTCCCAGACTGCCAGCACACAGCCGTTGGGAGACCACTCCAATCCCGCAAGGTCCTGCGTCTCAGTCTCAAAGTGCTGTGAAAGACATAAATTTGTTTTATATAAATGTAATTAGAACACATATTTATAGAAAAAGAAAACCTGAAATCTAGGACCAGAAAGCTGCAAAAGCAACATAACATAAATCACTACTGATACTGCCAAGTTTTTTTTTAAATCAAAAGAATTGTGCCAGTCTCAACGTGCTTATGAATGCATTGTCATTAAATCTTGATTAGCAGATAATTGCTTGTTATCTTGGTCAGCAACAGTTTTAATTTTAGGAGTCTGTGAAAATATGGTTGTTAGACTATGTAGTTAATCTCAATTATGACAAATATAGTTTTACAAAGTTATAATTCTACTATGGCTGTCAAAAATAACATGTTAAAGGTGTAACTAATTTATGTAATTAATTGCATAAAAAATTATTATTTTTTTTTTTAACTTTTCAGTAGTTTTTCCTCTTCGTATCTGCGGCAGCCTCCTCCTCTCCCCCTCCCTCTCCTGTTGTGAATCATGGCGGCTGTTCGTGATCAGCTGATTGGCTTTTCTCTCTTGTTGCGTTTGTTTATAATTCAGGCGAGAAGGAGGAAACTAGTGGTTGGTGGTTCACACCGTCACATATTTACCCCTAAGTATTGTTTTTGGATGCACTAGCAAAAGTAGGCAACATTTATCAGTCTCATGTCAATCAGACCCGTGTCACTGTCACGTGAAGCTGAAGAATGAAACATGATGATAGCAGCAGCCTGTTTGAGTTAGATATTGTTTGCCTTCATTTCATATTACTTCTCAGTATTAATGAGGTTTGCTAGTGACAGCTGTAAAATCTAAGACAGACAAGCACACATCTATGAAGACAGATAAATTTATACTTCAGACATGCAGGGTTGAGTCTAGAAAAAGTATATATATATATATATATATATATATATATATCATTTTTAAGGTCTAGATTTTATTAAATACTGAACTGATTATTACAACTAAAGTGCTCATTTAATGTAAAAATGTGAAGAAAAACCCAAGTATGCATCACCCAATACAGTAAAAATGGTCAAATTTCATGCATAGTCATGAATGGTGATAAATTAATTATCAATTAATTATTAATTATTAAATCAATTAATTTGTAAACTGTGATTAATCTGATTAAAACAGAGACAATTTGTTGATCATGACACAATGTTTCAAGTTGAGGCCTCAGCTCCAAATTGCTAAAAAGAAACATATATCCGATCTCTAGTGCAAAACCTTACAACCTATTAGACTTAATACAATTGGGCAAAATCCTTGCGGACTCCATGCCATGAGGGAGCTGGGGCCATTTTAAATATCAAATTGCATTCAACTCCATAGTGGGAAGGTGGTCAAAATGTTTTGGCTGATCATCACATACATTTTTGCTAATACATTCAAAGTTCCTTCCATTTTTATTTGTCTATCATTCTTAAATGTTTTATAAATTTGTATCGCGATAACAGCAAAGCTTAATGTAAAAAGAAAAAATTGAAGTAGTATCCTACTTACCCTCAGTAAATGCCAGTCGTCACACACAAATATGCTAACATAGTCTTTGCAGTCACGACGTTCAGCCAAGGCCATATAGCATCCATCTTTGCTGAAATCAATACCTGTGTGTGACAGTCACAATTACACATAACCACAAGTTATAACATTTTATCCAAATTCATCAGTTATCATAACAAGTCAAATTATTCAGAGCTTGTGGCTGTCCTAAAATTATATAAAAAGAAAATTTAAAAAAAAAATTCTAATTTAATGTGCCTGTGTTGAGACGTTTGTGTGGTTTATATTTGGTTAAATCATGTCTTAAATTGATTACTATTAAGTAAGTCAAAATTATAGACCCTCTAAGGACGAGATCACTCCAGGTACAACCACCATGAGTTCTTGAGCCACATAAAAATCTGCCTGCAGCATCACAGTTGTAATACTGTTGT
Source organism: Melanotaenia boesemani (assembly GCF_017639745.1). Lineage (NCBI taxonomy): Eukaryota > Metazoa > Chordata > Actinopteri > Atheriniformes > Melanotaeniidae > Melanotaenia > Melanotaenia boesemani. Next base: position 20,419,825 of record NC_055694.1, read on the forward strand.
GACAATAAATTCTGGTAAAAAGATAACTAAGAATGTGTAGTAGAGATAATCTAACTGGTTGAATGTCTTGCGCCACCTGTTTTGTTGTCTAATTATAAGTAAAGTCATGCAATGCTCCGAACTGTGTTGTAATTTTGAAAATGGCCAGAGTCCCTACCCTGAGTTTCCTGAGTTTAACTTCCTGCCTGCCTCATTTCTTCTGTTCAACATGAAGTGTATTTTTAGTGGAATAGGAAGCCATCGCTTACAGATGTCTTAAACACTCTGTGGAAAATTTTTTTTCCCAGTTGGCAAGCATTGTCTCAACAACTACTACCAGCAGTCACAAGCAGAAGAAGACACATTCACCCTTGGTGGAATCCATGGGTCACAAGGTGAAAACAATACAGGGTGACTTGTCACAGCTGGTAATAAAATTATTATCGATCTTTCTTATGGCTCAAAAATGTGTTGGGAGGCACAGCCAGCCCTTCAACATAGTCACATTATCAAATCTGACCCACGTCGAAAAACTTAGACCCTCTCAGATCATTGCATGCCATTACAAGAATGATAAATATTTTACGACAACAATGTCAATGAAACAGCACACTGTAATGAAAAGTTAAGTTGGTCGATGCTGATCCAACGTTCACAGTAATAGCATAAACCTTAAATGATAAAGCAGTTAATGCAGGAATTCATTATGTTCTTTTGATTAGTTTCCCATGATATACATTTTCAAAAGAAGATTTTTTTATTGAGGAAAAATAAATCTAGTAAAAAGCCTTTGCATCTTTAATCAATACACTCCTATGTCTCGGTGGAGAAAAAGGTAAAAAAACATCCTTATCTATATTGATAACTGAATGCATAGCCTCAATGTCTCTTGTGTATTTAATCCAATGTAATTATTAGATTCTTTGTGGCATAATCAAGTCTGTGGCATCTAACTGTAATAGTATTATTTATATGACAACTCTGAAGAAACATGGGTCACAGAGGGGCATAGTATTGCATGTGGAAAAGAGAGGAGTCAGTGACAATCATATTTCCACTAGTTGCTGACAGGCCTGTTATGAAGAGCATGCCCCATTTACTGAAGAGGGGCACAGCTGTCAGCAGAGACGACCATAGTTTGGCCACGTATCCTGGGTTGTGCCACAAGGTGAAGAACAGCATGTGATTAATGGGACATGCCAAGGCACTCAGCTGGCCATGTCCTCAGGTACTCTGATAGTTTTTTCAGTGTACACTCAATATTATTCTCATACTCACCTTTCTGACATGCTTTGGGATGCTTGATGTAAGACACAGCTTTGGTGCACAAAGACCAGACAGTAACTCTCAGCTGTGCCAGAAACAGAGGAAAGAAAGTGGAAAAAATATATAGTAAATTATTTTGTTATTTAATAACATAATTTTAAAAAATAAGACTATAAATACACTCATGCGTCTTGCAGGCAAGGCAGACCTTAGTCTTTATAAAAACTAACTAAGCACTGACCTTTAATAAAAAAATTATTACTGATGCTGTCACTTCACAAAAGCTCTAAACTGCTCATCAACACCTCAATGTATCCATCAAATATGGAGATCCAGAAACATGGACGTCCTTGCATTTAAAAGGCTGCAGACAGACTGTCATATGTCTTTAAGCAGGTTAATACCCAAGAGGCAATACGAGACTCCCACATCTTCCATCCGATGATGGTATGGCTAAGTGTGTAGAGTGTTGTATATTGGGGCACTTCCACAGAAAGTCAACACATATGTAGAAAGACTGCAGTCAATGTCAAGGACCAAATGCATTGGTTAAACTAGAAATTTGATTTGCAATTAAAATAATCTCCAAATTCAAAACAGCATCTCAGCACAGCATGAATATAAAATAAGTCTGTTTTGTAACCAAGACGTAATGTTAGACATGTTTGCTAGAAGTGTGATAAATTAACAAATCACCAAAAGTAAGAGCAACAAACACAAAGTAGCAGCACTGATGGTCAGAAAAGCAGGTATCATTCTGTTGTTTCTCTTCAGGTACCAGTTTGATAGGTGGGATCTTTTTTTTTGATGACAACAAGCACCAAGCAGAGCTTAAAACACTGTTACATAATCTTTGGTTTTATCTACTACAGATTTCTAGATGTTATTGTAAGGTTTGGTCTAATCTGTCTTCACGGGTAAAAGGCTTACACTAATATAGAAATACAATACATTTCCAAAAGAAAAAAAAACAATAAAACAATGCATGGTTCTCAAAAATAATGATACAAGACACTCGCTAAATAAACTATTTATCTATTTATCTTTAAACATGACACCATTTCCTGACTAAGGGGTGTCTGATGAGGACCTTTGGGCCTATCACTGATCACAGAATTTACAATAGATACAGATACAATCACAAATATATATATATATTTTTTTTTCTTCTTATGCACTACTTTTAACATAATTCTAGGTCATCAGCTTATACATGAGCAGCTGACAAATCATGACCTTATCTTTCAACATAGCTATTTTCATACAAAGCTGTCAGTTTTGGTTATCAAGAAGGAATTGACGCATAAAAATATTGCCCTCATGCTGGAACCCTCACTGCTGTAAAACAGGTTAGTTTCAGAGAGAGAGATAAACATAAGACCCAGCACTCCCATCAGAAAATGACTGATCAATAAATCCACTGACTGGTCTAAATCGCTTCTATATTAGCTTTTAATTGGTGCAACAGCTGTGTTGTATCTGACAGAGTTAAGCCTGATGTCACAAACCTCATTGTCACAAACCTCAAGCATACACCTCAACACACTCATTTAATGAAACACGTAATTGTAAACCATTAGATCTACTAGTAAAAAATAAGATATTGATTAACTTATTAACTTACACAATCTTATAGTTTTCCACTTTCGTCAGTCAGCCAACCAAGTTATTAAAGATTGGCATTAAGCAATAGCAATCAGTGCCCAATCAACCAGAGCACCTTTACTTCTGACTAATAATTTACCAGCTAATAGTAAGCTCTTATATGGGTATTTTTGAAGTTTCTGCATTAAACTGTCAAATATTTAATATATGCATTTCCTTTTGCCATCTCTCAAACAACATTAATGTGAGCATTGCCAAAAATTTAATGCCTTTTTTTTTTCTTTTAGAGATCCACATGTATGCTTTGACGTGCCTCAAACTGTTCTGCACAGGAAAGGATGATGTAGATATGTAGTGGGTTGCAAATTGTGGAAACAACCAAGAAGTAAATTGGGAAATAAGAACTACTATCTTTCTTATTTTTTATATATTTACCCTAATTATAAAGCTCAAACATTGTACTTAAACTTTTAGTTGGGTTCCTTTTGCTTATGTACTTTTAGGCTGCATGAAGGTCATAGTAACTATAAGTTAAATATATCTGACAGCATACTAAAAATATCAGATTTTTCCTAAAAAGAAAAAAAAGAAAAAAAAAAAAAAAGCTAAATGTTGTTCTATTGGATAAATCAAGACAATGAGTATTTCCTTCTAGTAGCTGTAACAGAGCTGATTCTTGCAATTTTACATTTAATATGTTAACAAGTAATAGAAAAGAAAAAGAAAAAAAACTTTCTTGGGTTTATTCAACAGGTTATTTAAAGTTTGGAGTATTAGACTTTGTTATTCTCAAAACTTTCATCTTGGCACACAATACTATACATTACTAACTTATTTTAAATACAAGGATGTATTCTAAAAGGGAGTAAAAGTGAAAGAAAAAAGGAAATTGCAGCCTACCATTAATGCTGTCTTTTATTTTTATAAATGTGCAATGCTATAACTTCTTAAGTGAGTAGGCTTTCATCAAAGTATGCAGACAGAAATTTGAACTGGAACAAGTCTGTCACCTAACTGGGCTAAAGTGTCGACCCTTCCGCTGGGTCAAGACACCCAGCTGCGTAGGCCCTGTAATAACACCTCACTGCACACTTTCTGGACTTCCCCTCAGGCAAGGTGCCATGACAACCAGTGACAACATGACTGAAACACAAACACACTTACATTTCCTAGATACTTTGAACCCAACACACGGGGGATGCAGAGACTTCAAGGCTGTTAGGAACTGTAACTCTAAACTAGCTAAAGAAAAAAGCAGCATGAGGAAAATCGGAGGGACATATGGGTTGGTACGCAATAAAATTCCAAACTGGTAAAGCTACAGTTAGAATTAAGTAGCCTCACCAAAGAGTGGAAGTTTAGGAATTGGGACATTTCTACCTCTAAAAAAACAGATGTTTATGTTGTAGTAGTTGGATTACTCCTTAAATAAATGAATAAGGGCTATTGAAAAAAACAAGATGTTTCCAAAGATTACCTTAAACCTTTATTAAGTAGCTAAGGTTTAAGGGTTTTCTAATAAAGGAGTGATGGTATTCAAAAGTACTACATTTGACTTGATGTACGTTAACAAGACTATTTTACCAGATGCCAGTTTGGATTACTACATCTTCTTTGTATTGATTAGCACATATTCATAACCAGAACACAAATAGGGAACATTCCCAACAGAGCAACTTGTAAGCAACATGATACACTATAATAAGTTGTATACTAAAGTTACTGACAGAAACTTGGACTAAATCATATCCACCAACCATTTTTATTACACACCTATCTGAATGCAAGAGAATGTGCAGATGCACTTGATGCCATATAGGACTATCTGTCAGCAGAGGATTAGACTGTTGGCATGCCACATAGGGAGCTATCTCAAACCAATATAGCCCATTTCTCCTGTTACAGTCTCATGATTCTACCAAGGAACTGGAGCCTCTAACAGCTCACAAAGGGTATGGGTGAGCTATTGTCCCATGTCACAGAGCATCAGCTGCCCACGTTTACAGTTTACAGTAGCACTCCTGCCAACAATGCTCCACGTTAGCAAAGCTTCAGCTGCACCAGCCAAGAATTCTACTGCTAATCTGATCCCAACGATGTTAAAACCATTAAAGAAGTCAACAACAGCAACGTCCTTGGCTGAAGTTTTTCCACGCACGGTTTGTCACCTCTCAGTTGGTAAAGAAAGATTAACATGGATGCGCCAGTGGTATTTTGCAAGGTCCTCAGATAAATAATTGGAATTCAAATAGGAGATGACTTGTGTAAAGTCTCACTATACATAGGCTTGGTTAGAGCAATGACATTCTATTAAATCTGTGATATGGCGCCTTCCAGTAATTTACAACATCTGTTTTATAACTTCTGCAAAAACACAGTCACTGAAACCAACATATCCTGAGGCCTTTCAGGAACGGTGCTCCAGAACACTTCCAGCAAACTGGTTAACAGCCCTAACTTGTAGTCTGTCCAACGCTGCCCCAAAGTCTTCTGTTTACACTACAGACCAATAAACTATTCTCTCACTGCCACAACGCTAGTTGTGAAGTGATAAGTTATTGTGTACCAACAAATCACTCTAGTTAGAGTTTTAAAAAGTAAGAAACAGAGGCAGCCAGACACACACAGAGCCAGCGATACAGATTTACTGGCACATAGACAGACAGACAAACACTTACACAGAGGCATGATCCACACCTCAGGCAGCTGTCCCTAAACAAGTTAATATAGCAGGCTGTTTATGAGTGAGGCTGAAATATAAGCCTGAAATGAACACCCGCCTGGCAATGCCTTAATGAAATCTTGGGTTGGGGTGAAGGTAAGTTCAGTTGGCAATGCCCTAATAAATGCCTGTTTATTTTTCTTTATTTCCACTTCCTTTTACATTTGTGGCAAAGGATGCAAAACCAAAGAAGAGGAAGCAATACATGAACAATCCAGTGATAACTCGTTTTGAAAGCATAATGCCAAATCTTAGTTATTGTGGTGTGAGTTACTAATCATATGTAGCTAAACTACCAGTGACTTAAAGAAAAGTTTAAGCCATAAATATACTGACATTTCTGAGCCTCAAAAACTCGTGTGATTTTATTTTCCTTGGACAACCACTTCCACTGCCTAAAAATATGCCTGGGTATCTTATATGCATTTGAATTTCCTCTGATACATAAAGGCTATGCAAGTTTATTTATAGCATATTTCGTACACAATGGCAATTTAAAAGGGTTTCACATCAAATTCAGGAGGAAGAATAGTATAAAATAATTTTAATTGGTAAAGGAAAAAATACATTAAAAGAAATATTTTATTCATTCATTACAAAGATGGAAAATTGATCGCAAAATGATTGAGAAAATGCAAAAGAAATCTAGATGATTATTCTAAACGCTTTAAACTGTCTGCACTTTGGATAAGTACAAGAAACAACGTGATGCCTCAACTGTTGTAAAAATGAGCCTCACAGAAAACCCAATGAGCTGTTCTAACAATGCAATAGAGCCGCAACTAACAACTGTCCTTATTACAATGTGCTAAGAATTTTAAGAAGTTAATGAATGTCAAGATAAGTTAACATCTTTCAAGCTTGCATTCATCAGACTGTATTTTTACTCAAATGCATCTCTTTGGTTGGATGCAACCCAAAGAGGAAAAAGAAAGTTACTGTGAGCAAATGAGAAACTGGAAGAACGATTTTGTCAAAGATATTCTAGTAAAAAACATTACTTGTTCGTTGATCAATATATCTCAGTAAAACATGACAGTAAAAAGTTCAGAGGTCACAGAGTGAAGAAATTGCTGTTATCACATCTTGAGCATATGCTCCAACATGCTATGACTGCAAGTAAATTTACACTCAGACTTGTTAGCTGTACTGTTCTGTGCAAACAACATCTCTCAGGAAGGAGAAGGATTTTTTTCTATCCATATATTTTTTTTCTATCTTGGAAGATGCAAGCAGACATAAATGAGTCAGGTCACAGACACTTGCACTCTGTGCTCCCTTCTCCAGACCAGACACAGTTAGGTGTTGAACCATAGCAATCTGTCAAATGAGTCCCGGAGTCAGGTTCAGTATGACAGACATGGCCAATCGAGGTGCCTCTGTCATATTCCACACGGAAAGCTACTATGTCTTCTCACCCCTTACAGCACACATGCTTGCAAAGGAGTGAATATAAAATTGAGAATCAGGAGTCACAAAAAAATAACTAAACATGTCTTTATTAGTCAGGGTGTAGTTTTGCAGACAATTTACCTCTGCTAATATTAAATAAAAATTCTATGAAATTTAACCAATGAAAGTCAGACATTGCTTTTCAACCATGCTTCAACAGAATTATTTAAAAAATAAACTCATGAAACAGGCCTGGACAAAAATGATGGTACCCCTAGAAAAGACTGAAAATAATGTGACCAAAGGGGCATCGTAATCCAAGTTGTGTCCACTAATTAGCATCACAGGTGTCTACAATCTTGTAATCAGTTAGTGGGCCTATATATAAGGCTGTTTGGTGACATGGTGTGTACCACACTCAACATGGACCAGAGAAAGCAAAGGAAAGAGTTGTCTCAAGAGATTAGAAAGAAAATTATAGACAAGCATGTTAAAGGTAAAGGATATAAGACCATCTCCAAGCAGCTTGATGTGCCTGTGACTACAGTTGCACATATTTTTCAGAAATTTAAGATCCATGGGACTGTAGCCAACCTCCCTGGACGTGGCTGCAGGAGGAAAATTGATGACAAATCAAAGAGATGGATAATATGAACGGTAACAAAAGAGCCCAGAAAAACTTCTAAATAGATTAAAGGATCGCACCATTCGTCGTTGTTTGAGCCAAAGTGGACTTAATGAGAGACGACCAAGACTATCAAGGGATTCTTGAGAGAAATGTGCTGGCCAGTGTCAGAAAGCTTGGTCTCAGTCGCAGGTCATGGGTCTTGAAACAGGACAATGACCCAAAACACAGCTAAAAACACCCAAGAATGGCTAAGAGGAAAACATTGGACTATTCTAAAGTGGCCTTCTATGAGCCCTGACCTAAATCCTATTGAACATCTTTGGAAGGAGCTGAAACATGCCGTCTTGAAAAGGCACCCTTCAAACCTGAGACAACTGGAGCAGTTTGCTTATAAGGGGGGGACCAAAATACCTGCTGAGAGGTGCAGAAGTTTTAGACAGTTACAAGAATCGTTTGATTGCAGTGATTGCCTCAAAAGGTTGTGCAACAAATTATTAAGTTAAGGGTACCATCATTTTTGTCCAGGCCTGTTTCATGAGTTTATTTTTTTTAAATAATTCTGTTGAAGCATGGTTGATAAGCAATGTCTGACTTTCACTGGTTAAATTTCATAGAATTTTTATTTATTATTACTTTTGTCAGATTCAAGTTATTTCTGTGACCATTGAGTTTTTCTTTCATTAACCGAAGGATACCAACACTTTTGTCCACGTCTGTGTATGTATGTGTGTATGTGTGTATATATATATATATATATATATATATATATATATATATATATATATATATATATATATATATATATATATATATATATATATATGATGAAGAACATATAAGCTGGGCTACCGCTTGTGAGATTTTCCTGCAAATATCTATCTATAAATCTATCCTTTTTACATAATTCTGATGACGTCATATTCAGTGTCCCAGAATAAATCTGTCTGGTTGCAGTTATGTAGACGTGTGTCCTTGTCATCTAAGAAGGTTAATACAATAGTTTGCAAGAACTCCACATTAGATACCAAAACCTGACAATAATTTCATTTTGTACACAAACAAGAGAAAAGAGAAAGAGAGAAAAAAGAAGAAGATATAACAACAATACGGATGGACTTGATCTATCTTTGCATTTCTTGTGCCCAAGATTTGATTCAGGGTTCTTCAGACTGATTTGTTTACTAAATAATTTCTTTAATCCCAATTTAGAAAAACAAAAAGCTTCATTCTGTGCCATTACTAGCATATGCAGATATTAATTTATGTCCAGGTGTTCATGAAACAATTTGAATACAGTTTCCATCACAAAGTTTAGAATGTAAATATTCCTCTTTTTTCCTGATTGAAATACTCGATCTATTTCCAATGCATAATGAAATAAAAAATAAAAGAATCAAATGAAGACATACTATTAATCGTCAAATGAAAAATCTGATAAGGTGAAATTAAAATGAAATCCTCAAAAGTCTAAAGCGGGCGCTATACTGCATACATTAAGTCGTGACATAAACCAAAAATAGAAAAAGGAAGGTCTTACATAAATCTGGTTTAACATATAAAAAGATTTATCTTTGAGTAAAAGACCATAAATGATTTGATTCAAAACTAATCTAATTGAGAAAATAATGTAATGTGTTCATGTAATTTTCTCTCTATAACTTGCATTATAACCTTAAAGTGTCAGTGCAAAACCATTAACAGATTTAAAACCAAACAAAGAGGCTGTTAGGTTGTAAAGTTAGCCACAATGTGGTATGAAGTAAAATCAAATTAATTTAGAATGAATCATTACGAAATCATGCTTCAGTTCAATGCTTCACCACTGGAGTCACCGTTTCCATTCTAACTGATGTTTTTATTTATTTATTTATTTTTTTATACATGAGTTTTCGATCAAAGATTTTTTTCCCATATTAATTAAATTAATTAATGCAATGGCTTGTATCAATTTTGCACCGCAATCAGTGTGTTCACATTTTATTTTAAAACTCTTCTATTTTAACTATACACTTCCTGAATCACTGCTTTAAGTCGTGTAGTGGTATTTTCTACATCACAAACATTAAGAAGGGAAACTGCTTTTCATCCTTTGAATGATTCTAAAGAGCGACCTAGTATTTATATCACTGCACAAAATAGCTCAAGGTTTCATAAAATTAAAGTAACATGATCATTTTTGATGAGAGAGAGATAGATAGATAGATAGATAGATAGATAGATAGATAGATAGATAGATAGATAGATAGATAGATAGATAGATAGATAGATAGATAGATAGATAGATAGATAGATAGATAGATAGATAGATAGATAGATAGATAGATTTTTTTCCCCCAACTGTCAAGTTTTGTATTGTTCTATTTCTATTGGCAAGATAACATCATTAAAAGGACTTGTGGTCCAGTAAAATAACAACCCTACATCAGTAGGGCACATACACATTGCACCCATGCCTAAGAGGTACTTGAGACCCATGTATGACAGGACACTAACAGGAGGGGTGGAATGAAATCAGGCTGAATACATGCAGCAGGTGGGGGCTGTAGAGTCAGTCAAGAAAGGCTCTGGTGTCTGGCTATTTTCAGGTTCCCCTTCCTTATGAGCCAGCAACAGTTGAAACCAGACAAGCATATGTTTAAAAACACTTCCATGTGCATGAATGCATGCACACATGCACAAACCAACTTCGCACTTACATGGAACTCAGTGGTATTGAGAATGTGACGTCCGTCTGGACTCCAGCGTGAGGAGACTAGTCCTATTGAGCCCTCATCAATCTTACAGTGCCAGTCCGGCTGTTCGAGAGACCACACCTGGAGAAGAAGACAGGGAAAGGCCAGGGAGTGACAGAAGGGTAGTGATCAGACCTTACTAAAGACATCAGTCGCACACATCCCATGACCTCCTTGACTTGATTTCAACCACCAAGAAACACACAGGAATCTGGAACCATGAAAGACTGGCATTGGATACCAATTGATAGGTAAGGTATTTACGCTATGATAAGCATACACAGCTATTTTAAAACATTAACACCTGTTACAGCAAAAATAATAATATTCTAAGTTACTTAATTTGTTACTTTATTGATTTTTTTTTTTTTTATAAATTCAATGATTTACATTTTTTCTATTTTTTAAACAATTTAAAATAATATAAATAGAACACATGTCACATAATTTGGAAAAAACTCAAAGACCAGAGTTCCTAAGTGGCACGCAAAACATTTCCTGGTAAGAATTTCTTTGCAAATTAACTTAACAATAAACTTAACACACTGACAAATTATATGTTTAATTTAACTAATATTTAACAGTTTAACATACACATTCAGTAAAACTGTTAAAGCAAATTACCCAACAAGTAGGTCATCAGTCAACAATTAAATTTATTTGCAATAAATGTGATTATTATTGCTTAACTGTTTTCATTCACCTTTTTCACAACTAAGGGAAACTGACAATAATGGCATATATCCTTTTAATGGTGTTATCTTGGCACATGCATGTTTCTTGCTGTAGGCATAACTTCCATGTGCATTTTTACTTGGAAAGCGTAAATGGTAAACATACACAATCTGAGTGGCTAAATAAGCATACAAAGTCCATACGTAAACACATCAGCATCAGTCAGTAATACTAATACTTTAATGAAGAAAGTATAAACAATTTTCTGTCTGAAGAGCTAATTTATCATTGCATTTTTAAAAGCCTGAAAGTAGCACATGCTACATCACATAACCCTCCACTTCTCATAATTTACCTGTACCAGTCCTCGCTTGTACATCGCACAGAGAATAAAGAGAGAGTCAGAGGACCAGTCCATGTGTGATACTTGATCCAGACACGTGTAAAGCTGCAGGATTTGCAAGGTGCTCACATCTCGTACTACCAGTCGGTACTGCACACAGGTAGCCTAATGAATGCAGACCAAGAGAAAGAACAAAAAAAAAATCAGAAAGACAGAAAAGGTAAAGAAAATTCTTTAATTTCATCCATATGTTCGCTACAAACTTAACAGGTAAAGGTGATGTCAATCTGCATTATACTAAGCAAATCACACAACTACAACAAATCACAACTCAAAGACTTACCAAATATTTGCCATCTGGAGAAACTTTGCAAAGCTGGTTGGATTGTTTGAAGACCTCAGAGAAATTCATCTTCCAACACCGTTCTTATATGGAAAAATGTTTTTCATTGCATCTTAAAACATTTATTTTTTACTTTTATTTTTCAATCATGACAGCAATTATAAAATGTATATGCCATAATTTCTATCACCCTAAACAACCCCCCTAAACAACATACATATACACATATACAAACCAACATATATCTACAAACACCCACACATATACGTATAAAGTAATTGCTTTTTCTTTTACATTTTAAACAGGACATTTTTTTTCATATGTAGTTTCTAAGTACTGACGCAAGATGGGGTAACAAGTCTTTAAAATAATTTCCCTTTACACAAAGCATTTTGGGTACATGGGGATATAAAGCCATTTTCTTCTCAAAATAAACAGAAACATTATAAAGGGAAGCTGTGTAATGATATAAATCTGTTTAAGCCTACTTCAGGTCACTGTGAGCAACAATAAATATCTAAATGTGAGAAAACATTATTAGCTTGGCTAGCTGCCTTAAAACAACAAAAACATACTTACCTCGTTCAAAAACTTGTTAAACCTGTTCGTAAATGTGTTCTTCTCTTGTTACTAAAATAAGCTAGTGTATAGCCCACCGCTCATTAACCGTTGTAACCTGTTATCTGTGACTCGGCTTGGACGACTAGCATGTAGCGCTACAATTCAGCAGATAATGCTAGCTAACCGTCAAAGTCTTACTTACTTCTGACATTCTGAAATCAAATGCCTTGTTGGCGTTGATTAATCAAAAGACGCGTCAAGTTCCACAGATCATTCACAAAAGTGCTTTTCTCCACATGATTGTCTTTGGGTAACACAACACTTTACTTCCAACTGTTGCTGGTTTGTTTGTATGAATAAAAAAAAACTGGTCCTGTCCAATTAGCATCGACCAGTAGCCGTATTGCCTTCTGGGAAATGTAGTTCACGAACGAATCTTCCCTTGGTCTGTGCGTCAGCGTCAAAATGTATGTGCGCGCGTGCGAGTGTACAAGTTAAAACAAACCTACAGAAATTAGGCCTAATATATTTTCTCTTACATTCTACTTATTTTCTAATTTTGCTGTTTGTAGGTAATACATATTTAATTTTTTACATAGTCTCAGACCCTCACAGTTTATTTAATTATATTATTTCCTGGCTTAGATCATTTGCTTTAATAGGTTACAGAAATCTAATAGCCTGAGTGTTAATCACATTTTATAAGTGTTCTAAGCTGAAAAGGTTTCCCGCTTGAGCGCGACCAAACCGCGCTACCGCCTCTCTGCACCTTTCAGAGCAAAAAAAAAAAAAAAAAAAAAAAAAAAAAACGCTTCACCTCCTCCTCCGTCTGGCTCAGCAAAGATCACACTTCTCTGAAGAGCATGCAAATCAGTTTTGCTCCTGTTTCCGGTTAATATTACTTCTCCGAAAAGTCAATCATCTCCAGTCACTGTTATCAAACTAAAATTCGGTCAATTTTTGTCTTCTTTTTCTTATTTTTTTTTTCTTTGTTTCTTTTCCTGTTTTTCTTGAAGCTTTTTTTTTTTTTTATGGAGGGTCACTTTCTTGGTATGTTCGGTAAACAGACAGGTGCTCGGTGCAACATTATTCTTGGATGTTTGGATTGGAATAAGAATAACCTTCAGGTAGGCCTGTTTATATCGAATGATCAGTGTGATTTAAGTAGTGATTGGGTTTTAAATTTAGGAGACAGTAGGCTTATATATTTTCAGACATAACCTTTTTCTTTTCTTTTTTTGGGGGCAGTATTTATTTAAAATGTAAAAAATAAAATAAAAGAAAGAAAGAAATAGGCTAAGTTACCTTTTTTGTTTGTTTGTTTGGGCGTTCTTTTCTTTATTTTCTATAACGACAAAAATATCCACCCTGTAAGACTCCAAATGGCACAATCAAAGATTTTTGTTTAAAACATTTATATTGAAATGAGTTGCGTGTGTGTGTGTGTGTGTGTGTGTGTGTGTGTGTGTGTGTGTGTGTGTGTGTGTGTGTGTTATAACTTATTGTGTTATAGATGATGATTTGATGTTTTATGTAGTGTCAGAGCAGAATACAGACAAGATGCCTGGAGATAAAGATCTAGGTTATCATATTAATACCGTCAAAAGATTTTTAAATTGTGACTAATTGCACAGGGATATGTATGTGGATTTTGTTTGATTTTTATTTTATTTTTTATACATTTTTGTTTGTTTATTGGTTCTTTTCGTCTGTTTTTCTCGCTAATAACTCTGTCTTTTCAAAGGAAAAAAACTAGAAGCTGGCGATCATTTAAAAATAGGCTATAAGTAGAACTCACATAAAAAATGTCTGTTTTATCTTTAAAAACTATGTATTCAATACATTTCATTATGGGGTTCTATGTAAGCAATTTCGAACAACACAGAATCAACAATTACAACATTTTCAATTTTCATATGAGATGTTTCACTAGGGCCTAAGGAGAATGGGGTATATAGAATTTTTCAAATTAATTTCTTGTCATTTGGGACTGTATTTCTCGCATGAAATGGCCCGTGGGAAGGCAGTGTGCATGTATGTGTGTTGTCATGGGCGCTGTAACCCGGGAGTGGAGGCGCAAAATAGAGACAGGTGAAAATCGCAGAAGAACAAAGTCAACGTTAAAAGGATGGTGTGGTGCAAAGAACCAGCAGAGGACGTGTTTTATAGACGAAACAACGGGTGTGTCTGCGTGGAATTTAATGCAGAAAAGTGCAATAATATTAATATTCAAAAAGAAATAAATAACCAAGGCATAGCCTATTTCATGCCAGTGATGCCAGTGTTAGATCGAAAACTTCTTGTTTTGTGTGGTGTGTGATTTTACCTGCTACAGCACAACAAAACTGATTAACGTTTTCAATAAAATAATTCTAAAGTTAGTGTCTGCTGATGAATACAAATGAGCTTTATTTTCTGCTGTCGTGATGGTCTGGGCTCAGCTCTGGGACCTGTTTCTGCTGCTACAGATTTTTGGAGAACAGCGGGAATCCGTAACCAGACAGCTGCTGAAGAAAACCTGGAATAACGGAACTGATGTGTGCATGCTGCAGGGCCTTTAGGCGTGTTTGTTCAAAGCTTGTTTTATGACATATATTGGATGATATGGCACGAATGAAATGTTTGCAAACTAAGTGGCCAAAATAACAGTTTAAAGAACAGAAGGAAAACAGCCCTTGTTCAGCAGCCATGACGTCATTTTAGATGTTTACTGGAGTGCATATCTTCAATCGATTCAGTACAGACCAAAGTGAAAAGACCGCTGTTCTTTAGAGATAAGTTTACAGTAGCCGAAGGAATTACAGAAGGAACTGATCCACACTTTTGGCAAATTCGTAGAATTTGTATAATCATTAAGGCTTTGCACGTATTTATTTGTTGCAGTATGCATCTTTCTAGCCGGGCACCTTTGCCACAGTTTTGCTTGCGCAGTACTGCAGAGGGGTTACTAAGGAGATGTGACGCTTCGCTGTGGTGCACAACTGTGAATACAGGCTAATAAACTTTTGTGCGATTAAATATGCCCGACAGGATTTTCTGTTGAACGTGATCATCGGCATGTCAAACTGGAGGCTCAAAGGAACCCCATGACATCTCTTTATCATCTTTCGCGGTAGGCCTGTCTGTTTGAGTCTCTGTTATCACATGGATTAATTTTCCTTCATGAAATATTTTTCAGCTCATTTTCATCTAAAGACTGATGTGTGAGTGCATTTCTATCACACATGAAAAATAGCCTCATAGGGCCCTCTGCAGCACCTATCTTTCTGTATTCTTTGTTAAGTCCGTGATGGCTAGTGAACTCATTTTAGATTCGTATTTGAGGCGTTATTTTGAAAGAGGGCAAGAAGATGTGATGTTCAGACTTTGAGGAGGTGAACCTTCCCCTCAGAATGAGTTGGCAATGAGAGAGGCAGGCCTGGGCACGCTCAGGCCCCCCTGGTACCTTTTGCCACCTCCCTGGGACTACATGAGTGTGATCACACCTGGATGAGTGTGTGTGTTTTGAACTTCTTCCTCTTATCTGAAATGACCACGAACTGAAACCTGCTTGTTTTAATTGTTTATTTACTTATTCTTATTTCAAATGCACAATTTGCACAAAGACAATGAAGGAACCATTTAAGATTTTTTTGTACTCTGCAGAGTGATCTGCCCCTCGTCAGGCTACCTACCTTCTAAGATGTCCCAGTCCACCGTTGCTGAAGAAGGAGGGACCTTTGAGCATCTGTGGAGCTCCCTGTGAGTGTCAACATCTGCTAATGGATGCTGTACATTCCATTCTATTGTGCAAATTGCCTCATTGTTTTATTAAAAAAGGCGACGCATGTCAGGCCGTTATCTGTAAATCACATATGAATGTGTCATCACCAAACAGATTATTTTAAAAGCATGTTGGTTTTATTATAAAGTTGAAACATATTATAATGTCTACCTTTTCAGCCACTCATTGCTACCTCTCATCTTTGTGCACATGCAGCATTTGATTAACTGTGTAACTGAGAAGTAAAAGACAAATCTTGGCACATTCTTTAACCAAATTGCTTGCAGTTCTGTGCAGACACAAAGGCACACTTAAGTTCTGATTACTCTAAAATTCACCTCTTTGATCAGCTTGTATTCTTGGTATTTTGTTGCTACAGGGAGCCAGACAGCACCTATTTTGAGCTCCCCCCAAACAGCCACCCAGGTGAACACCCACTGCCCTCTACCAGCACACCGGGGAATCACCGCAACTCTGCAGAGGTCTCTATGGACGTCTACCACATGAGAGACATGAACGACAACGTCATGGTAGGTGCATGAGCTTGTGCTGCGCGCTGCTCAATTTTTCAATCTTCCCTTGAGAAGCTGAAACTTATTTCTTTTACCTGAAGATTTTTCTTCTCTATATAGGATCTCATTGTTACTTTGAGCGTACACACATATACACATCAGGGGATAACCCCCCTCCCCCTGATCTTCTGTTGTTTCATTTCATTGCTTTTTCCCTCCAGTGCTGAGGAGATTCCCTCCTATATAGTTTCCCTCTCCTCTGCAGCTTTTTCCCTCTCTGTGTCTCTACTGAGTGGCCTGTTGGGATTGTGGAGTGAGTTGTGTACAAGTGTGTGAGTGTGTTGGGTGAGGGCTCATTAAATCCTAAACCCAGATCCCCTGCTGCTCCTCTTTAGAGACATCTGTAGGTTAGTGTGTGTGTGTGTGTGTGTGTGTGTCTGTGCGCGCGCGTGTGTGTGTGCATGCATTAACAAACATGCACATATGGTTGCAGGTGAATGCACAGGTTGCATTGCAGCTAAACTTCGCATTCACAGAGAGACAAAGAGCTTTTTATGAATAAGGAAGGAGCACTGATGTTCAGTGGCTCATCTTTTACACTTATTAATCTTTGTCTATCAAATATGACATAAGAAGTCTCTAGCAACCAAACCACTTTTTTATTCCCCTATCAGTCCTGAATATTGGTCAAATTTAATCTGTAATGGGCAAGATTGGGCATGCCCAGTGGGTTAATGAATAGTAATGACAGAAAAAAAGAGGCGGAGACAGCATTTATGAGATGCTCAGCAAGCACAGAAGGCCCAGTCTAAGTAAAACAAGTGGAGGAAAATAGAAGCAGGACGTCTTCCATTCTCCATCATGTCCTGTTCTGCAGAAAGGTCATCTGGCCATATAGAGCTCTGCTCTTACAGTCACTTGACATCCAAAGCCTTTAGAGAGCCAAGGCACAGAAGCATCACAGAAAAACTTCAAATTTTTCAGAAGCTTTGCAATGCTATGTGATGCGGTAAGTGCACAAGTTGGCAAATTTATGAATGTTTAAAAATTATGTTGTACTGGTGTAGTAGTGGAAAAGTTTACATATTATTTGGTTGCAAGGTAGACAATGAACTCCTCTTTAAAAGTCTTCAAAATTAAATGGCTCTGCATTGGGGTAAGTGGGTATAACCAATGGATGGATGGATGGATGGATGGATGAATGGAAAATTAAATATATGAAAGAATGAATCTTGGTATGTTCATGACTCACCGTGATGTTTAAAAGTGCACTCATTAGTGACCATGGCTGCTTCACTTTGAACTTAAGCTTAAGTAAAAATTGACATTTTAATTGGATGTTGTACCAGAAGCAGTATGGTGGAACCTTTTAGCTCAAATTTATGAAACAAAGACATATTCTTTAGGAGAGCCTAAAATGAATGGTACATATTTTCTTGTACATAGCAAAATATTCCCAACAGGGGGCAATCTTCCTGCACACAACTCTACATTTACCTCACCTCGTCCTCACCTCTGATTATCAGGGCTGACATCCGTTTGACATGGTCTACTTTTAATATAATGCCATGCCATTCATTCAGGTCTACATGTTTCTTTATTCTAATAGAGCCACGTGACAAAATGGGATTTCATGTTTTTAATTGTGTTGACAGAAGCTGTGCTCTCTGACACAGAATTTGATATAATGAGTGGCTGTAAAACAGACCATTAGAAGGACGATACTCCCTTTATCTACAGTATTTCACTCATTTTGACAGGTGAAGGTAGCTGCAACAGGCTTCTCTGCCTTTCTAAATGTTTTGATCCTTTAAGTTTGTGTTTGAGTGGCAGATACCAAGATGACAGCCCATAGGGGACATCAGATGTTGCTGGGAAGGGAAACACACACACATACAGACACACACACATTTGCTAACGCGATGGGAGTGGAGGTTTTAGCTCTGTTTCAACTTGTTGTGGACTGAATTCAGGTAAGACTCAGCACACCTGTGAGTGCATGTGTGTATGATGATGTGTGTGTATGTGTGTGTTAATTTTTTTTTTTTTTTTTTTTTGACACATACACCTGGGCTTCTTTTGTGCTTATAAAGCCCCTTTCATAATACCCGTTACAGGAAGACTTCAAAGTGAAAAAACAGTAAGATATTAGAGGGACATCAGAATGATGAACATCCCCACATATCAGCCGAGATACTGAGTGGAGTAAGCACAATTTTATCTCAGCTTTGCTTTTGTCGTGCATGAGATTGGCTCAGTATGCACAGTTTGGGGGGAAATGTTCCCTGAATGTCTAAAAAGTAAACAACAGATTGTCAGGCATTAATGGTTCTGAACCCAGCTCTAAAGTGTCATGCACACATAAGTGAGTCAATGGATCAAATCAAATCAAATTTTATTTGTAAAGCAATTTTCATGCACAAAGCAAAACATAGTGCTTTATAAAATAAAATCAAATTATGCATATTAGAAACAAAATGTAAAAAGCTCTCACACACCAGAGTATATAGCAGTAATTTAAAAACACACACTTACTGCCTCTTGACTGGCTGTAAGCATAAAATATCAATAGAATGAAACATCTGGCTTAATGCAGCTGTGAGAAAACAATATATTATTGTATGTATGTATATATATATATATATATATATATATATATACACAAGAAGGTTGCATACACACATATAAATATATACATATATTTATATATGTGTGTATTTTTTTTTATCATTCTTTTATAAATATAAAAATATCTATGTAGTGGAAGGCAATGTCATTCACATTTGGTGAAATGTGATTATAAAAAACCTGTAGTATCACATTTTAGACACAATATAATCATTTGGTTTCAGAGGGCTTTGGAGACGGAGCTACACCAAGTTGCTGAAAGTGCAGATAGATTGAAATATTTTGCTTCATGAACCGGGGGCACAAAATAAATCTGATGTTATCCAAACATAGGAATTAAATATAAATTATATTTAATACTACTGATAAAATAATAATGAAATAAAAAAAAATTTAAATAAATTTAACATTGCACGGACAGCAAAAATTATTGCACAGACTCAGTTTCACAGGAAATGGCTCAATGCTTTATGGAAGCAGAGTTCAAGGATGTGACGCTCTGGGAAAAAAGCTGTTTATCACAGCTTTTTCTGAGCTTCATCAATATGCTAGATTGCGGGAACAATGAAGCAAGAATTTGGTGAGGGTGAAAAAAAAATCTGTATTCAGTGACCCCAGTCATCAGCAGAAATTGTTGTTAATGTACATGTCCATACGCCACAAATATGTCACGTCAGCATTTGTTAAACTCAAGTGCTTGCCGTTTTATCTAAGTGTTTCTTAGTTTTCAAACCAGAAAAGTCCAGCATGTCTCCAACTTCATCACATATTCAAATTTTCAAATTTTATATTTATTTTTATTTTACTTAACTTTTATTTTACCAGGCAGATTCATCAGATCCAGTTATCTCTGTTACAAGCATGGCCTGGCCAACATGGCATATTTTACACCAAGCCATGACCAAGTAGTTTTGTTACATGGTACAAGTATCTTATAACTGTAGCTACTTAAGTGTAGTATTTGAGTAAATGCACTTTGTTACTCTCCATGACAACTTTAATGTGAAATAGGATTTTCATAACCTTTTTATAGCTATTTGACAAAGTGTGAGCAAATAGAAATTTTGGAAAACTGTGCATCCAAACTAAACATCAAGATCTTTGTTCCTTCACAATGACATAGTCTTTTAGCTAAATAACAATGTTGCATGTTCAAGAAAACAAAACAGCCAAAGAGGTGCATATTTCCAGTTTAATACAACATATTTAGATATTAATGACAGTGATTTCCATCCTGAGGATTACACAGTTTTTAGTCTCTGTGTATAAAACCATTGAGACCTCATAGCTTATTTTAATCTATTGTTTTTCAGTACAACGTGGTGGGGGGGTTGACCTTTGAACCCTTATTCTTTCATGAGTTTTTGCTTTTACCCTTTCTCTCTCTCCTTCTCAATTTTGTGCTCTCTGTCGGAGCAGACAGTGTTTACTTAGCGTAGGCCTTTACAAGGTGTTTTGGAGCGTGTGTGTACATGCACCCCGGCATTGCCGTCTATGTCCGGGCATGTCATAATTAGAATGTCGTACCATTTTTTGGGTTCCCATCCCTCTTTCCTTCTCTGCTTCTCTCCCCTCATCTCAGTCTATCGTTTCTCTCTCTCCACACCAGTTCTCACCTTTTTCCCTGTCCTGGCAGCACGTGTCTGTGTGTGGTACTGTATGTCCACTGATGCACACCTTGCTTAAACTCCGTGGTTAGGCTATGCTCCTGCATCCGCTTTACTTTGTTGTGTTTGGACTTTTTACTCACTGGAGATTTTGACAAATGAGGCTGATGCACTAGAGGATGTACTACGTGAAAAAGAAGGTAAAGACTGACTTTTGTTTGCTTGCTGGGTTACTGTATCTGCTTGTAATGCACTGCCTGAAACTGCCAGCCGTTGCAGTGTCTTGACTTGTGCACTGAAGAAGCAGCAGAGATTAATCTTTAAATTTATATACTTTTTTTGTTATCATAATCTAAATCTATTATGTTATTTTCTCTTATTTGCTGGATTTTGAATTAGAATTTTTCATATTAGGACACTGGACTATATTTTCTTTTCCCTAGAAAAATGACCATTTGATGTTAATGACTAGTGGACTGGTGTGTTTTCTTTTGTTGTGTGCATGTTTTTTGTTCAGATAGTGCAACATGAAATCAGAAAACAGTTTTTTATTTAACAGTTTAATTTGTTTACAACTTACTATGGTCCTCACAGAAAGCATTAACTTTGACAAGTGTCTGTCTTCACTGTGTGAAAGCTTCACTCCTCACAAACATGCCAGAGAGGAAAATTGTGGAATGGCAGGCAATTACCCAGAAAGCATATTATGTCCATGTTTTACAACTTGCCTCATATAGCCCCAAGGAGACTACTGTAGGGACCCCACCACAGCTGCCATTCACTTAAACTCATTTATTTACGCACTGACACACACATTTGAGTGTTATAATGATGCTTTTTCTCATTTGGAAGTGATAAGATAATTCCCAGTACTGGTCCTAGACACCTACCTAGAAAGTTACACATGTATCATCACACTCATAGAGCACTCAAGACTCCATTCCCATTGTAATCTGACCTTCCATAAGCCTCCAAGCCCCCTGTCTCTCTCACACCTCTACCTGTGTCCTCCCTCTGTCTTTCTGCTCCCTCCCTCTTTGCTTGCTTCATACTGTTCCTTCTTCATTTCTCCACAGTCCCAGTACAACTTGCTGAGCAGCAGCATGGAGAGCCTGGGGAGCCGTGCGACATCTGCCAGCCCCTACAGCTCCGAAAACGCCTCTTCATCAGCCGTGCCCACCCCCTCACCCTACTCCCAGCCCAACTCCACCTTTGAGGGCCTTTCGCCTGCCCCAGCAATCCCCTCCAATACCGACTACCCGGGGCCGCACAACTTCCAGGTGTCCTTCCAGCAGTCCAGCACTGCCAAGTCCGCCACATGGACCGTGAGTACTCATACTTTTGTGGCCTTGATGAGCAGCGATTGTGTCTGTGTCTGCACATGCAAGTGCCTTCTCTCTTTCTACCTCACATGCACATCAATATTCACACAAAGACGCTCATTCTCACACGCTCATTCAAGTCTGCACATGTGCAGGCGTGCTGTGTGCAAGCGAAAGTTGAGTATGATTCAGTGATTGATCTTCTCCACTCACCACATTAAATCTGTGTGATGCACATAAAAGAGAAAGTTTGAGCTGGTAACTTTTTAGAAAGTTTATTTTGTGTGTGTTAGTGTTTGTGACAGTTCTATTCAACAGTCCATAAATGAAAACAATGTTTGATACAGAATTTAAGAATAAATAAATAAAGATTGATGCAGGCTGTATTTTTGCTTTAAAGGACATATATCTTTAGAAGTTCTTGCTTTTTTAAATCAGTGCATGGATATATTATTATAATATAATATAATATAATATAATATAATATAATATAATATAATATAATATAATATAATATAATATAATATAATATAATATAAAACTGTTAACACTGACATTAACAGACGACTGTTAATATGTAACTTGTTTGCTATTGCTGTCTGTTATTTTATAGCAGGAATTACTTTATAGGATTTGTTGAAGGGGCATGTACTTGTTGATCAGGAAGAATATCATGCATATCTGCAAACAGCATAAATATTATTATAGCACTAGAGGCTGCACAACTCAGAGTAACCTAAACAAAGATATAAACAATCAAATAATGTGATGGTGGTGAGAGAACGGTGAAACAGGAGCTGTGCAATTTGTCATGACCTGATAAGAAGTTTCATTCTGGAAAGGTGTCACCTCTGACTGTCACACAGTTGACCTCCCTGAAACAAGAGAAATGGGAGGCAAACTGCCCTTCCTTCCCTCTATGTGTGTGTGTGTGTGTGTGTATGTGTGTGTGTGTGTGTGTGTCTTGAAGTGTCTGTGTGAGTTCAAATTGGTGAGGAACTTTGTGTTAAACTTAAGTCCTCCAAAGCTGTGTTTGCTTGAAGTAACCATGCGTGGTGGGCTCCTTTACTCAGCCCTCATGATGTAACAGGATCTCCCTCTAGACATTAGAGTGGTGGTCTTTGACCTGGTGCTTTTCTTTTTCTGTCTCTTTCTTCCTCCTGGTCTTAGCACACACTCATGGCTGTCTCCTCTGTCGCCTAAAGTTTCTCTACGTCCTGTCCTGAAATATGTCTATCATCTCCTTTGTCTCCCTCACATCTTTTGACTTAGATCTTTCTCACAGCCACTCCGCATAAACAGAATTGAAAGAAAAAGGCAGTGAGAAACATTTGTGTATGTGAGGAATCAATCCAATGAGCCAAATGTGGAGATTTTAGTTAAAGAAAAAAGTACATTTAAATTCTGACAGAATTGGTTCAAAAATACATGTTGTTTAAAGGAAAAACAAAAAAACAGAAAGATATGGCCAGTACTTCACTGAGATTCGCTGTAAATAAGATACAAACCTCAGTGGAAATTAAAAATTGCTGGAACCTTTTCCATCTATTGGACTATGTATCTGACAATATTTAGTCTAAGGATTATGGCAGCAATATGCCACCTAAATACTACAAAGTAAAGCCAGCTCAGGTGTAGACAACCCAGATACTTGTATTCACCTTTTTCTTCTTAGTTATAATATATTAAATGACCTACTGGCATTTTTTCAAAATCTGCCAAAATCAATAAAATAACTAATAAAAACTTATACGAATCACGTTAATGTGATTTAACTTTTGGCTGATTAATAAAGATGATCAAAACAATATCAACATTAAACTTGCGTCAGAGTTATTTTAACCTGCTCGGTTTAATATGAACATGACTACTCTGCCAAGCCAATTAATACTATTATTTAGAATAGAATAGAATAGAATAGAATAGAATAGAATAGAATAGATCTTTATTGTCCACTGAGGTGGAACATTGTCCTAAGCTCACTGACACAGAAGGCACACAGATACATTTAAAACACTTAAAAATTCAGAATCAAAAAGGTAACCAAAATATTTAAATTGATTCAAATTAAAGGGAAGCTGCCAACCGATCCAGCTGTACAAAAAAAAAAAAAAAAAACTTTGAATGGATTTGCCTGAATAATACTATAAAATTATTATAATTTCATTAACGAAGAGGAAAACGTTGGTTTCCCCTACCTGAGTTGTTCAGTTCACAGCAGCTTTTTGTGTTAAACCACTAGAGAAGAAACAAATGAGGCTTGACTGGCACACAGATTAACAAAAAGATGATGAGGCAGCAATAAAAGGAATGTAAACCTGTGATTATTTGGCTGCTTCATCTGCCATTAAGTATAGAGAATTAAAAAGAGGGGGAGATGAGTTGAAAAATCTTAAGTTTTATGGAGTTCACTGCGATGTGCTGGAAATGCATCCACTATGCCTGATTATATGATTGGTTAAGAATAGGAGGAGACACATAATTGTTACGTTATGGAAGCCCAGAAAGGATATGTTTGCATGAAGACTTGTGTGCGTCTGTCTGAAATGTGCATGTAGATAGAGGTGTGTGTGTTTGTGCCAAATTCAGTAGGTTCAGGTTTAAGCTTGCTTGGAAAAAAGGGTTGTCATGAAGGGATAAGATTGAGTCACCAAGTCTCTGAGTTTCATACCCAGTCCTTGTTGCCTTAGGCAGTGGGGAATGCCAAATGCCACAGGGGCATTTTGACTATAATCAGTTTCCCAGCTGCCCCCCTTCCCACCCTGCTACCTTCAGCCATGGGTGGCATGTATTGTTTTGAAAGATTACATGAAATTTAACCATCAATTGCATCTAACATTTCTCATCAAATCCCTTCTTCTTACTTCAGGGCTAACTAAAGTTTTAATGCACACATGATTCACCATTCAAAAAAAAAAAACACGCAATCCTTTTTTCTCATTCATCATAATGTTTCCACATACAGTAAGTCCATCCAAGTCCATGTTAAGCTAGTTTGGTAATCCCACCTTGTCTACTCAAGACACCACGCATTAGTGATAATAACACTGATGATCTCCTGCCCCTTAAAAATGATGCCCTGGCTTGGATGCAGACAAGCGTCACTGGGGTTGGAAATGAGGTCTACAGTAACACCTCAGCATTGCCAAATTATTAGACCTCTATCCAACTCTCAGATTCAGTGCCTATGTGGGTGTCTGCGCATGTGTTAGGAGTGGGGGGGGACTGTGATGTGCTGGAAATGCAGGCTTGAGCATGCACTGCACAGTGGCTTGTGAGAAGCTGCTCTTCCCGGCTATTAGCGTCTCTCCGTTAGAACACAGGTCCTAACACGTCCTGCACAATTCATCCTTCCTTTGCTTTACCAGTGCATCATCCACAGCCACATCACCACTACTCTTCCTGCCAAACGTGGAATCTGGTAAAACTCACAAGATGAGAGATTTTTCACACATATTTGGTTTCTCAGATGTGGTTTGTCAGTGGCAACACACAAGGAAAAATTAATAATTTGTTCCTGATTGTATGACTGTTGCACTGCATGTACAAGGGCTATTAGACTTGGCTGAGACTTAGTGCTATAAGAGATCAGCCTTTACTTATTTCCTCTCTCGTTAAAAGTGTTCAGTTTAAGCACAGGCTTGGAGATATTCTAGACTGGGTTGTTATCAGTCCAGAAAAAACAGTAAATTTGTGTTCTGGTAAAGACCTTGTACAGATTTCACAGCCTGTGCAATCACTGCCAATACAATTCAAAAAGTGTAAGTAGGTAAAGTGAATGGATTTATCATTTTCACATCTTAATTTGCTCGTATGATTCCTTCAACACCAACACAGAGGCACTTCATGATTTCAATCAAGTATGACTGCAGAGTGTGGAGAAAGCAAATCTATGGATGTGTGCAGCATTCACACTTGGTCAGCTCTTTGTGTGTATGCATGTGCATTAATGTATTTGAGATTTATTAAATAAATTTGCAGCAGGCAAGTTGTTGCTTGTATTTATGGGTGATGGTCTGACAATTATCACCTTGTCTGCAGGAGCCTGTCCCAACCTGTCTCCACTGGTCCTCCATCTAGAAGCATGGATTGATGCATCAATCAGTGGCACAGTTGCAAAAATGGACTACATCTAGTTAGAGCATTATGCAGTATTTATGTGAAGTTAAGAGCAAATATAAACTTCTTGGGATAATATCTTGACGTTTTTTATTTCATTAAAAGCATTCAGCTTACTGTTTACATGGGCCTCCCATATAGCCATGTATTTTTATAACTCAGTATGAACTCTAGTTTCTTTATTAAAACAGACTATGATGATGTCAAGAAAAAGAAAAAGGTACTCCCAGTATACTAAGTTGAAAAAGAGTTAAAAGTCTTTTGGTGATAGTAGCCATCGGTGATACATCATCAGAGTTAGTCTGACTTCACATAAAACTGTCAATATATTTGAATGATTTAGATTGTATAAATTTTGTCAGTGGCCCAAGATTTTATTAATCAGATGTGAATCAGATATACACATCAGATATTTCAGATCTTTGACTAATGCGTCCCCTCTGACCGCATCTTCTCTGACAATATTGCTTTAAATAGCCATCTAATAGATGCTAGGGCAGAAAGGGAAAGGGAATTTCATATCAGTCAAAATAACAGTACTGATTTATTTACATAATACACTACTTTTCAAAAGTTTGGGGTCACTTTGCCATGGGATTCAATAGGGAAGTGACCCCAAACTTTTGAACGGTAGTGTATATGAGTGCAATAATATGATTATATAACTTTACTGAATCTAAAGAAAGCTAAATGTTTCAAAGCCGTTTTTTGCATTCTTCAAACTTTGATTATGAATAAACTTTTTTTGTTCCCCTTGCAGGGTTTTTTCCTTCCCAGTAAAGTCAAGTATGGCAACACAAAGCCAGTGGACTGTTTTTATTTTTGTTGTTTTTTTTTTTATTCACTGAATTAATCAGCCATCATATCTATATAAACCACTGGTTCCAGTAATGTTCATCATGACACCATTAATTCACATTTTCTATATTTCCCATTTCAAATGGTAAAGGAGATAATGTTATATTGTGATTCTGCTGGAAAGCAAACCAGTGGATTAGTTCCCATGATGTGATTGCTGCAACATGAAAAGTCCCCAGATCTCTAAATAAGACGTCTGACTGGCTGCTGCCAGAAAATTATTTATTCATGGTATGGACATGCTGTTGAGACTTGTTAGGGACAGTTAAGTGGGAACAGGCAAAGCTGTGCACAGGTATTTCCATTACCCTAAAGGCAGTGCTCATAACTAAGAGTGCACCATATGAGAGTTTGCTCCGTGTGTGTGTGTGTGTGTGTGGTTGTGAGAGGGTTTAGTAATCATTTCACAACAAATAATATTATCTGTACTTATAGGACTAACTCTTCCCAGTCATCATTGGGCTAGAAGCAAATCTGTGTCTAGACTGTAAGTGGAAACATTTTAAACACGAAGTATTCTGAACTTATTACTTCAGTTTCTACTTTTAATTTCTAAATCATAAAAATTTGAACTCTTATTGGGTTTAAGTCTTGAATGAAATGACTCATTGGTGAGGTTGTAGCCTAAAGTGGTTGGCACTTTCAGCTTCTGTGCCTCATGTAAAGTAAGTCAAAAGAGAGATTGCACTGTCTCAATGGATTTGCAAAAGAAAGACTTTGAAAAAGGATTTAGTTTAACTCTTGATTATGGTTAAATTGAATGCCGATTATTTTTTGGACATTAATCTTGATAAGGTGCCTTGTTTCCCTCTTTTTCTTAATATGTGCTATTTATCCCAATTATTAAACTTAAAAAAAGGCTCAATTCACCTCTCTGAAACTATTTTATATGCTGCATTGAAGCTGAATATACTATCATTTCGCCATTGGGTGTGCTGTTGCACTTTTGCTCAGGCCCATCAAAGCAAGTCTGCACAGGACATAAGAGACTTCTTGGTTTTTCCTGCAATGTCAAAGATTGTGTTGGGGCATGTTAAGACTAATCCATTCCTCGTGATTTCTTTTGAATCATCTGTTTCTGGCAATTACACACACATACACACACATATGCATGCATGTGCATGTATAAACGCTTGTAAACTGAGGAATAACTGAAGACTTGGCTTTTACACAAATCAGCATATTTTCAATTTAACCTGTTAGTGAATGACAACAAAGGATATGTGTTGTGTTTTTTTCCAACCCTTTTTTTACTTACACTCTACCATTTGCAGGATTTGACAATAATATCCACAAATCCGTTATGTATATACATACCGATATCGGTATTGTATATACAGAAGCACCTTTACAAAATTTTAAACTATAATTTTGGCTGTACGGCACTATAGTGGTTACAGCAAGAAGGCTCCTGGTTTATGGAGTTTGCATGCCCCATGTGCGTGCATGGATTGTCTCTGGGTACCTCGGCTTCCGACCATGGCCCAGAAATATGCATGTTAGACTAATTGGTGATTTATGTCAATGTTTTGAATCATTTGCAGATGTTGTTAGAAAAATACCATACTGTGTACTAGTGCATATCTCATTCTGCACTAATACTAATTCTGTTCCCATCGTCCTGCATTGTCTAGATTTTCTGAGTAGAAGCCAACGCAAACTGCATAAACTGTAAACTGGGAGTTAACATTCACAGGAAGAAAAATGTCTATCAACTGACTGCAAGAGACCAGTTTACGTTTTGAAAATGTCTGGTTCAGGGAACTCTTGTTTCTACCCATTAATTTTTACTTTTACTCACAAACATGAAATGATTATTTACAGTACGAGTTAAATGCCTTATTTAAAAGGGTTTTGTATGTGTGCTCCTTTTCTTTCCAGTACTCTCCTTTGCTGAAGAAGCTTTACTGTCAGATTGCCAAAACATGCCCAATCCAGATTAAGCTGTCCTCGTCTCCTCCACATGGCAGCATCATCAGAGCCATGCCAGTCTACAAAAAGGCTGAGCACGTCACTGAAGTGGTCAAACGATGCCCCAATCATGAACTAGGACGAGACTTCAATGATGGTATGATCAACAAGACTTGTCTTTTGACCTGAACTGATTGTACCCCGATATTACACCTTTACCCAAGATTAAAATATAAAAAATATGCTCAAGTTGTCTTTCCTCAGACTAGCCATTTTGGTGCTTTATCTAAATTTTGATTTGACTTAGATCAACTGACTCACCTGTTTCTCATCATTCCCCCCCTCAGGTCAAACAGCCCCAGCCAGTCACCTGATCAGGGTGGAGGGGAACAACCTCTGTCAGTATGTGGATGATCCTGTCACGGGCAGGCAAAGTGTCTTTGTGCCCTATGAAGCTCCCCAGGTTGGCAGTTCGCTATCTCTATACATCAGAGACACATTGTAATACCATGAGGAATTGAACACAATTTATAATTATCTGGAATATTTACTATTAAACTTAAGAGCTGGATCCTTGTTGAATTGTGCTATTAATGTACAATTGGGTAGAGGGCCTTTAACTAAAATTAAAGGCCCTCTTTTTTGTTTTGTTTTGTTCTGTTCTGTTTGCTTTTTTATCTCGCTATCTAAAAGAAGTCCCCCAAATTTTGAACATTTTAGCCGTCACATTTAGCACAAAGAAACTATTTTTGTGAAGTAGGCACATCTAAAAATAAAGATGCCAGGCATGTCTGAGCAAGCATAAGAATAATCATGTCTGTGATTGCACCTAAGGAGGGTAATGAAAGGAACAATTGTCTCTTCTCACATCAAAGTGCACTACAACACGTCCCTCTGGTGGTGAATTGGTGTTTAAAAAGACTTGAACAAAAAAGATGCTGAAATTCTTCGATAAGTATGAGGTCAGCTTAGATACTGTCCTGCTTTGTGTTTCAGGTGGGGACTGAGTTTACAACTATCCTCTACAATTTTATGTGTAACAGCAGTTGTGTGGGTGGCATGAACAGGAGACCCATCCTCATCATCATCACTTTGGAAACAAGAGAGTAAGTTAATGACTCACACACCTCCTTTCAGAGACATTTTTGACTTAAACAAGGCATTTTCGGCTCTTTGAAACATTCTTTCTCAAGCTTGTTTTTACAAATTCTCAAATGATGTGAGCATAATAAAAGAGAAAGTTATCATATGCTACTGTTCTTACTCTCATGCCATTCTTTCAGGGTGACAGCTTTGACCAGAGCACAGAAGAAGTGAGGTACCAGTCTTTAATAAAAAATGTTTCTGTCTCAACTCATCTCTGCAGTGGCCAAGTGTTGGGCAGAAGATCATTTGAGGGCCGGATATGTGCATGTCCTGGCCGAGACCGCAAAGCTGATGAGGACCACTTCAGGGAGCAACAGGCTCTCAACGAGAGTGTGGCCAAAAATGGCACTGCCAGCAAACGCAGTGAGTTGAAAGAAACTAATGGATACATACAAATTGCCAACACATTTAAACAGTTGGAGATCCAGTGGCCTTTTATCCAGTGATTTTTATGGATGGTTGTTGGGTGAATAAATGAATCAGATTGTATGAAGCCTCCTTTATTCTGTTTCTGTTGCCTGCAGGCTTTAAACAAAGTCCACCAAATATTCCCAGTCCAAATATTAACATAAGGAAACGGCGGCATGGAGAAGAAGAGATTTACTATATTCCTGTAAGAATTTCTTTACCATACTAAACAAATTTAAAGAAATACTAAAATAAGAAATAATGTTTAAGAACAAAAAACATATTCTTCAAACTTTGAAAACAAAGATTCAGCAATTATTTCTCCCTGCCTTGCTTAGATTACTGTATGTCCTGTGTTTGTGATCAGGTTCGTGGTCGGGAGAACTTTGAGCTGTTGATGAAAATTAAAGACAGTCTGGAGCTGGTGGAGCTGGTGCCTCAGCCACTGGTGGAGTCCTACAGACAACAGACACAACAGCAGCTGCTGCAGAGACCGTGAGTCATTCTAACACGCAGATACACGTGTTAACCTAGTGATGGACTGATCACTGACCAAGCAGTTATAGAGAACAGGTGGAAGGAACACATGTAGAATTGTCTTTGCTTTTTTCTATTAATTTGATCATATCTGCATTATGTTTTTTTTGTATTTTACTGTATCTCAGCGTTTGGGGGGATTATACACATTCATAATATGTTTATTTACTTTAATAAGAACAGAACAACTCTCTCAAGAAACTTTAAATTTTCCTTTTCTCAAACTGGTCTTATGAACTCAGTAGCATTTATATTCTTTCTATAACTTCTGCCACATCCTTCTCTTTCCAATAGGAGCCATATAACATCCCCCTCCTGTTACTCTCCCTTGTCCGGCATGAACAAGATGCATTCGCACGGAGGCCTTAGCAAGCCACCCTCAGTCAATCAGATGGTGGGACAACATCCTCAGCAACACCCGAACGTCAACCCCTCCATAGCTCATATGGGTGAGTCTAATGTATGTGTGTGGTGTGTGATTCAAATCAAATTATTCACTAATATGGTCCTTGTTTCAAACCCATCTGTTACTAAGCACCCTCCCTTTTTTCCACAGGTCCAAACATGCTCAACAGCAACCACATGCAGGCCAATGGTGAGATGAACGGTGGCCACAGCAGTCAGAATATAGTGTCTGCTTCCCACTGCAGCCCACCCCCTCCGTATAACCCTGACCCCAGCCTTGTCAGGTACCTCACCCTGCAGTGACACTCCTTCCTTTATCCTGTAAAAGGCCAGCAGATAATCAGGTGCACTTGTTGAATTAAATGCTAATCAGTGGCATGTTGATTCCAAAACAGTTTCTTTGTTTGGCCATGTTAAAATTTGCTTAATCCCATTAAATATGTTTAGACTGTGCTGTGTTATACAGACAGTTTGAAGTAATAGTAGCTGCGTTGTAAAGACTTGCAGTTGCATTACTCCTTACTTCTTTAGTTGTTGCCATAATGCAGGTCTGCTGGTGAAATGACAGTTTGACTATATTGTATATACACATTGCAACTAAACTGGGAAAAAGCAGTAAAGGAAAGATTGTGTTATGGGAGTAAGTTAAGTAAATATTGTTTTAAGTAAGAGTTCATTTTGGTTCTTTTGTGCTCGTAATTTGACTACAATGCTACAGGGATTATTATGTCATACACTTAGATCTTAAATCCTTCACACTGTCACTGTATATATGGCCACCCTTTGCAATGCACTACAGCATTTTTTTTTCTTTAAAAGAAATGTTTAAATCTTATTTAAGTTAAAGCTGTTTTTATTTCCATTTTATATATATTTTTTTAAGATAATGTATCAATCCAGTCACTGGACCTGTTAACAAAAATTTGACATTTTTTTACAGTAGACTTTGTCCATTTTTTTGTTTGTTTGTTTTCTAGATTGTTGTTAATTGAGCAGTTACATTGTACAGTCAGACTTTTTTCCATTTACTTTGTATGTTATCAAAACTTTAACATTTCATGTATTTATAATAAAGGTTTTTCACCAAAGCAAGAACGGCCCCATGAATCATTCATGTAAATGCATGTTTATGGTTTTGATTTAACTGCATCCATCAAAATGAATGTCTGAACACTTGATGCTAGAGCTATGCACTAAATCTGTCACTCTGTCTTAAAATAAACGTTAACATGTTTGATTGCATTATGAGATGTGACAAAAGAGTGTGTCCTGCTTTAGTCTAAAGTCATAACTGATAACTGTCAAGTTAGGATATTATCTATTGATGTCATCAGTTCTCATGATTTTGATGTTCATGCTTTAGTCCTACTTGCAGCTTTGTAGCTGTGCTCTAAGCAGCCCTGCTTTCTCCCCACACAGTTTTCTCACCAGTCTGGGCTGTCAGAACTTCATTGAGTACTTCACATCACAAGGCCTCCAGTCTGTCTACCATCTCCAAACTCTCTCTTTGGAGGTAACCACTCTGTTGCTGCACTTTGAATCTCACACTAGAAATAATAATTGTGTTATAACAATTTTGTGTAATGAGCTTCATATAAAACAAAGAGTGAAAACCAGTAAAATGTTGACAATGTAAAAGGATAAAAAGGTAGAAATATTTTTTAGTGTAATCTGTATGTCTTTTTATTACTAGATATAATCCAGAGCAGTGTCGTGAGATGTAAGCCAAATATATGTTGTATCTGAACACAAAAGGATGCCAGGGCACCCTTAGTTTCATGGCTAACTGTATGCTTTTACCAGGACTTGGGTGCACTGAAGATACCCGAACAGTCCCGTCTTGCCATCTGGAGAGGCCTGCAGGACATGAAACAAGGTGCTTCTCTTCAGCTTCCCACATCTACTCATCACCATGACTATCATGGCCAGCAGCTGCTTCGCTCCAGCAACAACATGGCTGCCTCTGCGATGGCAGCCATTGGCACCACGGGTGGGGAACTTCAACGTCAACGTGTCATGGAGGCTGTGCACTTTCGAGTTCGCCACACCATCACTATCCCCAACAGGTCTGGTGTTGTTGGGCCGTCAGGAATGGCAGCAGCTGCTGATGAATGGGCTGACTTTGGTTTCGACATGCCTGACTGCAAAGTGTCACGTAGCAAGCACTCCATCAAGGAGGAATTCATGGAAAGCGATGTTCACTGACAGCAAAGGATAACCTGACTGCTTTACTTATGTCAGCATCATCCTATTACCAATAAGTAGTGTCATTCAGTGTGCTCTTAGGTGTCACTGTCTTATTTTAGAGCAGTGATTTTTCCAGAGAATCAACTTCCATTTTGCATGTCTGATACTTTCAGAGTGAAAAGGCGCTTTATTGTGCAGTTTGACTTTTCGGCTTTAGCAATTGTTTTATTTACAGCCAAGAGCATTAGATGCCACACAAAAGTTGTCTCACATCTGTAATAGCATTTTAATGCAATGCCTATCACAAATGATCCAGTCAATACTTTTTGGGACACTGATTAGTGTGAAGAAATTATGTCTGGGTGCATTGTGCAATAAAATGTGACACTTTTTTAGTTTTTAAACAGTGTACAAATGTCAGAATAGGCATGCCACCACAGTCAGTTTGCAAGATTTAGTTTTGTGTTTGGAAAAAAAAGAAAGTAAAGGGAAAAAAAAGGTTACACTTATTTATTTTTCCTTTCAGTTTCCTTTCACTTGTACAGATGTATATACTAACCCTAACCCTATCTTGTAAATGGTTTGGATTAGCTGTGGTTGAAATGAATATTTAGATCTTAAATAATATTCTGTTTGAACTAAATGTATAGAACCAAATAGTAAATCAAACTCATAGCTACAAAAAACAAAGACATGTATTTGTAATAGCAATATGAAGAGCTCTGGTTCTGTATGTTTTTTATTATTTCACTGTTACGATTTGTTTGATTGCCTTGGCATTGATAGTGTATACATTAACACATATTAAAATTGAGTATTGCTTCCAGTTTTTGATCAAAAGTAGAGATTATGATGTTAATTTTTGAGTAGTATCAAACTAGCAAACTGTTAAAGACAAGACATCATAAACAGTATTATATTGTTATATCAGGGAATTAACTAGATATGTGGGAAAATAGATTTTGCATGCATCCCTTTTCATCAAGACATTATAAAAAAGGACATTTTTATCTTTCACTGTATTTGAAAAGCCTTGCCGGGCAAGGTCCTCTTGTATTGATTATGGCAAATTGTGTACCATGTCTTTAATGACACCTCTGTAGATATTTAATAAAAACATTCCATTTTTCTTTCTATGTTCCCAATAATCAAGACTAAATGTTTATGTCTGTAGTACTTCCAACTATTTTCCATCTTCTAAGGACCCCTCTTATAAAGAAAACCCATACTGTCACCCATTAACCACAAACTGGTGAGACAAGAAGCACTTTAATGCTTAAAGGGTGAACTAAAATAGGATTATCAGTATTATTGATTTCAAGTATGTAAATAGAAACTGTTTTGTTTTAAAAGTCCTGTTTCTTTTTATAATTATTTGTTGTAAAGAGATGTATGATGTGTACTTATGTATTGTTCATAAATGTCACTTGTTTCTGTGGTTAAGCACATTGCTTGTTTTAAATATTTGCCTTCCTTTATGTCTCTTTTTCAAAATAATAAAAGGAGTTTCGACGTATGGTCTGAGCTTTATTAGAAATGTGAAATGTAAATTGCAACATTTAAGGAGCTGTGCATCGAAATGTATATTTGTTCGTTTTAATTTTATAAGACTTAAAATGTTACATTTTTCTGCATGGTGTATTCGTTCCCAGTCCACAAGATAACGTGCAGTCGAACTTCAGTGCTGCATTTTTCGAGGCTCTACTAACCTTCCTGCTCTATGTTCTGATTCTTGCGGAAGTACTGACGTGTGCACACCAGTTTGCAAAGAAGTGGCTAGTGTAGCTAGCTAGGTAGAGCCGGGTAGTGACACAGCGGCAGTATCAGGTAAGAAAGGACCGTCATTTTTTTATTTCCACTTTAATTGCTTACACTACTAACATTGACTGATGGGTTTAGGATCAGCGAAATAAATTCTAAACGATTTCGCAATTTAGTCATTACAGACACATTACTAGAGGGTAGTTTTATTTGTAACCGTGCTAACTTGCTAGCTGTTGCCAACGTAGTACCGCATCACCGGAAGTGAGTTGTCAACCCACCAAATGCAGTACTGGTATTTGTAGTTTGAAGATGTCCTGCTAACGTATGCTTGCAAAGGAAAGAGACACTGACGGACTACAATTTCTTCTACCAGCCTTTACTAAACGTTCCCCGTGATTTCTTGGAAATGTAGTTCTTTTTTATTCATTTTCGGGTCGATTGTCTTTTACGGAAGCCTCACAAGAACTACACAACCCATATAAGCTGTAATTCGGGCCAGAGGGTAACGCACATTTACATGGCTAGTTAGCCATTTCTATGGCTAATTTGTAAGCCAATGTAAATGTTTCAAAATTATATAGCTGTCGAAACGTTAGTACCACTCAAAAAAAATGTTTTTGACATTAATTTTGGTTTGCCAGTCACCGAGTTTGAGAAATACATTTACTAGATAATCTGACAACCTAAGCTCGTTAGCTAGCAATGTAGCCAATGTTAGCTAGCTAAAACCAGGATTGTCCTTTATCATATAGTTTTCACGGGTTGGTTAAAATATTAAAATTAAACCTATATTGTTACACAATCGTTGTGACACGTCAACACGATTAGTAAATAATCGAAAAGATGACCTCAGATTAAAGTGGGAATTGCACTTTTGGGGATTAACGATACCGAAACATTAATGATTTAATCTATAAAATCTAAAAATTCCAGAGTCCCTAAATTAAGTAGCTAGACATGGACCCTTTGCTCAGACTATAAAAATGTCTCTTATATGTGGAGTTTGGAGCAATAACCTACGGTTGATACCAGGCTAAATAAATACCAGTGATGCAGTTAATTTCCGATAGCTGGCAATCTGCTTTCACTTCTTCATAACTAATGGAGTACAAGAGACTAACCATGGTATATGGTAAAATGACAAACAATGGACTCAATTTCTGCTAATATATTGTGTATTACCGTCTAAGCCTCTCTAGTGGATGAGTTATTTTCTGGTGTTCTCAAATGAACACCTTTTTCCTTTCAATTAATTTGTTGATTTGTTTTAATTAATGGGTTTTGTTTTAAGTAGCTAGTAAAATGTACTTGTTGTAAAGTTATGCTAAAAAAAGTGGGTTACACTAGACTTGTGCATAATAGATGATGACAAACTAAATCTTAAATAGTTTACCTCTGTTCTACTGTTTAACAAAACATTTTTGTTTGCATTGGCAGAATGTCAGAAGGGGACAGTGTTGGAGAGTCAATCCATGGCAAACCATCTGTAGTCGCTGCCTTTTTCACAGGGATTGGACAGGTAATGTGTCTGTTACTTAAATCTTAAATGCATCATAAGATCTATTAAGTGTAAGTCATGTTGAACATGTGGGAATGCTTCCACACTCATTTTTAGATGTGGTGTTTTATATAAGATTAAATCTTGGTGGTATTCTCTATCTATTAGCATTGTTTCTTTCTGTTTATTACTTATAACAGGTCTATCAGTCATGGCTTGACAAGTCAACACCATTCTATGCGGTGCGATGGGCAGTTACTCTACTACTTACTCTTGTCTACATGATCAGAGTGTACATACTACAGGTACTTTTTTTCTCTAATTTATTACATCATCGTTTTCACAAAGAAGATGGAAAATGTAAGCAATACTGGCAGTCTTGCATACATTACACACCAATAAATGCTGCCATTACATGTTAACTTGGGAATGCCCCTTTTTGTTTCATACAGGTATAAGTTCACCTCTGCTAATTATTTAACTAATCATTTCCTCTGTTCAACTGGATTTCAGTGTCTTTGTTTTTTTGCACTAGTCATCCAAGGTGAAAAGTTGGTTTGAATATAAAAATTCTAAACATTTATATATTTATTAATTTATTACTTCATACATTCATTTATTTAAACAAAGTGATAGGTGGTTGTAGGTTAATATTTCTTGATAACAAAGCAAAACAGTAGCCCTTGTATTTTTGTGTTAGATGCTGTACTTCTTCTGTCTATGGAAAATACTCTTGCTTGTTGGTGTATCCAATTCTACTTTAGTAACACTGTCAGTGTTTATTGCCTGTTCAGAAATACTTTTAATGGTGATTTCTTTTGCTGCCTTTCAGGGGTGGTATATTGTAACATACGCTTTGGGAATCTACCATCTCAACCTGTTCATTGCATTTCTATCGCCAAAAGTGGATCCCTCACTGCTTGATGAAGGCAAGTTGACATCAGAGAATTACATCAGAGCAGTTTTCTTTATTTGTTGTATAAGTCATGATTTGTAGGCTCTTTGAGATTAGGGGTGCTCCCAAGATGTGTATTTTTTTAGGTTATTGATTAATTTCAGATATGCTTAATTTAAATTCCATCAGAAGCCTGAGTAAAAATGTACGCTACCAAGTGTTGTCCTTTATACTGGAGTAGTTACAGGATATGGAAAGCACTCTGTCATCCTGTAACCTCTTTCTCCTGCAGATGATGGCCCATCCCTACCTACCAAGCAGAACGAGGAGTTCCGCCCTTTCATCAGGAGGTTGCCTGAATTCAAATTCTGGTAAGAGTCTAGCGCAGGGTCTGGCCATTTATCATCCTCATTTATAGAGTGATTGCAAATAATTTCCTTTAGAATGACCTCTGTGGTGAAAAATAAGTCATGCAGAGCTCATTTGGAAGAGGATGTAGCTTCTTAGCATAAACCAGAGATAGTTGGTGTCTTTGCGTTTGACACTAAGAGATGGTGTGTCCTTGTTATACACAGGATATGTATATGAAACCAGCAGCTCACAACAGCAGCTGATGATTTTTTGAGTGGTTATGTAAAAGTGTACATAGAGGAACTTGTCTGTTATTTTGCATTAAGGCTGCAGCTCAGCATTGTAGCATGTTTTTAAAGTTTGTGTTTGTGCTTATGCAAATTCCACACTTCCTTTTTGGAAAAAAGGTCAAACATTTGTCAGTGTTATCAGACACTCCACTATGCAATATAGTTTAAAAAGTAAGCTGATAAATCCAGACCTTTTAGAGTTTTAATGAATAGTTAGATTTTAACTCTATTCATGCACTTGCTTCAGCTTCTTCTCCTGATTTGGGAGATTTGCGTTGTCACCATTCTTCCTACTATCCTACTATCATCTTCAGTTATCATTTTGCCTTGTTACTGTGGAATCACCTTGATACGCTTAAATGCAGCGTTTCTCACCACACACTCTTTGTTTTTCTAAAAGTTTAAGGTAGTCCTTGTGGCTAGCTGTATGTGTAGGCTTGTTTTTCTGAATGCATTTTTAATTAGCTTTTGAAGTGCTGAATTTGACACATTCAGTGGATAACTGAGTTAGAGTTCACGGTTCTTGACAAAGTATGCTCCTTTGATAGCATAAATTTGGTTCTATTGATTTAATTGAAATTTGTCTTTTCTCGCCAGGCACTCAGCAACAAAAGGCATCGTCATCGCCATGATTTGCACATTTTTTGATGCCTTCAATGTGCCAGTGTTCTGGCCTATACTTGTAATGTACTTCATCATGCTCTTTTGCATCACCATGAAGAGGCAGATTAAGGTAAAACACTGACAGACCTACAGTACATGCTCTGTATAAATTGACTGGCTGCAGTAGGCTAACAATGACAGTGTAATGAAAACACTGCAGTCTATTAGAAGGTTATAAAATTAGCTGCTAATAGCAAGAAGCTCATCTATGTTCTATGGACATTAACTAGATCTAAAATGTTGAAGTATATGCAGTCATTTTAGAAAACAAATTAAACAAAAGGATTAATCATTAAACCTTTTGATAAGACGGAATATTTTAATATTCATGAAGTTTCCTCCTTTTTTCAGTACATTTTTTAACTACATGTTATTACACAGGGGAAGTTGTTTTTTGTGCAGTTTGTTTTCCTTCATAGATACGTTTGACAAAGTCTCTGTGCCTGTTAACCCTGGTTTTTTTACTAATTTTTGTTTTCTTTTCAACCATCTCTAGCATATGATCAAGTACAGATACCTGCCCTTCACACATGGGAAGAGGACATATAAAGGCAAGGAAGACACAGGGAAAACTTTTGCTAGCTAAGAACTCCCACTTACCCTTCATCTCATTCTCATTTGAAATTTATTGGTCACAACTAGTGGGGGAGTGACAAGGATTAGAGTTTTTTTTCCTTTATTTTATTTTATTTTATTTTATTTTATTTTTTGTTGAAGCTGGACAGTAACATGAAAACATAACATGAAAAAGTTTTGATTCATGTTTCACAGTGTTGGATGAGAGTATGAGCAGCATGGATCGAAATAATC
The DNA here is from genome assembly GCF_017639745.1 of Melanotaenia boesemani. Lineage (NCBI taxonomy): Eukaryota > Metazoa > Chordata > Actinopteri > Atheriniformes > Melanotaeniidae > Melanotaenia > Melanotaenia boesemani. Next base: position 20,459,745 of record NC_055694.1, read on the forward strand.
TTCAGATACTGCCTTGCCTATTAATTTTTTTTTTTTTTTTTTTAAGATTGGTTTGCATTTATTAAGTAGCAGGTGAGACTCAGTGCTGCCTTTTGCCTTTTAACCTCATTAGTTAAGTTAACAGTCATCAAGAGGGAACCACACTGAAAAAAACTTGTAGTAAAATTTGTAATTTTATGTTCTTTCATTGATGATTCTAGTACAGCTCCCTCCCCCCAATCTGCCAACTTTTGATTAACATGTTCCTATTTGTAACAACTTGAAAGTTAGTGAAGTTTAGTTGCAGAAAAATGTGATTAGATGTAAGGTAAAATTTCATTTAAAATAAATCTTCACATTGAACAATTTAATATTTTGTGATTAAACATGCTGCTCTACCTAAAAAGTGTCCAAGGCAGTTGCTCTCTATGGTAACTAAGACATTCGTGATGGGCACAGAAACATCAGAATCAGTGATACTTGGCACAGATATTTTTTGTTTCCTCTGATTTAGAAGTGTCAAGGTGGATTATTTTATGATGACATTTAAATCTTCAGCCCCCTACAACATGACTGAATGCATAATTCCAGGAGGGTGTTACTAATCCCAAGTCTACTGTAGTCTGTGATCAACCTTAAATCAGTTTTTCTACATTTGCGCCATTAGAGTTTAAGAAATGGGACATGGTTTTTGTGGAGCACCTCTGTAAACTAAAATAAAAATAAATCTTTTGGGTCTGTGTATAAGTAGATTCGGGGTGGGGGGGTGTATTTAGCTTGAAATGTCAAGTAAATAAACTTACTTTACCTCAGATTTTTACACCATGTGGAGAATTGTTCCAGAAATATTTTCTCTTCAAAGTTTCGCAACCGGTATTCAAGTTTATTTAAAGACACGATCAGCCTGAGGCTGCAGTCTAGCAAACAAGCTTATCCCACTGACTTTTTCTCTTTGGAGCATTTACCCATCCGTGCCCCAAAGACTGAGGTCCATTTGCTTTGTGTAGACTAGGTCATGTTGTTCTTTACTATCTGTGTTTACTTTGAAAGAAGAAAAATGGTAAATTTAGTCATTCCAAACAAACTGTTGTTCTCTTTCTTTTGCAGAGGAAACATAAGAAAACAAAGATTGAGAGCTTTTATTATAACAAATGGATGAAGTGGGTGGCGATCACACATTCTTTTCTATATGAACCTTTTGATTTTCTTTTATCACAATGCTGGGAATCTGTCATTACTAAACTTTGATTAGCACTGTAGTAAGGGATCAGAACATTTTCCTGTAAAAAGTTTGTGTTCCAAAAGGGTTGTCTGGATTTCTGTATATACAGTATATATATTTTAAAATATAATTTTTTGAGATAATTTTTATTTAGTTTTTTTTTTTCCTGTTTTTCATCCAACCACCAACATGTTTGCAAGTGTTAAAATCAATTTCATTTGAAACTGATGAAAGCTAAACTGGTAAATTGGGTTCTAGAAATGATTAATTTAATATTTTTCATGGATTGCATGTTATTTTCTTGTGCGAAAAAAGTCAATTTTAATTTAAGTGTAATCTTTTTTTTTTCCACTCCAAATGCTATTAAAGAGGCTGTGTCCCTTCAAACAGTACAAATGTGTCGTGGCTTATATTTGGGTGTCTTTTTAGAGTTTTTTTGTAGGACTGACCAAAAGGACTTACTGTAGTTTTGCTGTAAAATCAATTTAATTCATTACTTTGTTCTTATTAATTAATTTATTAATTATTATCTTCTATTTTTTAAGTTGGTGTAAACAGTTGTGAGGAAGATAAATAAAATTTTTGTTTTTAATAAATGTTATTTGTATATTAAAAAGTATAGTGCATATAACAGGTTTAGACTAGATCTCATACCGTGTGCTTCACAGCGACTTGGGCAGCATTAACCCATTAAGGCCCGACCCATGAAAAAATGGTAAGAAAAGTCCAATTTTTTTAATATGTTTTTATTTGACCTTTTAACAAAATGTAACAAAACAAAATTATTTTGGGGGGGGGCAATATCTACTATATATTACCATGTGATAGTTTAAAAATATAATGTGGTTTTTTGCTCCTGGGTATCTATTAGGGGACAGAAGACCAGATTGTGTTCAACAGGATTTTAAGCTATGTTTATATATTCTAAACTATCCACCAGCTCAGGTTTAACATGAAGAAATCCAAGACAAGTTTTTGTCGTGTTTATATTGAGTGTGGAAAACCACCCCCCACTAGTTCTTTCTCATCTTTACTTACTGGGGTAGAGTCAGTCTGTCCTGAATGAATTCACTGTTAAGAAATCAGTTTCAGCTGGAAGGGGATTATTTGATAGGAGTACTTTTTGATATACATAAGGTGACTGAACTCTTCCTTGTAAAACACCAGAAACCCTTTTCTGCTCAGGGTAAGTAAAAAGTACTTTCTTAAAGGTTATCTGTCTATAGCAGCTATAAGTTTTGAAAATCTTTGTTCAGCCATTCAAATGAAAAATCTTATCAGGTTTGTTAAACCATGTCTTCATTATTTAGATCATTCCTTATTGTACAAAAAAAAAAAAAGAAAACCAAGTGATTAAATCTGTTCCAGTGGACTGTTTACAAAGTGTACAAACAGTATTGAAACTAAAATGGTAGTTTCTTCAGTGTCTACAGTGAATGTCTTAATCTGTCAAGTTATCCGAGGTTTCAGTTGATGAGATTCTCTGTTGAGGAAATAACTCAACAGCCTACTACCAAACAAATGAAATCTTAGACCAATGTTCAGATGTAAAGAATTTTCTGAGGATTTTAAACTTGATGTCTGTAAATGGTATCATTCAACCCTGAGATGCATCTCTGTATTTGTCTAAAGAGAGCAGTAATGATCACAAGCACCTCAGTGCTGCTCTTCATGACGGACCTCAAACCTGTGGTAACTGTGCATGCTGACCTCAACTGTGTTACGAATTCTTTTTTTTTTTTTTTTGTAACCAATCCGAGCCTGTTCTGAAAACCTGAAGAACTACTTTCGTGGCACTGATTTGTTTTCCGCCTCTGAATAAACTAATTGTTAAATGAGTGAAAGTGTAATTTATCCATATTTGACAGCACCCCCGGTTGCTAGCTGTAACACTTGAGTTATTAGATTAATAGCACAAGTCAAGAGCTCCTTATAATAGCTGGTCCCATGTCTTTTACCACCGATATGCAAACTGAAAAGGGGTCCAGGGAGGGTGGGAGGACAGACTTTATGTTGTAATGTTGGGTCCAAAGAATCAAACTGAAGGCTGAGAGGAAAAAGAACATATTAAAAAGACTTAGAGTGTGAATCTTCTCCATAACACTGAGATCTTACCTGCCATTCTTACATTAATAAAATGTACATTATCATGTTAACCCATCTTTTTATTTCTTCCTACAGAGACTCCAGCTCATGTTCTGCACACCCACCATTGTCACCCACACCCACAGAGTGATCGCAAATTATCTTTCAAATTATCTGAGTGGCTAAAATTGCAGTCATGCAAAGCTCATTTGTAAGAGGATCTAAAAGTTTAGCATAGGCGCCACCAAAAATCCGTGGGTGCTTTTGCTCACAGCTCATCCATATAACCACACCTTCTCACAGAATTAAATTATTTCTATTACAAGAATATCAGTGTATATACTGACAAAAAGGAAATGGTAATGTATATGTAGAAACTGGTGAAATTAGTTACAGCAGACACAAAGTTATGCTGTAGGGTCTTTATTTCTCAACTACTCAAATATTTTTAAAAAAGGAAAAAAAAATTAAGTTGATTTGAAATGTGACAAAGGTCTTTTAGTGTCTTGTGAACATCAACCTTTCACAACAATTTCAGAAAACTGTACTCTAATGAAAATACTTGTTCAGAGTAAAATAATTTGTCTTCAAACTTGGTACATAAACAATCAGTCTCAATTCAGCATGAAGCACTGTTTCAGTTTTCTCACTGCTCCAAGGGTTTGCGTTAACTCATCATTGACAAGCTGCAGCAGGCTGCCTGCCTACGCTACACAAAAGAAAATAAACACATTGCGCACTATACATTTCCAAGTTCTTTCAAGGACAAAATATCATTACAAACTACACTTAGTGTATCCAGAAAGTACATTTTGCTTGGGTCAGTCTAGAACCTCTCATGCCTGCATATCTTAAACATCAAATTAAATCCTCTAATTCACCTTTCAAGATTGGGGACACAATAAAGTGGATACAGCTACATTTTCCTCTTGATTGTACATTAACATTTTTTATAGTATTTATTTAATACACCTTAATAACACTATATTTGGATATTACACTGATCATGAATATTTTATGCTCTCTCCTGTCTGAATAACATTGTGCACATTTTTATATAACATCCTCAAAACACGCCACCGTACCATTACAGTGGAATTTTTTTTCCTATTTCACATTTATATTCTCACCTTCGATTGAAATTCACAATTGAGGCATCAAACTCCCATCACAGCCACTTGGAAACAGCAGATCAGATGATATCTTTTGCATACTGATTTGTAAGTTTTCTTTCAACCGTTACGCACTTAGGGCACCCGGTTCATTTGCAGATCATGAAAATGATCACAGAAGCTCAACCACCCACCTATTTCAGCCGTGCCCTGACGAAGCAAGTTCTACAATAGTTTATGTTTGAGGGGCAAACCATGATGCCAAAGGGGATTCTTGTACATCTGTGTCTGCTGGGATATCTTCAGCGTGTCCTACCTGAATGCACCGTCACACCCTCAGAGTTTGTGCTGCAGGGTGATTATTTGTTAGGTGGACTGTTTGATGTCCATCATGTTAGTGAAATTCTCTACAGCAGCAGACCTGAAACCATCAGCTGTTCCAGGTAAGGTTTCTAGTCTTGGTTGATGATTTCTTTATTTTTATTTTTATTTTTAAGAGGCAACAGTTTCCCCAAATAGTGAATACTATGAACAAATGAATTGGTTTGTTATGAAGTGACAAGTGATCAAATATGCCGAGGAGCCCAAAACATACAAAGTGTGTAAAAACAGTATTGAAAGTAATTTCTCACTCTGTGTCACTCTCTATATTCTGTCCACAGAGAACGTTTAATTCTGTCAAGTTATCGGAGATTTCAGTTGATGAGATTCTCCATCAAGGAAATTAGTAACTCTACCAGCCTACTGCCAAATGTTTCTCTTGGCTATGAGATATTTGACCACTGCTCAGACACAAAGAGTTTTCCAGGTATTTTCAACCTCATGTCTGTTGATGGTTTCATTAAACCCTGGAATGAATCACTCAAGAATGTGTCTAAAGTGATAGCAGTGATTGGCACTTATACAAGCACCGAGACTCGGACTGTTGCACCTCTCTTCATGACAGATCTCATTCCTATGGTAACTCTATACTGGCCTGAAACGCATCTTTGTACAAGAAAATGTATTAAATTTTTTTGAAAATATACACATAAGAATGTTAATTGCTTTACATTTGTCCTGAAGATGGTGACGTCTCTGTTTTCCATTACAGATCAGTTATGGAGCAGCTAGTTCTGTCTTCTCAAATAAAGAGAACTTCCCATCTTTCCTACGAACAGTGCATCCCAATAAGGATGTAATAGAAGTGGTTTTTCACATTTTGCTAAACTTTGACTGGCGTTGGGTTTCTTTCCTTTACAGCGATGATGATTATGGAAGAGATGGTCAGGACTTGTTTATAAACAAGATAAAAGACACTCAGATCTGCCTGGCATACAGCAAAGGCCTTAATCTTAATACAGACTATCCTCAAATTTTCAGACAGATGGAGACACTTAATGCAAACATTATTATTGTTTTTGCTCCTGAATGGACCGCAGAAGCGCTCATTAAGTCTGCAATAAGTCAAAATTTTACCAATAAAGTGTGGATAGCAGGGGATGCCTGGTCCTTACACAAAGATCTCCCCAAGGAAAAAGGAATCAGAAATATCGGCACTGTACTTGGGGTTGCTGAGCCAAAAATGACCATACCTGGTTTCAGTGATTTCATCTATTCTTCCAAAGTCCAGGATCAATGTGAAAATGCAGAACAAGAGACGTTTTGTAATCAGATTTGCAACTGCAGCACCATTAGCGCTGAAGATGTCATTACAGCAGACCCATCGTTTAATTTTCCTGTCTACTCGGCTGTGTATGCCATCGCCCATGCCTTACACGCCGTCTTAAATTGTGGAAATGGAAGGTGTGACAAAAATATCACAGTGTACCCACACATGGTAAGTGCACAAATTACTTAGTTTATCTAATTCATATTCACTAATGAATTATTTTTCAGGTTTTGTTTATGATACATTTATCCTTTTTCTTGGAAAGTGATTGTTTCTTGTTTGGTTCATTCAGTAATGAATGCACGGTTCAAACATTAAAGAGCGTGTTGGAGAGTATGTGAGGCACAGAGACAATGGCTCTAAGAAAAACAAATTGGTAAAAGAAAAGTTCCTCTTTTACACTGATTTGATTTAACCTGCACAATACTAAAATACTTGATTAGGCTCGCTGCTAAAGAAATTTGTCCAGTTAAAAAAATCTGAGGGTTTATTCACAGTACAAAGAAAAAATAGAGTAAATATTGAATCACCCACTGGTTTATAGTTTGTTGTTTATATTGTTAGTAATAACTGCCATTTTGTTCTTTGCACACTGGACTCTAGTGTTAATCTCTCAAAGATCACCAAAAACTACGTTCTCTAACTGGGTAATGACTTGTCTATCACTAGGTAGCCTCACCTAAAATTAAATTCTGCTTTAAACATCTTTGTTTATTGGAGGAAATTTAAAAAAAAATAGAAAGAAACTGAAACATTAAATTTACAAGAAAAAGTAAATAAACCAAATCTAGCAGGGTGACTTTTTCTTTGATTTCTACACTTTTTTCCCTGCTGGCTGTTAGAAAGAATGTAATTTAAAGTATGTCTGAATAAGTTCAGATTTTCAGCCCCATACATCCACTGTTCAGCTCAGATAACCTGCATCCTGACATTTGCACCAAGTAGTATCTTACACCTTTAACACAACAGTAGGACCTGGCTTCCAAACTCACTAATCTGATGAGATCTGATGGCATCTGTGGGATGAAAGCCCAATTCATACAGGCTGCAACCCACCACCACTAACTGGGTGTAAAATCTACCAGTAATCTGAACTTTGTGTTCCAACCACAGGTTCTAACAGCGCTGAAGAAGTCCAACTTCACACTATTAAACCAGAGCATTCAGTTTGATGAGAATGGTGACCCCAAGTTCGGACTCTATTCAATAGTTTTCTGGAACCACAGTGGTGATGCAGAAGAAATCGGGTTTTATAACTTTCAATCGTCATTCCAGTTTTTGCTCAACAGCACCAAAATTCAATGGCATGCAAATGGAGAGGTAAATAGTTTCCCTCACTCCTCCCCAAATGAAAGTTTGTACAATTAGATTTTTCTTTTTTTTTTTTTTTTTGTGATGACATGTAGGAGGATATTTTTAAATAAAATGTTCATAAAAGAAAATACATCTAGTAATAACTATGAGAAGCAAGCCACATTATCAGGAATATCAACTAATGCTAATGTAACTCAGATGTCTTCATATAATGTGCAATGTTTTTGCAAACTAAAAATTAAATAAATTGTCTGTAAACACTTGAGTCTCATTTAACTAGCTGTCCTTAACAGTATTAGTAATGATTTGCCTTTTCTTTTGTGCTTAATGCATTACTTATGCAGGTGCCTACTTCATTTTGTTCCAAAGAATGTTCCTCAGGATATTCAAAAACACAAGAAGGCATCCACAAATGCTGCTTCAAATGTACAATCTGTCCAAATGGAACTTATGTCAACAGTTCAGGTAAATGGTTTTGGATACAAGAAGAAGACAGGTTGAGAGGATATGCCACCTTTTGTTTAATTTAGACCTCTGATTCTTAAGCCTTTTTATGCATTCAAACATAACTGTGGCAAGCACAGATGCATCGTGTTGTTAGGTTTTTTTTTAGTCGAGTCTCATGGATGCAATAGTTTCTTTCAAGAAAATCTCTAAATTTAGCAAAAATGTACAACTGAATTTAAAGAACATCACTGTGACCAAAGTAAATCTCTGGCCATTAATAAAACTACACGTTAATGTCTTCTGTTTTCTATTAAATGCCTGAACAGAAGAGGAGATTGGCAATATTTCACATTTGGTCAAATACAGAATTTGAAAAGCTAAATCTGTCATTTCTGTTTTTCTTTCTTCAAAATCTTCGCAACATGAATTTGAACTAATGTGGAATGTGTCAATTGCTTGAAAGGTGGAGGCTTTCAGTTGAGTTAAAGTCTGGTGGTTTCACACTCATTTTACACTGAATGGACACAGCTATATTGGCTTTTTTTATTGTGATCACTGCATATATCAGTCTTGTTAAAATGACCTTTAAAAGTGTGTCAAGCTTGCCAAAAGGTGAAAGGCACAATGCTGCTATTTGATTTCCTTTTAAAGTACTCATGTGTCCATGTGTTGTGTAAAACAGCGGATCCCTACACCTGCATCGGCTGTAAAGGCACAGAGTGGTCTACAGCAGGAAGCACATCATGCAGTCTACGGCTGGTGGAGTACGTGCCATTTACAGACGCTGGTGCTATAGTGATCATGGTCGGGGCCTGGGTCTTGGTGGGTCTCATTGTGGCTGTGTCTGTTCTCTTCACCATCAACTACAACACACCTGTTGTCAGATCTGCTGGAGGACCAATGTGTTTCCTAATTTTAGGATGTCTCTGTCTGTGTAGTTTTAGTGTGTTTTTTTACTTTGATGAGCCCACAGTTTGTAAATGTGTCTTAAGGTTTTTGCCCTTTCTTTTGTTCTTCACTGTATGTCTGGCATGCTTTCTTGTTCGTTCTTTTCAGATTGTTTGCATTTTCAAAGTTGCTGCCAAGTTCCCCAAGCTCCTGAGCTGGTGGATGAAATATCACGGACAATGGCTTCTCATCAGTGTGGCATTCATCATTCAGGCATTCATACTTGTTGTAGGCTATTCCATTGCCACACCAAAACCTTTTAGTGATACATTTTGGTATACAGACAAAATTATACTTGGTTGTGACCTAAATCTTCAAGCAGCATTTGGCTCGTTGATTTTCCTGTCATCGTTGAGCTGTCTTTGTTTTATCTTCTCCTACATGGGAAAAAGCCTACCAAAAAACTACAATGAGGCCAAAGCGATAACTTTCTGCCTCCTCCTGCTCATCCTCACTTGGATCATCTTTGCCACAGCAAGCATGCTTTACCACGGGAAGTACATCCAGACTTTTAATGCTCTGGCTGTTCTCTCCAGTCTCTACTCCTTTCTGTTGTGGTATTTCCTACCAAAATGTTACATCATTATTTGCCAGCCCCAAAAGAACACACAGCAGTACTTCCAAGGTCTCATTCAGAGTTATACTAAAACAGTTAGCCAGTAGCTTCCCTTAGAAATGAGTTTGAAACTTTGTTGGTACTTTTAATGATGTGATAATTTGGCTTTGCAGAAGTAGAAGAGAAAAAGAAACCAAGTGTGTAGAAGTTAATATTTTTCCCCTTTTTCTGTTGTAACTTAACTTTGTTGCTGATTTTTTAATGTATATGAATTTAAAATTACACCTGTGTACCTTTTAAGTGTGCTCTCATATTACTTACAAAGCCTTAGAAATAATTAATTAAACATATGCAGTCATCCAATAAGCTGTTTATTTTAAGAAATCCTTTCACAATGTAAGTACAGATTAGGTTTATTTTTGTAGGATAATTGATATAGTACTTCACAACCTAAACTTAACCTAAAAATGATGTACGATGGACCCGGACGTGAAGTAGCTGTTGTTAAGCATTTTGCTAGTGTGAATATTTACAGGTTAGTTTTACAAAACCTATCTATTACTATTGCTATTACCTATTTAATAAAATATCTTGTGTGTTTTGTTTTCTGTTATATACATATCATGCAACACATGACCCTTGTTGGATGGTGGGTGATTCTTTTTTTTTTTTTTTTAAGTGGCTAGAATATTATTTTCATCACATCAAGACAGCACTTAACTTAATTTCTAACATTTTGCATATAGATTGAATCTAGAGCCCGGTACATATAGATTTCTGTGCCATTTTTACTGTTATCACTTAGTTTAGAGTTCTTTAACTTTGTTTGAAGAGTAAATATTTTTATAGTTACCCTACAGCATGCATATCATTGGCAAACAGCCAGAATAAAAATTAAATAAAGTGTTTTTTATTTCATGTAATTTTATTTATTACTTTATTATCCCATTTGGGAAATTCTTTCTCTGCTCTCTCAGGTTTCTTAATCCTCAATGGCATGGTGTTGCCCTCAGGCAACAAACCACATACCAGGTCCTCACACTGCCCGTTTAGGTTTTTTGAGGAGGAAAAAATTTTGAAATATCACTAGACATGTCTGTGTCCAATTAAAAGTGGGGCTGTGACGTATTAGCTGGGCGTGGAGCAGTCCTTTCAGGGAGCAGTTACATAGTGCACACTGCTACCATTTGGCAGGATGCACATCACTTTTCAACATGCATGAACATGTAAAAAAGTGTTTTTGAGCATTTTAAAACTAATTTTGTTACTTGTATATTAAAACTTTGTTTTTTTTGTTCGTTTTCTAAGGGCAACAATGTGCAGTTAGGGCACTTTGTTTAGACGTCATTCTACAGTGAATATGTGCTTAGTTGCAAAATAATGACCATAGTGAGTTTTTTCTTTACTTTACCACTGACAGGAGGTGGACTTAAAAACATTTTGGAAGCCGAATGTTCATGATCGAGGAGTTTGGCAGGGAATATAATTTTGATTACATGTAAGGATGTCCATCATGGCTGCCTCACATGTTTTGCCTTTTTTTAAGCTTGTTTGTGCACATCTTCAGAAATCTGTGCTACGTTTTCACAACGTCCATCATGAAAGCAACTAGTACAGGGAGTGTAAGGACGAAATTAATTGGATGCAAGGTCACAGAGTTGACAGCGGTAAAATTTATAGAAACTCTCCAAATTCAGCAACTCCATCCAATAACAGTTTGCTAAGCTGCCCCCTAATTCTCTGATAATAAACATAGAACACAAACAAGTAGGGGAGCAAATATGCTCAGAATAGAGGCAGATGGATACATGTATGCAAGATCAAAAAACAAGGATATCGTTGGCCTACGACTCATTCCTTCAGACAGTGAGCAAGTCGTAGGACAAGTCGTACAAACGTAGTACTTTCAAAGGTACTGCTGTTTATGAGTTTTGTACCTGTGTGGGCCATCTTGTACCCTAATTTAGCTATACTGGTATTTATAGGGTACAAACTTCAAGGGTATAAATAGTTGTACAATTGTATGATATTTATATTATTAGGTACCACCAAGCTCCTCCAAAAATAAGTGGTCATTTCTTTTTTTTAAATAAAAAGTCATGCCATAGAGGGTTAATTTTACATGTAAGGTCCATAGAAGACTGAAATGTTTGCAAAAAAATTTAGTTTTTATTTTTGAATAACTCATTGTTCTTGCAGATAGAATATAAATATGATTTAGCACAGAAAAAAGTGCTGTATAGAATGAGGGCTTTGACTTTAACTAACTCTATTCTGAGTCTGTACTAATTACTTGTAAAATAACTGTCAAGTTTGTTTTTAATTACCTTCCACTGCCCAATTTGATATTGGTTTTGAACTACACAGAAAAATAAAAAAAATTAACAGAATATCTGTCAACTTGCATAATTGAACCCCATCTCCTCCATCTTTTCCCCCAAGAAAGGGGGTTTTAGAGTGAAGTTAAAGCATGAGGTGAATGAGAGAAAAAAGAAACATCCCTCCTAGTAAATAAACAAAATGGCACAAATCCAACATGTCACAATGACTTCTTAGCACCAAAACTACTACATAAACCTGTAAAGCAATCCCCATAGTTCTACACAACAGAGGAGTTACACACCCACTCTGATGAGATACCAGCTCATGCTCTGTTCATCAATCACTGTCAACCACACCGTGATTGCAAATGAATTTCTCTGAAACAACCTGTGTGGCCAAAGATGAATTCATGCAGAGCTTATTTGTAAGCGGATGTCGCATTTCAGCTTAAACCAAAATTACCTGGTTGAATGAATGAGTTACACTGTGTTTATTTGCTTGCAACCTGATGCAATCTTTGCGTCAGTGCTGTCATTTACAGCTCATCCAGCAAACCTTGCCATTACATTATTAAAACGTTTCCCTTAATAAGCACAAGATGTTTACGGCTCTAAATTGTTTCACAATAATAAAAAGACACATAATGTTGACACAACTGACTTCAAAGTTGCATATTTGTAATCTTCTTCAACTTCCATCCCTACAATCATGCGTTTCTTCTTCTGTATGATGGCAAAAGAGGTGCTGATGTCAGGATATTTTTGTTGATTTTATTTAATTTTTAACATCTTTTTTTGTTAGACTTTATTGTGTTTGTTTTTCTGTGACAAGTCTTCTGTAATTGTAAACATTTCTCTTGGTGAATGACAAAAACATATGTTGCCTTCATAGAGGAGATCATTCTCAACTTACTGTCCTCTCAAAGGAATTTTCCTTCCCCATTTAACTGATTTGTTATCATAAAAGCTTTTCCTTGGCTAACCAGGTGTCTTTTTAACCCAGAGAATCATTTAAAGACACAAATTAAAAATGACTGTAGATGAATGAGGCAGGGTACATGGTTTCCATGCCTATGTATATATAAAAAAGCATAAGGTGGTTGTAAATGTGCATGAAGGTTTATTAATACCTTTTAGGTCAGCTGTGTCAAAGTTTTGATGCAAGGTTAAGTAATTAGTACACTGTAAAAAGTACACTGTAGGGATGTGGGGGTGTAGCAGTGTTCCGGGCTCTGTGTACAAACCATCTTGGTGGGCCTCTATGTTCACCTTAGTTCTTCCGCATACTTTTCCCATGGTATAACACAAAGAAAAATAAATATGATCTTAGATTAACCTGAAAATGACATAATGGCTCCTCTGGCCATAGTCCTAGTTCGTCTGGCAGAAACTCTTCTGCAGTGCTCCGCCTCTCACTGTCTTCCTGTTCTTCTTCTTCTTTCTTCTCTTCAACCTCCTCACTATCTTCAGAGCAACCATCAATTCCCATTTCTTCTCATGTCTTTTTTCTATATCACACTCTTACTGTAGTTTGTAAAGCACTTTGGGCAGCATGACCTATGATGTGCTATATAAATTAACCCGACCTGACCTGACTATCTGCCACAAGTAGGACAGACACTATACAAGCTAGATAAAAGATTATCTTGACTTGATTATAACATAAAATACAATATAATAAAACTTGATTTAAGTGTTACTGGGATTCTTTCATTTGAATCAGCTATAGATGATTGTGAACTGAATGACTTCACTGCCTGCATGAGTTCACATTGTTTAACATCCTCAGTGATATGATCTGGACATGATGATGGACCTGCTGCTGCGTCTGAAACCAAGGGCCATGTGGTTCATGATGTTAAGCATTGCTAATACTGACATATTACAATGTTAAACTGGTACTGAAAGGTTCATTAAATATGACTGCTATGCAATAATCCATTTGCTAGGATTCACTAACAAACACGAGTCGTGTTTTCTACTGTACCCCTCTCTTATTGTAAACTTCTATTACTCTGTGTCTTATAACATGCAGGCTGAGCAGCTTTCTGATTCATGTCACTGCCTTGTTTTCTATTAATGCACTGAATGAAGTAATTCAGTAATAACTATAAGACATCCCTATTTCAAGGTTAGATATTTTTATAAGATTTTTTAACTGACTTATTTCATACAACACTGTAATTAAGTTATTAGCATAACTTAATTTTTTAAGAATGTTCTTTTAAAAAAGTAATTAAATATATATATTAAATATATATAAGTAATTCAATATATTACTAAAAAAATGCATTACTTTTTGGTGTAAGTAATCAAAAAAGAGTTACTTTTTGAATAACTATTAACTGTAACTTGTTAGTTTTTTCAGTAACTGGTTATCATGGACACAACTGGCAAATACAAGGCAAACTGAAGTAGTACATGTATAGTGGTTTTCATTTTAGTTTTGTTGCAAAGCCATGTGGTTAGTTTTGATTGAATATCACAATCTGGATATTTCTGCAACTGAATAAATTAAGTGTATATAAAATCTGACTGTTTCATGGAAGCAAAGGGTTGTGTTCTGGGGCAATCGAGTTGATGATCTGTGTGATGCCATCAAAATATTTAGCTCAACTCTGCCATATACTTCAGTGTTATAATATGATGTTTTGAGTATTTGTGACTACTTGGACGTCCTGTATGTGGTAGCAACAGTAACCTATCTCCAAGATTTCTTTCAACATGGAAATATTTTTCTAAGTCGTTTTAAATATTTCCCATAGAGTGAATTTAAACCGTTTCCCTAGCTAAAAGAGAAAACTTTTAATGGCAAAACATCTTTAATCTTTAAGACTGTTAAACCTTATGTACATCACCACGTGTCAGTACAGCAAGTCTCAATGCTTTTGCATAGTAATTTGTTTATTCTTCACCAACTATCTATTCATATGGATTTTTTTCCCACAAGCATGGAAATGATGAGGCTAACTATGAGTAGTGTCTCTTACTAAAGCAGAGGCAAAGTCCTTTAGAGGTAACATCAGGCTGTTAAACACTAATTTAAAAAAAATGAAACATTTTGTTGCTCCGCTCTGTCTTGTGGGACTTTTCCTAATTGCTATGACTCAATGCACTGTCCCAGCCTCAGAGTTTCAGCTGGATGGAGATTATTTGATAGGTGGACTTTTTGATATTCACCAAGTTAGCACACCTCTCCATCAAAACAGACCACAAGCCTTAAGCTGCTCCAGGTGAGTTTGAAATATATATGAACATTTCTAAGTGCATGTAAGAGACAAAAAGTAGATTAACTTGTGGAAAAGTTATTTTGAAGTGTTTGCTACAAACGTATGCGCACTAGATAATCTTGTTTACTTATAGATTAGGAATTTTGCAAGTTATATAATGTCTGAATAGCTTTGTATTATACAAATGTTCCAAACTAACAGTGTACTTGAGCCAAACTGCTGCATTTATCTTGTCCCTTTTCTTTTGTAGTGAACCTTTCCTGCTTGCAAACTATCGGAGGTTTCAATTGATGAGATTCTCTATAGAGGAAATAAATAATTCTACCAGCCTGCTGCCAAATGTATCTCTCGGTTATGAGATGTTTGACTACTGCTCAAATACACAAAATTTTCCTGGTATTTTAAAACTCATCTCTGTCAATGACATGATCCAACCTTGGGCTGAACAACCCAAAAATCTGTCTAAAGTCATTGGAGTCGTCGGTCCTTTCACGAGCACTCAGACTCTGACTGTAGCCCCACTTTTCATGGCGGATTTCATTCCACTGGTAAATTTACCAATGTGTTTTGCAAGTATTTTAGTAATCAGATCAATTTACATTAGCAGTTCTAATGAATAAAGTTGTTTTTGTTTTGTTTTATTCTAAATTCAAGAATGTGTTGTCACTGAAAACAATCTATCCCCTTGTTGTACCTACAGGTCAGTTACGGAGGTAGTGCCAGTGTCTTTTCAAACAAAATTGAATATCCCTCTTTCCTAAGAACAGTGTATCCAAACAAAAACACCATAGATGTGATTGTCAATATCATACTGCACTTCAACTGGCGCTGGGTTGCTTTCCTTAACAGTGACAATGATTTTGGCATTGATGGACTTGAACTGTTCATTAAAAGGATTAAAGACACCAAGATCTGCCTAGCCTACAACAAGGGCCTCAATAGCAACACAAATCACTCTCAAATTTTCCAACAGATAGAGGGGAATAATGTTAAAATCATCGTTGTTTTTGCTCCAAAAACATATGCCGAAGCTGTAATTGAATCTGCAATTAAGCTGAATGTCAACCAGAAGGTGTGGATAGCAGACGATGGATGGTCCTTAAACAAAAAGCTGCAAAATATGGAAGAAATCAAAAGGATTGGAACTGTTCTTGGGGTGTCTCAGCCAGTAATAACAATCCCTGGTTTTAATGAATACATATATTCCATTAAAAGCTGGGCACCTAGTGGAAATGCAGAACCACAGACATTTTGTAATCAGGTTTGCAACTGCAGTGACCTGAGTGCTGATTATATTACTGCTCCAGATCCATCCTTCTCTTTTCCTGTTTACTCTGCTGTGTATGCCATTGCTCATGCTTTACACAACACCTTAAAATGTGGAGCTGGCAAATGTGATAACATTACAGTGCACCCACACATGGTGAGTTTTCATTTACAGTTTGCTGGTTTGGGGTACTTTGATTAAATATCAACCTTTTTTTCCAAACATAATAGAAACAAACAGACACACAGCAGTTCAGGTCAACTTTTCAAATATTTGGGTAAATTTTGAAATGTGGAGCCACAGTCTACATAATTCCGTCTATTTTAATTAGATATTTTCTAGAAATCATTTTCAAGCTTTGTTGTAATTTAGGTATCCCTGTTAACTTTAGTTTATGGAGAGCGTTTTGTGTGATTTCTACCTCCACCTCAATTCGCTTATCTTTAACACTGCCCTGGTAAATGTGAATCGTAATTTAAATGCATTATTTTAGTTTCCAGTCTACTACACCAGATTTTAAAAACCTCCAAAGAGAAGCATCAGATAGCAATTATTTTCCTTGCAGTATGTTTATAATATCAGTTTAACCACTACCCTAAAAGTCCATTGTAAATGCATGCTGATAATAGCCTTCTGTATTTTGTGTATCTACGTCAGGTTCTAAAAGAGCTCAAAAAGTCCAGTTTTACACTGTTAAACCAGACAGTTCATTTTGATAAGAATGGAGACCCAAAGTTCGGATCCTTTTCTATTGTTTTCTGGAACCAAAGTGGTGGTGCAGAGGAAATTGGCTTTTATCATTTTTACCCATCAGTCAAATTCTACATCAATGCCACCAAAGTTCAGTGGTACTCTGATGGAGAAGTAAGTACTCTTTTTGTCGAAATATGTATAGAGATGATGTAAAATTCAGAATAAAGTTGTTAATGTGTTCCATGTATGGGATACCATGTTTTGTTTATTTGTTCATGTGTTCAAATTTGTGATTATTCAGTAAAAAATTGATGTTATGTTAATTCTACCACCACCACCCTCCCATCTGCCATCATCTTCTACACTCTCTAGTCTCTGCTCCTATTTTCAGGTTTTTTTTTTTTTTTTTTTTTTTTTGCTTTACTTACTGTTTGTGGCTGATTGTCATACAGGTGCCAACTGCATTATGTTCCCCTGAATGTCAAGGAGGACATGTAAAAAAGCAAACTGGAGTCCACAAATGCTGCTTCAATTGTGAAATCTGTCCAAGCAACACTTATGTCAACAGCACAGGTAAATGATAACGAATGAGGGGCTGGAGTTGAAGAAAGTTGGGCTTTCATTATTAACTTGATGGCATGTGACTCATACCAAGCTTTTTTCAAAGACTGAGAGGGATGGACAATCAAATATGCCCACTAGACCCCGTCACCCTCCACCCACCTTACTTACTTAACTTAACCAAGTCTTTACCTTTCTGTCTTTCTGTGAAAACAGAGAATCCCTTCAAGTGCATTAACTGTATGGACACAGAGTGGTCTACAGCGGGAAGCACATCATGCAGTCTGCGGCTGGTGGAGTACATACCATTCACAGACACTGGTGCTATAGTGATCATGGTTGGGACTTGTGTCTTGGTGGGCCTCAGTCTGGCCGTGTCTGTTCTCTTTGCCATCAACTACAACACGCCTGTTGTCAGATCTGCTGGAGGACCAATGTGCTTCTTGATTTTAATCTGCCTCGGTGTGTGTAGTTTTAGTGTGTTTTTTTACTTTGGTCAGCCAACACCTGTTTCTTGTGTCTTGAGATATTTCCCGTTTATTTTGTTCTACACTGTTTGTCTGGCATGTTTTGTTGTGCGTTCCTTTCAAATTGTTTGCATTTTCAAAATGGCTGCAAAGATCCCCAAGTTCCACAGCTGGTGGATGAAATATCACGGACAATGGCTACTTATCGCTGGGGCATTTGTCACTCAGGCTGTCTTCCTGATTAGCATTTTTTATGATCCCCCCAGACCTTACAATGAAACTTCATGGTACCCAGAGCAAACCGTACTTTTCTGTGGCTTAAATCTTGGAGCAGCTTGTGCTCTGATTTTGCCTTTGTTATTGTGCTGTCTTTGCTTTATTTTCTCCTACATGGGAAAAGATCTCCCAAAAAACTACAATGAGGCCAAAGCGATAACTTTCTGCCTCCTCTTGCTGATCTTCACCTGGATCATCTTTGTCACTGTGTTCATGCTTTATCGTGGAAAGAACATCCAAACTTTTAATGGGCTGGCTGTTCTCTCCAGTCTCTACTCCTTTCTGTTGTGGTACTTCCTGCCAAAATGTTACATCATTATTTTTCAGCCCCACAAAAACACACAGCAGTACTTCCAAGGTCTCATTCAGAATTATACCAAAACAATCAGTCAGTAGCTTCTGGCTGTGAATGTGATGTGCTCCAGGTCTTATTTCTTTTCCATAGTAAATATTGGATTTTAAGCTGTTTATTTATTTATTTATTTTCCATGTAAGTGATGGAATTTTCAAAACTGATCAGTAGCTTCTGTGTTATACGGTGCCCTTTAGTCAGTAATTGAATTTGTGTTTAACTGCAACGTTAGTTAGTTGTGTAGTTCTTGTACTGGTTTTGACTCCATGTTTGTTTTTGGGTGTTTTTGCCAAACTGAAATGCAAATATAACAATGGTTTAGTGGTTAAGCAAGTTAAACAACTGAATTTTCTACAGACCAAGTCAATAAAACTGACAAAACAAATATGAAATAAACTGTGCTGCTGTGCTTATTGACTGTGAAACTGGTCTTATTACATGAGCATCTGCACTATAAATATTTTCATGGTTCAGCTCCCTGTTTTCAAATCTAAATACCATGGGAAAGATATCTGTGAAACTGAAATGCCAGTGATTAAGTACATTTTTATATCTTAAGGTACACGCCTTTGTTGAAATATAAACATTTAAGTCATTTTCAATTAATCTCTTTTAAAATTTCAAAATGGACACCCTGTCGTATTAGCCTTCTACAGTTCGTGGTCGTGTGTGCACAGTGCATGTACAACGACACACGTGTCCAGCCTCTCTCAAGTTTCCAGTTTTAAAAGATTTTTAACTTCAATGTTCTGCGATAACTTCATGAAATCTGCTTGGTGCATAACTGAGGGAAGAGATGAAGCATCATGTCTCCAAATATATAGTTCAACTGCAGGGGTGTCTTAAAGTTACTAAATCCCTACAGACTTTTGAAGTGTCAGCATATATGGCCTAAATCATCTTAAAGCTGATGAAGCAAACCTAATTACAGAAATAATGGACATTTTATATTTAATTCTTTAACAAAAGAAAAGTGAAACAACGCTGCATTTCTGTAAGCAGCAGAAGTACATGGATGTAATCCTCTCAGAGTTGCAGTTCATTTAAAGTAATATTAGTGTGAGGGTGCCATGTGGCCCATTCACAATTGACAGCTGAGTTTGATTTATAATGCCGTTTTATTTCTGTATGTTGCTTTAATCAGTTTGCCTACTGACCTTAGTTAGATCATCTTCATAGATTTGATTGTTTTCACTCTAATGCCATTTTGGTGATCATTTATAAACATTTCACTAATATAATTCTCAAAATATGTGTGCATGTTTCATTAAGGTTAACATGAGGGTCACTTTTTTAAATGCCTCCGGTGTCTCACATAACAGGGCCGATCCCTTCCTGCCATGCAGAACGAGGAGTTCTGCCCTTTCAGCATGTGGCTACCTGAATTCAAATTCAGGTGATAGCCAGGATCATTTATCACCTTTATGCTGTTTGACAGCAAGATGATTTGAATTAATTGCTTGTGTTGCTCAGTATTTAATTGTGCAGGCATCATTTGTAAGCGGAAGTGATCATTTAGCATAAATCAGTGATGTTGGATTGAATTAATTGTGTGTGTGCTTGTGACTGGATTCAGTTTGATCTTTAAAAAACACAAATATGCTTAAGATCATGCTTTTGACATACTTTTAAAAGGTCAAATTTGTTGAGTATATTAATCCACTGAAATACAATAAACAAAATGAAAATTGTAAAACAATACAAACCGCTGGTCTTCATAAATTATACTTTCATAAATATAGTTTATGTACCCAGACTGAGGCTGACCAACAGGTTTTTTGTTTTTTTGGGTTTTTTTTTGTTTGTTTGTTTGTTTTGTTTTTCCTCTTCTCTTTTACTAGTTGGTCCTTCCCTGGTTGTGTCTAATACAAGATTCTTTTTCATTTGGCTAATTAAATATATAAAACTCAGACTGAAAAATATATATAAAATACATAAGTACATCAGACTAAACAGGTTTAACACAGCAGTACTCTGGGGTGGGGGAATAAAGGAAAGGCAATACATCCAAGCCTAAAGCTAAATGAGCCATCTTCAAAAACTTACAGCAAGCAGTAGAAAATGCACAAACCTATTATAAAGTAAATTCTATTGCTTAAGTCTAATAAAACACTTTTGGGTATTTTATAGGAGAAAATAATTGGCTGTCCCTAGCTTGGAGCAACACTGTTGTATCGGCCTAGCTCATATAATGGTGCAGTCCTTCTGAGTGTCACGCTGCAGCTTCTCTTCAAATCAAATCAAATAAAATGTTATTTTTTATAAAGCACTTTTCATACAAAAGCAGTGTAAAGTGCTTTGCATAATTAACAACCATTTTTTAATATTAAAAAAACACAAACCTTCACACACTCAAGGATAAAACATCAACCGCCTGGACCAGGACAATATCCACAGACAGAGTAGGCACAGCCCCGATGTGAGGGAACCCTTATGAGGAAAACACTGAAGTTAAAAACCAAGATCAAAACAAACCTAAAAACAATACTCAAAGGGTAGTTCTTTAGCCTCTTCCAAAACAGTCTGCAGCCCCTAGGTTTTCTGGCTGTCCCACAGATTATTTAAAAACTCATTTCACTGGATAAAAACAACTTTTTCTATCATTTTACTTAACAACAGTAAGTTGGATACAGGCTGGTAATTACCAAGACTGTTTGGATCTAAATTACTCTTCAGGTGGGACTTCACTACTACTGTTTTGAAGACTCATGGGAAAACATCTGTTTGAAGAGAGCAATTTATGATGTTTAAAAGCTCAAACTCAAAGAAACCATAGAAAGTTTTTAACAGCAGCGTGGGAATGGGATCTAAAAGGCAGGTTGTTGGTTTTAATTGGGAGAAAACTCAACCAAGTATCTGAACATCAGGACAATACACTCTAGCGCAGTGGTTTTCAAACATTTTGAGCCACGACTCCCAAGATAAGATGCATTGGATTTCGCGACCCCCACCCCAATGTGACGACATATTTGTGATTAATTATGTGATGTATCAAATAGGCCATCTTCCAGCCATCTTCTAAATGTAAGGCTGAAAAACTGTCAGAATTGTCATAAATAAGGAGGATAAAGTGTTTTTGGTGCTTTATCGCTGTGACAAGGCGCCTACACACCCTAAATCAGCTTCTGTCATGAAGATAATGTCAAATTCCGATTTTTAATGTGGCATGTGTAATAACTTTGTTGTTTATGAGTTAACGTGTTAAAAAAATTAAGGTGCTAATTTCAAAAATTTATCTCTTCATTAATGGTTTATTTGACAGCCCTGATAAAATTCCCAAATTTATTAGATAAACGTAGGCTATATATCTTTCAAAATTATCTGGCAACCCCCTGAAATTATCTTGTGACCTTTATGGGGGTCCTGACCCCCAGTTTGAAAACCACAGCTCTAGTGTTTCCTTGAGTAAAAACAATGCTTCAGCTATGTTAAAATCAACATTTTGCTGAGATAAAAGAAGAGGTGGTCTGCAAAGTCCTCTCATGCAACGTCTGATGCTGTCATGGAGGACTTGTTAAAATATATGTTTATTTGAAAAAATCTATTGTTTTTAAAAGAAATTTAGGATTGTTTTTGTTTTGTATGATAAGGTTTGAAAAGTGTTGTGTTCCTGCATGCTTACTGTGTTGTTTGGTTGTTCTTAAAAAATCTCTAACTGAACGGTTAATTTTGTTGTCCTCAATTTCCTTTCTGCTCTCCTGCAGTTCCTTTCTTTTCTTTCATTTTCTCATTCCTCCAAGGCAGCATTGTTTTCATTTTTACTAATTTAGTTTTTGAGTGGAGCTGCAGTGTCATTTACTTGCCATATCTTGCTGTATACACATAGAAAACAGAACCCAGAATCTCCAGATGAAGTGATATTTTTTCTAGATTCTGTTCATCACTGAGTGCTTTAAAAATCATTAAAATTTTAAAATAGGACTGCACAGCAATCTTAAAAACAGCAAATATCGTTATGGCAATGTATAATTTTTGTTTTACGAAAATATTGACACCATAAATGGTTATGGTCTGTATTTATATAGCGCTTTTACCCAAAGCGCTTTACAATATACATCACATTTACACATTCACACACTGATGGCTGAAGCTGCCATGCAAGGCGCTAACCACGACCCATCGGGAGCAATTTGGGGTTCAGTGTCTTGCTCAGGGGCATGAGCTTGACAAGCCGAGGATCGAACTGGCAACCCTGAGGCTACAAGAAGACCACGCTGCCCACTGAGCCACGCCACCCAAAGGAAGCAAGGTTCTAGTAAGGTTTTCCTTATGGAAAACCTTACTAGAAATATTCAATTTGTGTGACTGACAAAAATCAGGGATATTGCATGCGTACTGTGACCATCTCCATCACTTCATTAAACTGTGAGAAACATTTATAAAGTCATTCAAGTCTAACTAAAAACTGCTTCTTTTGCACCACTTTGCTATGTAACATTGTCCAGTGGCTGCTAAATCTTTTATGTCGTTTGTAGTCAAAGACTTTCATTTATTTTTCTACCCATTCCAAAGCAGTTCTCTAAAAAGTTCCATCAGAATATGGATCCACCACAACGAAACAAATTACTGATGGAAATGATGCAGCAGACGGACCGAATGCTCCGTATCCGTCTTTTGCGAAGAGCATAAATGGGCCTTTAGTCCACCTGATTCTTTCTTTAGCATTTGTCACAGCCACTGTAAGTTTTCTTGTTTGGAAGAGGATGGAGGAATAAGAGTAATTCAGTGGGTTCATTCCTCAATGTTATTCTCTAGATTTCACTATATGCCAAAGGTTCCCATCTAATCTTTTTTACGTTTTGTTCAGGTTTTTAAATCAAAGATAGTCCATTTGAATTCTTGTGAAAGCCGTAATTCCTGAAAATCATTATAACTGCATTAAGCCAGTATTTTAGTTGTGTTGTTGTGACAAAAGGAAGAAAATCTGTAACATGCAACATGATGATACTATAAAACTTAATAGAGGCATTAATGTTGCTTGTTTGTGGTGGTTGTTGAACTTTGTGCTGCACTTAACACTTTATTGGGCAAATAACCATATTTGTACAGAGAAAATGCCCCTGCATGGTAGTCCATGAAATCACAGAACCACACCATCAAAGATCAGGCTACATCCCAACTACTTCATTAAGATCGGTCTTCAGCATCAAAAATTAGAAAAATCTTAATACTGACCAGTTACAACTGTATAACTTTTATTTTAGAGTAAAGTAGCCAAATTTTAAAGTCTTGAAATATCCTCCAAAATTAAAATAACACTCTTTTCTATTGTTGAACATTTCCAAGTATTTCAGTGAGTGCCGGATAAAGGGTTACAATGCCTTTGCATACTGATTTGTGAAAACTCTTCCAACCGTTTCTTGGTAGTATTTGTCAGGTGTCATGATTTCCCTCATGCATGGAAATGACAGAGGCTTAACCGACATTAGTGTGTCATAACTAAAAACATGCAGAGGTAATTCTCATTTGAGTACACATCAGACTGGTACAAGGGGGGCCACAACAATGAAACCCTGTCTTGCTTCTCTTTGTCTGTTAGGAGCTTCGCTTCATGCTTTGAGTCAGTGCACTGCAACAAGCTGTAAGTTTTATCTGGAGGGGGATTATTCGATAGGTGGCCTTTTTGACATTCACTACATAGAAGACCCCGTTTATCATGACAGACCCGAAGTCATCGACTGCTCCAGGTGAGTTTTATAATCGTAATGCTGCATGACAAAAGTTGCCATTTACCATTTAGTGTGACTTGTTTTTAGACTTCTTAGTTTAGACTTTTTAGTTCTTAGACTTCATCCTGTTCTTTTATCTTCCTATCTTTAGTCAACGCTTCAGTCTCTCAAACTACCGAAGGTTTGAGTTGATGAGATTCTCTGTAGAGGAAATCAATAACTCTACCAACCTGCTACCAAATGTTTCTCTTGGCTATGAGTTGTTTGACCACTGTTCAGATACACTCAGCTTCCCAGAAATTTTCAAACTCATCTCGGTCAACGGCTTGATTCATCCTTGGGCTAAACCATACAAGGATCTGTCTAAAGTGATAGCAGTGGTTGGTCCTTTCACAAGCACTCAGTCCCTGACTGTAGCCCCACTTTTCATGGTGAATCTCATTCCTGTGGTAAGTCTTCAACAGACAAGCAGTTGTATTGAGTACAGTATGTTTCATTGTCAGCAGTTTTTATTGTTGACTGTCCCTGATGGTGATGATAATCAAGAATTTCTCTGTTAACAGGTCAGTTATGGATCTTCATCTTCTGCACTTTCAGATAAAATTAAATTCCCATCTTTCTTGAGAACAGTGCATTCCAATAGAGATCTCATAGAAGTGATTGTTACTATTGTGCAACACTTCAAGTGGAATTGGGTTGCCTTCCTTA
Organism: Melanotaenia boesemani; assembly: GCF_017639745.1. Classification (NCBI taxonomy): domain Eukaryota; kingdom Metazoa; phylum Chordata; class Actinopteri; order Atheriniformes; family Melanotaeniidae; genus Melanotaenia; species Melanotaenia boesemani. Next base: position 20,484,603 of record NC_055694.1, read on the forward strand.
ACAGTGATAATGATTATGGCAACGATGGCCGGGATTTGTTCATTAAGAGGATCAAGGACACTAAGATTTGCCTGGCATACACAACAGGACTTAGTGCCAAAACCAATTACTCTCAGGTGTTCAGAAATATAGAGCGAGATAAAATATATGTAATTATTGTTTTTGCTCCTGAACTGGCTGCTGAAACTCTCATTGGGTCAGCAATTCAACTGAATATCACCAATAAGGTGTGGATAGCAGGTGACTCATGGTCCTTAAGCAAAAGACTGCAGAAGATTAAAAGAATAAAAACTATTGGAACTGTACTTGGGGTGTCTCAGCCAATAGTGTCAATACCTGGTTTCAGTGATTTTTTGCATTCTTCTAAAAGCCACGTTCAGTGTGGCGATGATGTGGAAGGCAATTTTTGCGGTCAGGTTTGCAACTGCAGTCACTGGAGTGCTGAGGAAGTCCTTGATGCCAACCCATCTTACACTTTCGCTGTTTATTCTGCCGTATACGCCATCGCTCACGCCTTACACAGGACCATGCAATGTGGAGCAGGTGGATGTAAAAATCTTACAGTGTACCAAAACAAGGTAAATACACAATGAATAAAGATTTGTTTTAATTCACCTTAATTAGGATTTAGCTTGAAATTTTTGATTGCCTTCAGCTTGTTGGCAGCTGGAGGATTTACCTTTTCTTTTTTTTAACTTGTAGAAATAAATAGGTTTAGGGTCATTTGTTATTAAGTAGACTGGGGTAGGAGTGGCCAGTGAGGATGCAGGGCATCCAGTCATTTTATAAATAATAGGTAAATTATATTTCTGTATAATGGTCAGTCTGCAGCAACTTAACCAGGGTTTTTCCATCTCAGTCTTCTTGTTTTTTTTTTTAATTGTTCATTTTTTTCTTTAAGAAAGATGAATAATGTAAAAAAAAAATTAACAACAGAGCCATCAAACAATTATACATGAAGCAACAGGACATGGTTTAAAAAATGTATCCACCATCCATGTATGTGTTGTCTTTTTCTGTGGCAAACGTTTGTGGGTGTCTAGCCTGTTTCAAACCCTCAAAGAAACAGAATAAAAAAATAAATATGCCACATTTAGCAGACTTTAAGAAAAAAGGACAATTTGGTGTATAAATATTGTAAAACACATTTTGATTGATGTGAGATGTTACTTTTATAGAAAGAAAACATGCACTTTTGACTATACTTCAGCTGTTGTGTCATAATTATGTTTAAATCAAACTGAGACAATGAAAGTCGTAATGTAAGGTTTATGTATTTACATCAGGTTCTGGAAGAGCTGCTGAAATCCAATTTTACACTGTTGAATCAGACCATTCAGTTTGACGAGAATGGAAACATCAAGTTTGGTTTTTATACAGTCGTCTTCTGGAACCAGAGTGGTAAAGCACAGAACGTTGGATTTTATAACTTTCACCCAAAAGCCGATTTCTTCATCAACAGCACCAAAATTATGTGGTACGCAGATGGAAAAGTAAGTGTGTTTATGAGTGCCTGGTTAAACATTTTAAGACATTTACCATTTTTTATCATTTAACATTTTGTTCAGATTTTCCTGTCCCAATGAAGCATGTCTATCTGTCTATATCCATTTAAAGATACGTCTGGTTGAGTAGTTCAAATTACAGCATCAAGATATCAGTCAACCTCATAAACATTATGCTCAAAACCATAGTTTATATATATATATATATATATACATATTAAAAAAGTCACTCATTACTGCTTGCCCAGGTGTTTTTATTGTTGTCATTTGCCATGTACAGGTGCCTACTTCATTATGTTCATCAGCGTGTCCTGAAGGCTATGTAAGAAAGCAAAAAGGACTCCATGTGTGCTGCTATAATTGTGAAATCTGTCCAAGTGGAACTTATGTCAATATTACTGGTAAGTGATTATAAAGGCGTGAAAGAACTTAATGAAACCGTTCTGACCCCGAACAGAGATAAAGAATCTAAATCTACATCTCAGCTACTTAGCTAAAATGGTTTTCTGCCTAACTTTTTAAAAAAGAAAGTAGTACTGATCACTTGTACTAACCTTGTAATATCCTCCAATATTATCAGAACACTTTTTTTCTGTGATTGAAAATTTAAATATACAAGTATTTCAATGAGTGTTCGATAAAGAGTTAACAGCAAAAGAAACTGGTTTCTTGTCAGTTTTCCTTTTTGTTATTTTGCATCACAGAAAAACAAAGAATGGAGCATGTAGATTTTTTTTTTTTTTTTTTTTTTTGCTGCTGTGCTGCATCTTTTTTAGACAGAGAGGGTTTTAACTTTTCTGATTAACTTTACTGATACTTCTTCTAACAGAGAATCCCTTCAAGTGCATTAACTGTATGGACACAGAGTGGTCTACAGCGGGAAGCACATCATGCAGTCTGCGGCTGGTGGAGTACATACCATTCACAGCCACTGGTGCTATAGTGATCATGGTTGGGACTTGTGTCTTGGTGGGCCTCAGTCTGGCCGTGTCTGTTCTCTTTGCCATCAACTACAACACGCCTGTTGTCAGATCTGCTGGAGGACCAATGTGCTTCTTGATTTTAATCTGCCTCGGTGTGTGTAGTTTTAGTGTGTTTTTTTACTTTGGTCAGCCAACACCTGTTTCTTGTGTCTTGAGATATTTCCCGTTTATTTTGTTCTACACTGTTTGTCTGGCATGTTTTGTTGTGCGTTCCTTTCAAATTGTTTGCATTTTCAAAATGGCTGCAAAGATCCCCAAGTTCCACAGCTGGTGGATGAAATATCACGGACAATGGCTACTTATCGCTGGGGCATTTGTCACTCAGGCTGTCTTCCTGATTAGCATTTTTTATGATCCCCCCAAACCTTACAATGAAACTTCATGGTACCCAGAGCAAATCGTACTTTTCTGTGGCATAAATCTTGGAGCAGCTTGTGCTCTGATTTTGCCTTTGTTATTGTGCTGTCTTTGCTTTATTTTCTCTTACATGGGAAAAGATCTCCCAAAAAACTACAATGAGGCCAAAGCGATAACTTTCTGCCTCCTCTTGCTGATCTTCACCTGGATCATCTTTGTCACTGTGTTCATGCTTTATCGTGGAAAGAACATCCAAACTTTTAATGGGCTGGCTGTTCTCTCCAGTCTCTACTCCTTTCTGTTGTGGTACTTCCTGCCAAAATGTTACATCATTATTTTTCAGCCCCACAAAAACACACAGCAGTACTTCCAAGGTCTCATTCAGAATTATACCAAAACAATCAGTCAGTAGCTTCTCACACTAAAAATGTCTAGATACTGTGTTTTTCTAAATAATTTAATATTTTTGTAGATGAATAATGTTTATCTTTTCAAATCTAGCTAATATTTTAATAGGTTTCAAAAAGATTTCCTAAATATTAATATTAGGGTGGATGATGATCACACTTGTCTCATAGGGTCAGAAAAGACTGGAAAAAAGGAACATGGAAAGGGACAGCGTCTTCATTAAGCTTTTTTAAAATGCACCAAATAATGGGCTCGACAGTTAGATGAGAAACTACTGCACTTACATCAACATTAAGTTTAGAATATTGCTAGACAAAGTTTACATGTAAATCTAGTTATAGTTCTTATTTTAAAGAATATGAACCTTTAGTAACAGTAAAATGATAATGGCATGTTAAGTTATATGTGGTTTTTAATTGTGTTGTCGTTGTATTTGGCTGTCTGTGAAATATTAAAATTGAAGTTGTGTGTATTTTTATAGCCATGAAATGTGTAGTGAATTTCCACACAGTTAACTCTGTACTTATTTTGATTATTTTACTGTTCATGTAAAGCTGCTTTAAAAATAAGCGCTTCAACAATGAAAAAAGTAAAACTATAACATCGTGTTTTGTCTTTAATTTGAAGCTGCTGTAAAAACTAATCTCACCACATGATGGCATCACTTCACTGACTGCACAACATCACCTTTGGCTTTATTTGCCTGCCACGTCAATGCACAAAGGAAAGCTTGATCACACATTTCTTCTCCTTTAATTCCATATTCTGCATGGGGATGTTAAGCATTAAAATGACAAAACTGGATAATATTAAAATAAGGTCAGACACCACAGAGTAAATAAATTGTGGCATGCTGGGTAAATCCAGCTTAAATAAATATGATAAATTCAGGATAAGTTCTTGAAGAGAACCAAGAAATAGATGTCCAGTTCACCTTATTCAAGCTCTTATGATTACCATGATCTGGGTGGCTGAGAATCTATACCAACATCTTGTATATAGTCGGGATGGTGAGTGCAAGTTTTTTTGTTGTTGTTTTTTGTTCAGCTAACACAAAAGTCAGCCATTCTTTTCTGTTAACTCTATTTTGATACATTGAATTTGTCCTTTAAACATTGAGATAAGCCCAAACACGTGGTTCTGAGTGAAGATTGTAATATTATTATATTGTTAGTTATTATAACCCTTTGTCTTTGCCTGAGGTCGTTCCACGAACGCAGCTCAGCCTTATTTGATCCAGATGGATTCAAAACAGACGTGTATTGTCTTTACTTAGTGCACGCACTCACATCTAACATGCACAATGAATGAATGAAAAGATGATTAAATGAACGACACTAAAGGCTAAATTAGAGCGCTGTTCTTCTCATCAGCGGATGCAACACTGTTGATAGAGCTGTACGAAGAATGCAAACATATTTTCACCAAAAAATAGACAAAGCTGCAACTACTAAGAGAATTAGGGAGGTGGTAGACTATAACAGAAAATGCCCACAGACCAATGCATTGGGTGTGTGTGGTCCATGTTCAGGTATTTCACCCTGTAAATAACGCAGAAGTTTGGTGAGCCAACGACTAGAGAACCAATGATTCAAATCACCGGGTTGACAAAGAAGTGACTGGAGCTGTAAAATTAATATGAATTAACCTCATATTAACAACACTTAAGGAAAGTAGGCCATCGGTGTCCTGCAGGCTGTAGAAGTTTCCCTGCTACAACACACCTGACTCAGACTCAGGGTGCTGAACTACTCTTATTACTTGTTCATAGAATATATACGAAAAGGTGTGCACATCATTTCGTATATTTCCAGCAACGCGAGAGGTCAGTGCGCTGACGAAGCCTGCGTATTCGTTAATGTCATACACAAATTTGACAGTTTTGCATGGGACACCCAAATGGCTCGCAGCGGTCCTGAAGCAGCCCCAAAAATTTTTAACGTTTTCCTTCTAACAAAACATTTTTGTATGACCGACCCTGCCAGATATGATAATACACACGGTTGCCATTTTATTTAAAGGCACAAGCACGTGAGGCAGACTTCATCTGAGAAACAAAGCTTTTCATTATCAAGTGTTCAGAAGTTAAAACACAACAGAAGGGAATGCAGCCGTGAGATTACCTTGCGTTTGCAGTCACTTAATAGTAGCTATGTTTAATATGCTTTTCAAGCTTTTGTTCCGATTATTGCATATTAAATTAATCTCGTGTGCTTGAGTCGAAAGAGAGCAGCAACGGATCATTTCTCTCTCCATTTGAAAGTCAAGCTTTCACGCCGTGCACGCTCAGCAGGGTTGGTGAGCGCCAAGAAATCAAACGGAAAGAGCCTGGCAGTGGGGGGTTTGTTGTAATTCTAGAGGGTAAATTGCCATTTTGTTGAAGCCTTTCAGTTTCCAGGCAAGGGAAAAGGGAGGATGGACCGTGAAACTAGGAACGAATTGGCAAAACGTACCACTTAGCGTGGCATATGGCGCGCTTAGAGAGCGAAACGCTGACACCAACAAATTGACAATTTCATACCAATTTCAGAGTTAGATTCGCCACACACGATGTCATAAAGAGTTCATGTCCCTCTGTGGGATTTCAGGAGCTTGACGTTGTTTTCTTAAGGAAAGAAATAAACACATTATAAAGTCATAAATCTTTTAGGATTAAAAATCATGTAAATATTTAAAAAGGGCGACTTGTTAAGACTTAAATTCCAGAGAGATGTTTAGATAGTTATGTGCCTTTAAAACTCACCTTTAAAGCATGTGTCAAGTAGCCTATGTAATTCAGCTCTGCTCATGGCACACATATTTCTGTTATACAAAATATGGAGCGAGGAAAATCGGAGGAACGCCCCGCGGCTTTTCACTTGAAGCTTTTAATTTTCCACTTTGGCCAGATAAAGGGAGAACCCTGGGAAAACTTGGTCAGCAACTGGTGCATCTTTTTACATCCAAAACAAAAACAAAACTCACTTTAAATGGAGGCCATTGCGTTTGGTGGCCGTATATGATGCAATTTAAATTAGTCTCAGACCGTCGGGGTGCTGGACATAAGAAATCTGACATCCTGTTTGGTCTGTTGATCATTACTCCATTTTTAGAACTTCATAACTTTTAATTTTAATTATTCGCATTTAATTAGCGACAGGCCCCTTCATCACTTCTATGACTTATTTGTGTCTTTTCAGAAGTAATAACTTAAGATGTAATTTACTATACTATAAATGATCTAACCTGTTAACTCATAGCACTACAAATACTAAGTTAAGACAGACAACTTTCAGATCAAAAATTTGTAGTCTAAATTGACTGTAGTATTGAAAAGGGGGTAAGGGGGGAGTTGGCGAACTGCTGCCACTAAACAAAAAGTTTAGTTTTTCGTTAAATTAATGTATTTTAATCTCACTCAAACGCATAATTTCCACGTTCCAGTCATATGACTTGTTTTACGCACGACTAGTGACAGTACGACAACTGCTTCTTGGTTATTATCATTCAAATCTTGCTCTAGTCGTTCAGAATAAATGGCAGATGTTTTGTAATTCAAGGCGCATCAATAGCCATGCGCTTTCGTCTTTAACAAAGGCGCACTCCTTTTGTTAGGCTCTTGTGTCTTTCAGTCCGGTTCTCAACAAAGGCTTCATCCTCCAGCGAGTTATAAAGTTACTTTCCAGTCAGTTCATTTCGGCCCTTGAGAAAACCTTAAGCGATGTTAATGTGCGCCTCTGGTCTTTTCATGCTGTAACCCCGGCACACAGGCGAACGGCGGTCATTGTGCTGCCAAACCAAAGTAAGCAGTCTTTAAATAACCCGAGGACCAGTCTATAGAAATTCATGACACTATTTCTATTTGATGTTTGATCAGAGCTTCGCCAACACGTCCGTCGCGTGGCTTTTCACCAAATCCTGTCAATATTTCTGATGTTTTTCCTGGTGCACCTATCCACTTACCTGTTTGTTGTTACTGTGGCCTTGTTGCGCACAATGAGCGTTTTGGTCACACTAGTGCTGCCTCGGATCCAGCTGAATGGAAGGCGGTACATCGATTTGCTCCGCTCACGCTGAGCCAAATTACGGTCTAGTGTTTGCATATTTTGGCATGAAAACATAAACTGAACAACATTTATAGTGACCGAAATTAATGCAGCCTAATCTATACGCTACCATTCGTTGTTGTCCATTGTTATTGGTAGAGAAAATGTAGCCTTCATAGTGTTTTTTTCACTCTGGAAGTCAGCTGAACAGAGAATACCCGCTGTATTTCTGGCTTTATTATTTTATTTGTGTTAGGTGTTCGCCTAACCATTGGCCTGCAAATGAGTCACTTTTCTTTTAGAAGGACCAGAGTTTATTGCAGTAATTGCATAATTGCCTCACTAATCGTTGTTAACAAGTTCCCCAATAGTCCAATTATTACAGCAACATTGTTGGGACCCTCCGGTGGGAATCCATGACAAAGGCCTGGTAGTGTTAATGAATGACCTGGGGGCTGAAAAGTGAAAGTTGGGAGAAGGCGCGCTCCCTTTTTGAAACATACAGTTAACTTGTTATTTAATGGCACTTGCATTATAATGTCCATTTAAAACAAGTTCCGTGCTGCGCTATTCTTATGGATAGGTGATGGCATAAAGTTGTACGCATTCATTACGGCAGAACACATGTTGGCATTGCGCATTCAGTGTGGAAATGTCAGCTCTTGATTCCTTTGATTCCAAAGAGCCAACACTAATTGAAATTATGGCGCGTAATCAGCGGTGAAATCTCCCCTCTGTGACTCAGAATACCAAAACAGTTGTTGAGGTACGACGATTCCACGCTGAAATCAACCCTCCACGGTCTTGTGATAAAAACCAAGCGTGAAAACCCAGATAATGTGGTGGACAGATAGGACAAAAGACACCAGAAAGACCACTTACACCAGAGCATCCCGGTCAGATTTCATACCAATTAAATTCTCCTGGTTGTGGCATCATAAACATGGCAGGCAATTTTTCGGTATTTACGCAAATTGTTTCCTGACAAAAGTCTGACAATTCCGTCAACCAAGGTCTGTTGAAATTATCATTGAATTAGTTCTGGAAGCAGGATGTATTTAGTCCCAACAATAGAAAACACGATTTTACACCATTTCTCTGCTAATTAAGTAATTTAAACCGTTGCTAGTTTGAAAACCAAACATTTAGAAAAAAAACACCCCATACGAGGTCTGTGTTATTTATTCAGCAGTGGAGGGAATCTCGTGATGCCCACTGCTCACAAAGAAAATGAAGAGAAAAGATCAATGGCATTTCCATAATCTAGGCTTCTTTCATGTGCCTTCTCTCTGGCTGAACACAAAATATTCCCCCTAGCTTAGTCACTTAATGGATTGTATGGATCAGGCCAGAAAAGCAACTTAAGGATAACTTTAAAAACATTTGTCTTTAAAGATGCACAATCTAAACACTTTTCTTTTTACTGAGACGCCAAAACAAACCTGAGCACATGTAAATTATATTAATTAGATCGATTTAACACTTTTAGGTTCTCATTTCTGCGTTAAAGCTGTGGATATACGTTTAATTCACCTCTAGTTTGGCATTTTCAGATGATTATACGATTCTCAGTGGACTGCATGGAGATTGAAGTCAACGCATTGTTTCAGCTGCTATAGCTTTCCCAAGCTTTAACCCTTTTCAGGGACCAGTGTGGAAAATCGGGAGGCGAGGAACCAAGGACAGGGGGCGGCCCGCGATTCTCCTCGGTGCCTCACTGAGCTTGGTATGAAGACAAAAACTGCAAGCACAATAGATAGAGATTCCCAAAAGAGAAAATGTGCTTTTAAATGGTGTTAACATATTTGTATATTTTACACTAGTAAAGGTTTCATTTTTGGTGTATGATGTTGCACAATTTGTCATACAGAAGCTTGTTTGGTTGTTAACATGCTGGTACAAAAAAACTTTTACCATCACTGGCCACCAGAAAATCGAGATGTTGCAGGGACATGAAGGGAATTACCACGGCGCTGCCTTCAGCCTGGTGGCGTGAAACTCGCACATAAAAGGACTGAATACAGGAGTCAGTGGCGTTCATGCTGCACACAAGCAGAGCCACTATAATTATATGTTTACCATTTTTACGCTTCTGTTTAATTTTTGTACCCCCCTATGCTATGTAATTGATGTAGCCTAGGCTACACTGTGCCTGAGAGATTTGTAATCCACTTATGTTCTAAGCCTGTCGTAGAATAAATACAGTTTTATACATACCGACACACGGATTTAGTACAATCGTTGTGGCGCACTAAACTTACTAATAGCACCCCTCTGCAGTCTGCAGGGCCTACAAGCTGCTAAGAGACAATAAAAGGTTTGACAGAAATGTCACCAAAAGCCTTAAATCAAAATATTAGATTTTCTTTGGTGGAACTGCGTGTGTTTGGTTTTGGCCATTAAATCCGACCGGCGCTGCTCATTTGAGCGCAAGAAACAGGCGGTACTGTTTGCATTGAGATGTTAAGTGGGTGTGCCTATATAAATCCACTCAGGATTAACTCCCTTACTGGCGAGTGGACTGGTGAGAGCGAACGACATCAACCTGAAAGTAACCCCCCCAACAAAGGACTAAAAATGGTGGCGACGACAGAATGCGTGGAAAAAGCCAAACCCACTGCTGGGAACAAGGTATGAAGAAATTAAGAAAAAAACACTTTGAAATAGGAAAAATGTGTAGTACGAAATATTAACTTAAAATGAACTTTTCAGGTATCCAAACCACTTATGGAAAAGAAGAGAAGAGCTCGCATCAACCAGTGTTTGGACGAGTTGAAAACACTTCTGGAGAGTTTCTACAGCACCAATGTGAGTTTATACACAAACCACGTCTTAGAATATAAAGAGAAAACTTTAATTTCTAAAAGTGTTTTTCCCAAATTGTGTCAAAGTAATTATGACCACACTTGGGAGAAAATATCTAAAAACTGTCAAACTCTTTGTTCAGATACGAAAGCGCAAACTGGAAAAGGCCGACATCTTGGAACTCACTGTGAAACACCTGAGAAACCTCCAAAAGATCCAAGGCTGTAAGTGTCCATTTCATTTTATCACCCATAAGTCTCAATACTCGACTGATTCGATTTTATTTTAGGGTGCTTCAAGCGCAAATTCTTCTTCTCGCCTTGTGACGTCTTTATGTTGCTTTCAGGCTCTGCAGCATCTTCTGAGTGTCCTAATTACCACGTTGGCTTCCGCAGCTGTCTGGCAAACTTTAACCAGTATTTGCTGATGTCAGATCACTTGAACGGGAGTGATCGCTGGATGTTAATGCAGCTTTCCAACAAACTGTGCCGCTCTCGTCGGAGAGGGGAAGTCTCCAGCACCATGGACAGCGGTCTGGACCAAACCGAGACACAGAATGGGGCGCAGGAACCTCTGCTGACCACGACTGGACCTGGGGAAGGAAAAACGATCAAATCTAAAGCATTGAAACTCCACAGTGCACGCACTGCTACTTGTTTACCGAGGGAAGACGCACATCAGTCATCTGACGCTAATCATACGTCACAGATTGCGGTGCCCGCACAAAATACAAACGAAGAAAACTCCAGTCCCAAAAACTTTGACTGCGTCAGTCACGAAGTTGCAAACACACAGCACAGTATGTGGCGGCCTTGGTAGAGCTGATGAGAAGTTGTACATATCCCGAGTCATAGTATGAATGTTTATAATTGCACTATAGATTTTCACTGCATGGTTTTGTATTTTATACTGTACATGCATTATTTTATTAATAAACGTGTTAAGAGTGATTGTGTGTTTCCTTAAATAGATTTTTACCTCCCGCTTTGGTGGAAAAGGTAAAAGAGAACATGGAAAACATGTAGACTACTCCTTTGGGAAAGCTTTGTATAAAAATCAACGTGAGCCCAAAAAAACTAATACAGTCCATTAAGCCTCAGGTGTTGTTACTCTTTTTTTGTTTGTTGTGTGGTCTTCACTCAATATTATATTATATTATATTATATTATATTATATTATATTATATTATATTATATTATATTATATTATATTATATTATTAATATCAACCTAGTTTGTTTACGGTTTATTTAAAAACTTAGAACAATTAACCCAAACCAATCTTGTAGAGTCTTGTTAACAGACCAGGCATCTCGTTCTATCCCAGAACTCATAAATTAGAAGGTAATAATCCAAATAAAAAGGCAATGAGGCATAGCATGGGCAGAATAGGCTACTCTCATCAACAAAGATGCAAGAAAAAAATAACAAAAATAAGTGATACGAGTCAAAAATCAAGTAAAGTATGCATAAAACGAACAATGTGACAGAACCTTTGGACACACAAATTAGATGATTTTCATGGTAAAATGACTAAATGGATACTTTTCCTTCTTACACTGGTGCCACTAACAGTTTTTCTAGCACTCCATCTTCCCTATCATTATTTGTGGTTACTTTTTGTCCTGTCAGATACACAAAACCTCAATGTCGCCCTAGTGGGAGAAAGGAGAACCTGTTAAAATTCTATTGCAATCTCTATGTGCAGTTAAGTGAAAATTAAATGAATAAATACACAGAGTTCCAGAAAACAGTTTCACTCACCAGTATGAAGCAGTAGCGGGAAAATCAGAGGCTTGTCTGACAGCAAAATAAATTTCTATCACAGACCACAAATTACAAATGTTCTGAGACCATGGTCTCAGAACATGCATGCTTGTCTTGTTAACATCAAGATATAAAGGTTAGTTAGACTGTTTTTTTTATATATATACTAGCTCCGGTAAATAAAAATACAATGCGAAATATTGAGTTTAAACAGTTTTGCGTTTTTCTTATTTTTCAGTTCAATAGAGCGCATCTGTTGCACACGTGTGTTTTATTGCAGTAAACATATAGTACTACACTGACTGTGGGGTAGGCCACAGATCTATTCCTGGTTGGCTCTTTTAAAGTGCCCTTTAGTTTTCTTCCGCGGCTACTTTGGCAGGGATGTCATAAAGTGTCTCCATTCTTGAGCCCCAGCCCTGGGAAGGATGGCACCTTGCAGCGAGGAGAATTGCTGAAACGCCCATAACTCTTTCACGTACTGAAAAGATACTGTTGGCTCTTAGAATGGTGTTCCTGCGCACGATGCACAAAAAGTTTCTAAGCTTTCCAAGTCAAAGAGAAGATCTAAACGTATGGAAAACGCCTCGCGAGTATACATTATTCCATTTTTTTCTTTTAGTTTAGTTGGCTCGGCTTAGCTCCTAAACCCTGTCTGTAAATCTTCCCAATGCACAAAGTCAAAGCCGCTCTTTTAATAACAACTAAGGCTCTAGCAACAAGATGAGTTTGTTTAATGCAAGAAAGGAAACGTCACGTGACGACCATACTGAATGGCCTCACACTTGGCTAAAATTTTCTATGAACTCTTCACTACATTGTTTCAGTGACTAAGTTTGGTCTTCTATAATAGCGAGGCATATAAGAGTTAAGAAGAGAAGGGAGGAGCAGAATCCTTTATTTGCATGAGACTGGGTCCAGTCAAGCGCACTTAACAGAGCAGACGTGGATGAAGTACGCTGCAGACGCCTCCCCTCTCTTTTCTGTGCCAGTTTTGGTGATAAATGTGTCTTTGTAGGCCAGGTTCAACACTGCCACAGAGCGCTGTGACTTGATGATTTGGGAAATTAAAACATACAGTATGTAACTGACCCATACAACAATAAGTGTGAACCGTCCACAATAGACACCTTTAGTTCAAAGCTGTCTCCAAGTAGACCACCAGGACACCGTGGAATTAGCTTTTAACTAAAAACAACCATGTCCATGCTCACTGTTGTGGGCAAGTCTTTCATTAGACAGCTTCTCTACATGTGTGCAGACATAATATGAGCACAATCATATGATTGGACACAGCTGCATAAAAAAAAAACTTTACTTACTTGAGAATAATTGTACTCACTGGTCAAAAGTTGAGAAAAGATGTGCCACTGAAAACAAGTCATCTGTGTTACATGACTAAGATTGGTTCATATACCTTGATAACATGGATGCAAAACCAGATTCCAAAGTGAAGATGGATTTAAATCTGGGATATTTTGAATGTTTTCTTCAGCCAAACTTTATATTAACATATACCACAAGACTAATCAGAATGTTTTAAAAGTATACATGCAAAACAGACAATAGTAAATTATTGTTCTTTTTTTTATAAAAGCATATTGGAGGAAATGATGAATGATGGAGGGCTAAATCAGTCATATTGTGCAACAAGGTGCTTCTGTAGTAAAAATTCTAAACACAAACTTTTAATCATCTTTTCGTGGATTTAATGAGTCATATTTTTAACAAAGTCATCAGCTCAACAAGAAAATCATAACATTTAACATCCTTCATATTTGAGTCATAAATATTTGAATATGTTACAAAACTATATTTGAATATTGTAAACACAACAAAATGGAAAAGATCTATGACATAGCTAAATTTAACAGAGGGGGGTGTTATGTTTCCAAAGAAACATACATTTCAGCCAACATGTCCAATGAGTAGCTTAAAATAAGTGAGAGGAACACAAGCACATGAGAATTAAACAAAACTTTTAAATGATGGCAGATGACTGAATATGTGGATGTCTAACATGTGCAACTTTTTTTAGATGGTAATAGCAAAAATGTTCTATAGCTAATAAGGCTATCAAGGGGGATAATTATATTTTATATCATCCTCATACTTCAGTTTCTTTCAAAACTTGCACCTCATTGGTGCAAATACATTCACATTAGCAGTAAGTGTCCACAAGAGGTCCAAGCTCCAAGGTGCTTCAGCTTTTTATTTATTTTTTTGGCAGTAGTTTTCACTCGCTGTTACATAGGTGAGAAGTTGTTTATTAATCTAACCTTTTGCTTTATGCAGTCAGCTGCACACCAAGAGTTTGTTTTTGAATGAGTGTGCTAAGTGGGAATGTCTCAAATTATGGTGTTTTTATCTAATATTCTGTTATGATGTTAAATGATCCCATCCTCTCCTCAAATACACCCATATGTCCTACATGAACCTTTATTGAGGCTTTGGGGATTTTTGCATTTAATATAAGATATTTCATGGAGCTTAAATTAATTAGTTGTTTTAAAGGTCACATCCGACTCTGAAAACCTCCCAGGATAGGTCCATGAGTAGGCTTTTTATATTAGGAGATGATGTGAAATACTCCTGTTTTTTCTGCAACATGCGACTTAATATAAGTTTTTTTCTTTGCAACCAAACTTATTTTATAGATGTAAAGTTTCAATTTGTAACTACATAACAACATTTTGAGTTACAATCTGAAGACTGTGATTTTTAAACTTTTGGACATTATTAAAATCATTAACAAATTACTGAAAGAAATAAACAGTGATATCAGCTGATGATGATAAAGCACCATTTGCATATTAGTCTCGTGATCTGATCTGTGATCTGCAAAGTCAAAAAAGTAACAAGATTTGGAAGGAAATGTTCTAAGCAAAACAGAAAACACCAAAAAACACAAGTCCAATATCCTTCATATATACATAATATCTCAATTATCTTTTAAAAATGACCTCACATTGCCATTAAGGATTAAGGGGTCTTCACGTTGTATCTCAATATCTCACACAGACACTTATTGGGCTCATTATAGCTTGGGATTACCACTCATTTCACTTCAAAATATGGTGTTCAAAGAAAGCTTTTCATACGCTGTGAATAATAATGTAGATTAGAAAAATTATATGTCATGATCATAATTAAATATGTAAAATGCATCACGCCCTTAAGTCAAGCTCAAGGAAAATGTGCAGTATTAATGAAAGCTTGTGGTCCATATTACAAAACACACACTAATTACAGGCCAATTAAAACACAAATTAAGTTCAAGTTTTAAGTGAAAAAACAAAAAAAAAAAAAAATAGAAAGAAAATATCCTGACCAATACATCTGAAAATCCTTTCATTAGAAACAATATCAAACAGCAAAAACAAGGCTGAGGAATGTTCACACTGTTTAAAAAGAGTTTCTTTGTGTCAGTGGGAGAAAAGTATTCTTCAGTGGATATTTTGTGATGTAAAAGCTGGACCTGCTCGTATACAGTCACCAGCCCACACACTAAATAAAGGCCCATTCAGAAAATGTTATGTTTAAAACTCCTAAGGCCATTTAGCATAATAGATGTTGATTTGTGTAATGCAATAAAAATGGACAGTGGCATTATTAAAAAGGCTGCTGGATTTCTGCATGTCACTTTTCTTTAAACACTGATATCCCAGAGGTTTTCTTTATAATAATGTTGATAGTAACAAAGGGACTTTGCTTTCAGGTGGTGGAGCCTACAGAATCAGAGTGAAAGGTGATGTATCCCAAGGACGATGCTGAGGATGTGCTTACAAAACTGTTTGTGCTTCCTTTACTTTCAGCCCTGCTCAGGAACTTCTGCTTCCCCAAGTCAGCTCCAGCCCCAGACCCAGCACCCCCACCGGTCCTTTGCCTACTGGAAGAGTGCCCAGGAGTCTGCTGGTGGCGCCCAGGTGAGCCCACTTCATCCTGCTGTTTCCCATCTCTTGTGCGTTCTCTGCAGCCTTTTCCTGAACCACCAGCCCCATGGCTTTTCTTTCCAGAAGGTCTATCTGGTTTGGGTGAACCATCAGGTGAGCTGCCTCTACTACTGCTCCTTTTGTGTTCTGTAGGTCGCCTGAGTGCTTGAGGTTCACGTTCAAAGTCTGTGAGGGGGAAGTGAGGAAGAAGAACTGTGTGCTGTTCGTACACATTGGGGATTAGGGCGATAACAGATGAGCGCCGTGGGCTCTTCCTTGGGCTCGGCAACGGCGTCTCATCTATAAAGTTGATCACCTCGTCGCGGCTGAAACAACGCAGTTCGTCTTCATAGCGCTCCCCACCACATACCACGCGGGGCAGGTGCTTAAGGGAGTGCATGCTATCCTCAGAGCGTCGCCGCTTTCGGTGAGGGTGATGGTGGCTCTCCTCGTGGTAGGAGACCAGGCTGCTCCTGCGCCTCTCTCGGCGCGGTAAGGTGGAGCTGTAATGGGCACTCACTATCATGTCCTCGGTGGAGCCCCAACGGTGCAGGTATGAGGGGATCCGGTCGCTGGTCCACATGTCGGTTTCGTCGTGGGAGTATCTTCTTGTAGGGGGCACCTGGAGGAAAGACACAGATAAAACACTCCAGTTAATAAGAAACTTTGACATTAATTTAAATTCTAAAGTCATTAAAATTAAAGCTCCTCAAATTAGATAAGAAACATGCTGAGGAACATCATTGATTTTATTTCCAGTATCAATTACAAAGCATAATACATGTAGGATTCATAAAAGTAATGTAAAGTACATTGTAGGTTTTTCATATCACACAGATTTCTCAAAGTATTCCTCATAAAGTTTTGGATTGATCACTGAAGTATTTGACAAAATCCCACATGTAGTACATGTTCAAGACATTAAGCATTTTAACTTTAAATGTATAATTAATCCCTCAGGACACATCTAAACTTTAACACAGATCAAAAAGATTACAGTTGCATTCATCTTCTTTATGTAGAGATGAAAACTGTAAGGATCTATAGTTGCCTACATGTTATACTCACATTCTGCTCTGACAACTATGCAAGAGACAGAGGGTTTGTCAAGGTGACGTCAAGAGCCTCAAGATTGATTTCAGCCTGCCCCCCTGTGGTGGCTTTCAGTAAATGCAGAGAAATTAAACAGCAGATGATACAGTAGCGTTGAATGTCTTAAGTGGGAGAGCTGAACAGTAGAGGGCAGCACAAGCTTTAGAATGACTAGAAATGCAGGACAGACTTGAAAGGATGGATAAAAGGGAGCCAATAAAGCTAAAGAAGCTTTATTCTGCAATCAGACCACTTGAGAGGCACATAACAATTCTGTGACGGAAGAACTACAAAAAAGTTTGGCTAATTCATGCTCTACTACAATAACCCATTTAGGTGCAAAAGGAATAAGGCGACTGGATCACAGTTCAGTCAGTCGTCCTGTAACAAACCAAAATTTAACTTTATTTCACAATCACACACTTACAAGGGGTGAGACAGCTGGATATTAATCTGTTGTATTGTGAGTCTGGCACAGAGACAATGGATGGAGGAATGATTTGTTTAAATGGAGTGAAGGCTACTGTACACATCTCTGTTTCAAGACTTTAAAAAAAGCCAAATTGAATAGATAGATCTCCATAGGAGCATTTGTGTTTGAAATGTCCATTGTAATGCTGGACATCTGGGATGCTGGACCAATTTAAATTGTTTTTTTGTTTTCTAATAAAGTTACATATAAAGACTTGGGCCTCAGGGTGCCCTTGTCAAAATGTTTAGTACAAAGATGACACAGTATTACTGCATGATGCTTTATAAAAGTTAATATTGTGTGGGTTGCATTGACTGGTTCTGAAGTTAAATTTCCTCACCACAGTCTTCCAGGCCAAGTCAGGTAATTAAGAATCTCTCCTTTTTTAGCTATTTGATTTATAATGGACCAGAACTTTTAGTTTAGAGAATTAGGTCAGTATTAGAATAAAACAGAAATTAAGTTGGTTTTGTAGAATTGTCCTAGAAGGCTGCATGTTAGTTCAAGCTTTGTTGTTAATGCAGGCTGAAAATGAGCATTTTGCAACACTGCATCTGACTGGGATGGATGCTGGATCCAATGGACACAATGCTTTTGGGCAGAACATGAGCAGATGTTTTTATTGCTTTCCAGAAGCCTTGAGGGATTCCTGAAATGTAGAAGGTAAGTCAGTTACTACACTCTTACCCTCTTACACAATAACAATATATTCAGTTGCTAGTAGGTCCATGACTAGGCCACACTATTTGATAAACAAAGCACATCTAATGTGTTGATGGAACTGCTGATGGTCATATTTACCAAACATTAGTCAGCCTGAGTGTGTTTTGGATTCATGTTAAAAACAGAGTCCCCAAAAAATCTGTGGCAAATCAGAGAAATAGCATCACAAATTGTCTAATGATTCCAGAAAATTCAACCAAGATGCTGTTAGAGGCACAAAAGGCCATTTCATGCACATTAGCAATAAAGTCAAATTAAATCAAATGATCAAATAAAAGAAATGAAGAAAACCAATAAAAAAATATACCTGCAAATACTGCATTTTATCTTCCTGTTGTTCCCTCACTGGATACCCTTGCAGAACCCCCCTTTCTAAGGTTGAGAACTCATACTTGGCATTACGGTCTACCGTCACGATTTCAGGCGCCGAGCTATAGTCATATGGTCTGTCATATATTAAGTCGGCATGAATTCCTCCATCTTGGCTGTTTTCTGCAAAGTGCAGAAAAGCACGAGCGTCAGGGTTAGAGAGCCACGGACTCCATACACAAGACAGACAGACAGACAGACGAAAAAGATAAGAAAGACAAGTTCAATCGTTCTCTGATTTGTGGATTTTTCCTATGTGTCTGCTCAGGAAAACAAACTTTAGATAAAAAAGGAAAGATCATTTTGCCACAAAAATTGCCAAGAATTTATATTAAATGTTTTTAAACGAGTTAAAAAAAAAAGGACTCCAACTGGCTCTGAATTTAGAAACCATGTTAAATGGTTGCATCAAGAATCTCAGGGATTACATTTTTTTTAACAAAAGAAAGATTGTTGCTTTTAATGACCCATCTACTGAGATATTTCCCAATTACTGCATTTATGTTCATTACAGATCAGTTGGAAATGGGTGTAAAATGCTGATCTTGAGGAAAGTGCTGGCCAAAAGGATGAAAGATGAGAGCAGCTATTTGCACAGGCAGCTTTGCATGCAAGTCGGTAGCTTCGGAACAACAGGAAACAATCTTTATACATACAACTGTGATGGGTTATACATGGCAAGCCCTCTGGAAAAAAAAGCAGAGAACTGGCAGTGTTAATTATCACACAGAATATGGACTGCCTTGTGTTATTTTATGGCCCTGTTGGACAATAAGCATTTCTGAGGAAGGGTGTCAAAAGAGGGAGAGGATCAAAAGGTGTAGAGGGTTAGAAGAAGGTGAGAAGGGGTTCAGATTGGGTTGAGTTTAAACAGTGCCAATACTTTGAAAGATGTCATTACAGTCATCCCTGTGCAAGAAGTGTAGAAATCATGGACCCAGTTAACGAGTCTATCTAAGATTATCATGTGACCTAATTTTGGGACCGGATTTTGTTGAAGTGTCTGTGTTTCTGGTGAAATTTTTCACTCTCAGCCCCTACATGTGTATTTATGTGATAAAAGATGTAAGTCCTATTTTTCATGTCTATTCAACTGATATTAACTAGGCTCTGTTTAATCAGTACTTCAGCCTTTAGATTACTATAACCTCAAAGTGGCCAACATCCCACCAATAACAAAAAAGTAAAACAAACAAATTAAAATAAAATAAAATAAACATATACACAAAAAATCACCCATTTTATATGTATTTTAAATTTGGATCCAGGAAAAAAAATCTTGAGTATATCCTTTTCTGACTTGAGGGAAATATGACCATCATAATGACATGAAAGTGCTTTTCAGCTTATCACATTTGTTCCAGTTTCACTCTGGAGTCTATGAAATAAATAGGAAACCACTTATTCTATCGTCCTCTCATGTAAGAGCATTCCAGGGGGAGATTGCCTAGTTTAAAAGTCAAAAGTGCTACGGGGTAAATATGTCCTTTGTCCAACAACATTTCTCTTTTTTGTCACAAAGCATAACAAAGTAGACACCATGTATATATACACAGAAGATCCTTTTCTGTGGAGCTATATTGCACAGACACTTGTCCTTTCAGTTTTAATCTCCTTACAACAAAGGTCACATAATAGGTCACATGATAACATTTGACCACCTGCTGCAACAAAAGACACAAAATTTACAACTATCAGTACACGATATTACTGAATAATTATTGCAATTTTAAACAAAAATAAATGTTGTGACATTGCATATGCTATCTAAACTACATGACGATGAATGAATAATCAAAGATAAAAGTGGCTCAACAAAATATTTGCGTTAAACTTTTCTTTTGGCCAGGCAGTGTTTCAACAGAGACCAAAATCATACTTACAGTTCTAAAAATGTGTTGACAACATCCCTCGAAAGTGTAATGATAACTTGCTTTACTTTTTCAGTGAAGACCATTTTGACCCCTAGCCAAAAAATAACCAAGGGTTGTTCAAATTGTGCTAAACAAGGATAAACACAACGCATCAGGTAGAAATATTTCACCTTAACTGGTTGATTTTAGAGGTCTATTATATTATGAGCTTATTTTTATACAGTTAGATTCACAAAAGTGGATTCTTTGTTATAAATCACTAAAAAAAGAAAAGATATTATGATGTTGTGCCTCAACTACTAATCCATACATGAATGCAAACAAATTGATGAGATCACACTGCAAGTCATGCTGCCAGCACTAATTTATGTTCCCTTCTTGCAGAATTTAAAAATCCCCTGTTTTCCAATTCCATCTATTTCCTTGTCTTATAGACATAAAGTCTTCAGGACCAAAGCTACTCCAAACTAACTAAAGTTACTCCAGAACTTAATACAGGCAGTTTTATTCAAAGACTCATCTTCAGTTTTAAAACTATCATTTTAGGTTTGTAAACATATTTTCTGTGTTTTTATCTGAAGATGCTTTACAGTTTGGAGCAAAGCTCTTTGAAACTAGTGAGGTCAAATCACAGAGCACTTAAACTCTACTGTTCATACAGACCACACAGGGGAATTAGTAATCAATATGGATGATCAAATCATTGGGTGAAAAGGTGGGGAAAATGAGGCAGGACAGAAGGGGGATGTCTAACAGGAGCTTACCCTCATCCACATCATCGTTAGACATGATGGCGACACACTTCTCCCACACCATGCGGATATCAGCCCGATACCGATCACAGGCCCAGAGAAACATGGGTAGCAGAATGGACTGAGCAATGGAGCACCATAGCACACACAACACCATCCAGTTGTAGGAGCGGTCAAACTTCAGACTGGCAAAGCTTACCACCTGTACAAGGTCAACAAAGAGGTAAAAAAAAGTAGCCATCACAACTTGGGTTTATAATGCTCAAATCAGTTTAGCAACATTAGACAGTATAAGAAAGCTGCTCTTTAGACTAGAGCTCAGTTAATACACTGACTAATACTCTAGGTCAGGACCCAAATGCTTACAGCATTGCTTTCCAAGCTGCTTGCTTCAAAGTAACCAATAATGAGTCTTGCCAGTGCCTTAGAGGACATAAGGTCCCTTTTTTAGAATCACTAAGCTGCATAATTCACTGGGTTAAATAAGTAAAGTGAGCGTGTGCAGGCACATCACTTAGCCTATTAAATGGGCATCACCTCGTTCCTGGTGTCAACATAAACAAGTTAATGTGCCAGCTCATACACACAAACGCACCATATCAACAGCTATGAAACCAAGCTATATTAAGGTTCTGAAATATTATGACACACTCTATGTTGAGCCATCCAAGGGGTTTCCATTTCAGTTTCTTTTACGTTGATTTTTCGTTTTTTTTATCCTTGTTGAAAATCATATATAAACAATTGTGAAATCCACAGAGTTGATCCTGGCTCTGGACAACAGCTCCATTTGCCTTGGAATAAATTGCTCACTAGTACTATGTACACATAGTTGAAAAACAAATATATATTTGTGTTTTCATGCATTTAAATTGCTCATTAGATCAGATTGTACAGACAGCTATCAGATCTGTTGTTTATGTCCGTTTTGCATACACTTGAAGAAACCTCACATTTACTATAATTTTAATTAACTTTGAGACAAAAAAATCTGCTATCAAACCATCAAGCCTCAGTATTTTTCCTTTTTTTCATAAATCACTTTAACAACTTCAGCCCTGAACAAAATGATTAAATATTTAATGATTTTCAGGACTTTAACCATTTAAATTGTTCCATAATTTAAAATGGTAGGTGGGTGGGGCATGAGTGATTAGAATCTTGCATATGTCATAGATTAGCATCAAAATTTAATTTATTGCAGTATTTTCTTTGTGGTGTCCAATAATCTCCAAGGACACCTCAGTTGCAAAAGATGACTTATTGACCTTTTATTTTTAATCTCACTGCCATTACAGTTTAAAATGATTTGTTTTTTATGCCAGCACTTCATTTGGAAGAACATTTGAACATTCTACTGTTTCCACCAGATTCAACTGTTTTCCCCATTTCATGCATGGGACACTAGAGTTAATGCATGAAATTCTTGTATTTTTGCCATGTGACTACTTTTCACAATAAATATTGGAATAACTTAAATAATTAAACTGACACTTAACATCACTTAAACACTGACACGTCCACATGTGCAATCAATAAAAACAATTGCAGGCCCAGCAAGCACACCTGTTGCTGCTGCACCTTTCATTTTAACATTTAGGTAAAAAAAAATTCATAAAGGTACAAGTAAGAGCATGACCCGATAACATTAATCTGAGGCCAGTGAACCATTAAATCCATTCTAAACAATGTGGTTTTACTGGCTCTATTTATTATTAAATGTGGTTATAGCTGTTGCTGCTTCAGTAATGTTAATATTTATTGGAGCTGTACCTATTGGATCTAAATAAAATCTTGATTAAATTCTTAAAAGTTTAATATTCCTATTTTCTGTACTCATTTCAGTCATTCAAGCTTCTTCTTCTGTTTTTTTTTATTATTATTATAATTGAGATTTTTCTGATGCACTAATGTATAGCATATTGGCTCTTCCCTCTACATAAAATGGGCTATAAACTACAGTATTACTTTAGTGAAGTTCTCTGTGGGTCCAGATGGATTTTGGTTCACATTAAAAACTCTTGGTTAAGTTGTATGTTAAAAGCATATTTACTAAATTGAATAACAATCCATGTATATAAAAAATATTTTAGCCAAATTCAGTAAAGCAAATAATTTGGCTAGGGGAGCGAGACAGAGCATTTGTCAGTTTAGGCACAAGATCAGTGTTGTTACAAAATGCTATGACATGTACAATAGTTTAAAACACATATAAGAATAAAAGACTGCATTTAAAAAATCTGACTAAAAAGAAGAGTTCTTGCAAAAATTCATGTCACAAGCTGTCACACAGACAGATTGATCACAAAATCAAAAAGAGAAAAAAAAGTTGTACAAAAATGCCAGAGGAGTAACGATTTTTAAGGGTTTAAAAAAAAAGAGAAGTACAAATATGTGATAATGTAAATAGTATTACAAATGAAATATCATTACTCTTTCTCTGAAATTCTGTAATCTATAAAAAGAAACTGCAAAATAAACTCTAAAAGTAGTCTCTCCAGATGATGACACCAGCATATAAAAAATATGTCTAGTAGACACAGCTGCCAACAGCCTTAAAATATTTTAGCTGATTAAGCAAGAGATCTTTGTTTTATTGGAGCAGTGGTTTGTAAAGCAAAGGTTTGTTGCTCATGGCGAGCAAAGACTGGCACATCGCTGCAGACTGAGATAGCTGCAAATTAAACCCTAATTTTAGAAGATTTGTCATTAGTGTCCTTATAGGAAAAAAATCTGATAGAAAATTCATAGATAAGAGAAAAGACCATATGGATAGATTATATCGTTTTGTACTATGTCAAACCCCATTTACCACAACACCTACAGGTTTCTCTAGTGCAGACTAGGTGGCCTGAAAACAAGCAGAGGTTATATGCTTTACCAACATCAAATACTGTCCCAAGATAATTTACTTTATGGAGAAAGCTGTACTGAGATGACTTGCTTTTATAAAACTGAGCTGGTTGGTTTTGCCACATCACAAACAATAAGCCTTGAGCTTTCTGCAGGCTCCTAAATCCACAGAAACCCTGAACTAACATGTTAAAAAATAAATGGGAACCCTAGGGTGAAACTTGCAAACCAAATGGCAACACTGTGAAACAGTACTTAATCTCTAATTCAAGATTCCAGATTGAATTTATTTATTGTTACACAATGCAAGATTGCATAATGAAAGTAAAGACACGGCCCCTCAAGTCACTAAAACAAAACTTTTTAACTCTAAATATGACAATAAATTGGTCAGTGAAGTAGGAAGGGATGGTTCAGGCAAAAGAAAATGATGTAGGTGGGTTTGGTCATGGAAGGAATGTCCTGGGTTGAAGTTTGTGCTTAAAATTCCCATATACAATAAAATCTCATCCAGTTATTTTGCCATGTAACTGCTGATGATTTCTAAGAATTCCTTTAGCAAACTTGCATCAGCAAGTAAACCTGTCCTAAACTGGTTCAGTTACCCTTGCTACTTTTCAGCAGACAGGTTGGATACAGATAAATAAACAAAAGAATGACCCTTTTTGTCTTCTCCTCAGCACTTTTCTTTGACCTCAGTAGGAGGGATGTAGAAGCAAATCCACTGCAAATAACATTTACAAAAAGCTCTGATGTGGAGTTGGTGAAGATGGGAAAATGACCTCACTTAATACAGTCTTTTAGTTTCAGGGAGACTGTCATATACAAATACAGATAATTATACAATAAGAGATCATAGAAAGCATTTAGTATGGTCAGTGATTAAAAAAAGCAAAGGAAAATAGGTCCATATTTTTTTTAACATATCCTTATATTTATTTACATTAACTAATATGATTGACTACATCAAAATAAGCAATCGTCATTCCTTCTTTAACAATAATCCTGTTTGGTTATAAACTCACCAGTATGGGGAAGCCTGTCAGGAAGTCATAGATGAAGACAATGCCACTGATCAGGTAAGTGATCTGCAGAGACGTCTTGAGAGGTTCTGATCCATCGATGGATGATCTACGCTTCCCCTGAGCATCCTCCACCACTATGGTGGGGACATTGAACTTGTTCTTGTCAGCTTTGTGGCCCGCCTGAATGGAGAAGGTCTGGAAGAGAGCAATCCCGATGCAGATGACACCCATGGTCACACTGCCACCGATAAGCAGCAGAAAACATACACCAAAGCCCAGGCCGATCTCTGTCACAATGAATCTGCAGTCGGAGGTGTAGAAGCGGTCAATTGTGTCATGCCAGCCCACTGCTGGGAGTGTGGACAGGATAAAGGACACCATCCAGATGCCCATCACGGTGTGCACTGCCTGCTTCTTGGTGTTACTCAACCTGGAAGCACAATGAAAGATTTTTGTATCTTGTCAGTTGAACTGTTACATTGATTTTGGCCTTATTTTCTGTTATGTAGGTCCTACAGCTCAGCTCAATTAAAAACAATGTCTAGACCTTGACTTGTATATAAGACAAAACTTGAAGCCTGTGTGTTATATTTTTCCATTAAACATAAGAGAAAAAGAGAAAGAATAATTTAGTGCATGTATGAGAAGCTATAATACACTGTCCCATATCACTCAAAGTGTGTTGCATAGAATAATTACAAATACAGCATTAATAGGTAAGTCTTTGAGTTTTTTATATAAAGGACACAGATGGTAAGTGGTTTTGTAAGCAGATGTAAACTTTATAAAACTAGACCTAACTTTAAACAGATCTGTGCAAGAACGCTGAAAAAGTGCTATTCTATATAGTCATCGCCTGGATAAACTGGAGATGAATGTGGAAAGAAATCAATTCTTTGCTAATAGCGAAAGATTGCTCCTCACATCCCTCGGTCTATTTGTCATCTAGGTCTATTTCAGTGTGAAGGGATTTCCATTTCCTCTCACCTCCAAGTAACTGTTACAATGAAGAATTTGCTCAATTTGTTTGTGTCCTCCAGTGGTATGGCACTTTGCAGCAACAGCACAAATGCAGTATTTCTGAAAATATGGGGGGTAGTGATTGGTGTTCTCATTTCCAAGACTTCTTGAAAGACTGTGCTATCCTGCCAAGACATTTGCAAGTAAAGTAGCGCTGAGCTGCTTAAGGCATCAGCAACAAATCATATGTAAAGACCAATCCTTTTGAGCATCTGGAGTAAGGTTAGCTGGAAGAAAAAACCTGGAAACTGAGAGTGATTGCTTGTGGTGTTTAATAAACTCACAAGAGTGCAATTACAGCATTGAGCTTGTGCTTCTTTAAAATTCTGACATAGATGAAAATTAGATCACACCGTATGAGTAACAAAATCTTATTCATATAATTCATATAATGAAGATTATCAATTGGCTTTGGAAATTTTTAAATTTCATTGTCATTTTAGTTCACCGCATATTCTTTTCCTTAAAAAAAAGGGTCTAACAATAGATTGTCATATGGACTGGCACAGATAAAGTGTTTCTTCTGCTTCATTTGTGTTGCTAAAGAGTGCTCTGTTAATCCTATGCTTAGTGTCAGTTGTCCTTGAGCAATTTAACAGGATACCCAATCTGCCTACCCAAACGAATCAAAGCACATGTCGCCTTTCTTCCTAAACCTCTCATAAGAATCCTCTGGAGGAGCAATGGTTAGATGAAGTACATATTTCTTTATATGCAAAAATGAGTCAAAATATATTTAAAAAATTCTTTTCAAATTTTCAAGTATTTGGTTACATATACTGATAGAGTATGAATGGCACACAGGGGGCAGTAGTTGCCTCTATCTTTGCACTATGGCTTTCTGCAAAGACAAGTAGGTCTTGTTGTCACAGTGAGTAATAATGCTAGCCTTTCCTGAATGTGCCTGAGGTACATGGGGAGGTTACGTCACCAAGCTGCATGAATCTATTACCAGCGAGAGAGAGCATTGCGAAGGAAATAACTCCTACGAGAAAGTGAATGCAGGGTGATGAGAACAGCTGCCTAAGTACAAGGCTGGAATTCATAATTCAGGACTTCAGTATATGTTAATGTCAGAGACAAGGCAGCCATGCTAGCTCAGCAGGGTAAATGTGAAGTGATTTAAATGAAAGATGAACAGCAATTACATGGAATACCACCTGAGCTTTACTTCCACCATATCATTGGTACAAGTGACTTAAAAACAAAAGGACAAGCCACAAAGGGTAAAGTTAATGCTTCCAGACAGAAGATGAAAGAATATATAGTTTGATGAGCAAGGGAACAAAAGAGAAAGATAAGAAGCATTTCAGTAAAGGCTGATATCTCTGTGGGTATCAGCCAACAGTGGCAGCTGCACAGGCACTGTAGATAGCAAGCCTGGGCATAGATTTAAAAGGAAGTTTGCATATCTTATTTGAACGTCGGCTTATCTGTAAAATTGGCCATGCTGACTGAACATCTGTAGGCCTGATGCCACAGGCAGTACAATCACTCTTGTTTTTCAGCAGAGGAGAGAAGATGTAGGCAACAGAATACTGATCTTCACTGTATACACCACAACTTTGCTTTTGGCAAAATTTCAGGAACCCATATGGTAACCTGTATGTATTCTGGAGATATAAACGCTGATTTTACGTATTCTTGCTCTATTTGCTGCATCGTTTGTTTTAGAAATGCATTCAACTGAAAATTATTGTTCTGTGTCTTGTGGTCAAAAGAGAGACACCTGCAAAGCCAAGAATAACAGCTGAACTGCAACACAGACCTCAGAAGTGTTGGGTGTTATTTGCCTGCATAAATGACAAAAGTTCAAACTGATCATTGTATGTGGTCAAAACGCATTTATTAAATAATGACTGTTTCTTAATTATCATCAGCAGATCTTAATTATTATCAGCAGGTCTTATTATCATCAGCACTGGCACATTTCTGAATGTAAATACAGCATCAAAATTATAGGATGCAGCAATGCTACTTGGAACATCTGATTCTGTGTGAACAGCAGATGTCCTGGTGGTCTGATAAGACCAAAACTGTGTTAGTGTTGTTAATGTGTGGTGAACCTGATTTGTATGATTCAGCATTCACATGAAGGTTTAAGTTGGCAGATGTTCCTTCCAGTTAATTTGTCCTGGTGTTACTGTAAATAACTGCAACTAGCAGATGTGCAGGCAGGAGACATTTCAACTTCCCACTTAAAAACTGCAAAAGCCCTGACAGCTGTTACATGTCTTAACCCCACCCCACCCCCATCATATCATAGGAATCTGATTAAATTTGTAGCCTAAACAACAAACTAACACAATTTACTATAAATATTTAGTTCAGCAAAAAAAAAGTACAATAGTGTAAGGATGGTTTTCAGCATCTGATTCTGAACAATATTTCTTAATAGAGACATGTGTTACTTTTCTGTGCTCTTTGTTGAAATGTGAGACAAAAAATGTGCAGCATCATAAACAGTTAAACCTTAAAATACAAAATTATGCATATGTTCTCACTTCCCTCACACCTAGTCTAAAGATAATCCAAAGAAGATAGAGTTTTCATAACCATTTGTTTGGCAGAGCAGCAACAAGCCAATTTTAATATTGTAAGCACTGCAAGCAAAAACTGGAGACAACAGAAATCAGCATAAAGCAGATAAGTAAAAAACTGACTTAACTATTGCGCCCTCCTCAAATTTTCTAACCTTTGAACACCTTCATATGTGCAAAAATCTACCAATTAATCATCATATATCAATATTTGTTCAGCTTTGTGCACCATTAATAACAAACAACTACTACAGTTTATCTGAATTATTCTATCTATAAAAAAAAAGTCACATAGTAAAACATAGTAAAAAGTTTTATGGGGGCATTGATGGTGATTGGAGTTTTGAATATGTCAAAGATATGTGTGTATACAGAAAACACATTTGCCTCTTGACCAGTTGTCTGAAAAGTTCCATCTCCCCAAATCCCATTTTTTTCCAATATCTAGAGGTTAGACACTTCATTAAGAACTCTAGCTTACATTTGCCCAACAAACCCTCCCATGCTATAATTGATATATAATACTTTTTAACCCAACAAAAAAGGGTGCTATTTCATTTGATGTTACGGGAAATTGCTGCTTTAAATTCTGTTTCCAGTTCCAAAATTAAATATGCATGGGAGCTCGATCATGGGAGAATAACTCGAGAAGAATATGTGGGCCAGTATCTTTGGGAGAGCACACGCTTCATCTATATGCGCTCGACCTTCATTAATCCAATACAAAATAAAACATCGAGTGCATTTGTGCAAATACAACTTAGCCAAAATCTATTCAAAAAACAGTCCAATCTGCAGTAGATGTTAGATAACCGAATCAACTTTGATTCACATGTTTTGGCACTGTTAGATTGAAGGGCTATTGGAAGACACTTTTTAGTACATATAGTTTTGAGGGTTAAAATAGATCCAAATCCTTTGATATCAATGTTTGGAATAGTTCCTGAAAGGTTGCAGCTACCAGTAGGGGGCCATAAAACCATAGCTTTCAGCACTCTTTCAGCCAGTGTTGTTTTTGGCAGGCAACTCAGTTTTAGTCTTAGTTTTAGTCACATTTTAGTCATTTCTAAGTTTGATAGTTTTAGGCCAGTTTTAGTCAACAAACTCAAAAAGGTTTTAGTCTAGTTTTAGTCAAATAAAAAAAGTATTAGTCTTTTAACAAATTAATTTAGGTCAATAATACGTATTAAAAAGTGGAATCAAGGTTGACAGGTTATAACAAGTATTGCAATTCATAAAACAAGTTAATCGTAATGCTTTTGCATAATAACCAGATCCTTTACCAGATTGATAGCTTTAGCTGAGACTTTCCCATCAACAGGGATGCACTGCTGTCGTGCTATACTTGATTGCTGTTGGGCAGAAACCTTTTATTTCTATATTTCAACTGTTTTCATGAATTGATGCCCTACTTCATCATACAAAAATGTCACACAAGAAAATAGCAGATCTATAAGTTCAACATATAGCAACACACCGTGAGCTTGTTGTTTGGTTATTTTCATCAATAATTACAAAATGAAAAGTAATGGTTTTAGACTTAGAAGGTTTCCCAACCAACAGCAAATACTTTCTGATCTACTTAAGGTTAAGCATTGCACAGTTAAAGTCCTAACTGTGGAATCTGTGGAATCCAAAAAGCAAAGAGCAACAGCATCCTTCCTTTGGTAACTGGCTTTATTTCTGAGAATTTTCTGAAGTGCAATAATCCACCCTGAA
Source organism: Melanotaenia boesemani (assembly GCF_017639745.1). Taxonomy (NCBI): domain Eukaryota; kingdom Metazoa; phylum Chordata; class Actinopteri; order Atheriniformes; family Melanotaeniidae; genus Melanotaenia; species Melanotaenia boesemani. The sequence goes on from NC_055694.1 coordinate 20,514,823, forward strand.
CATACACATGCCCAAAATATGAGCAATGGATAAGGAACACATGCTCAACTTGACCTGGTCTGCCAGTGAAATTATGATGGATTATAGTTAAAACATGTCCATATATCGTTTCGTCACTTCCAACTGCCAAACCCCTTCGTCGACACTGCTGCCATAATTCATCTATGAATGAATAAACTGCTTGTCTGTGTGAGCGCTGCACGTCTGGTGATGGGCGTGGCCAAGGTGCAGCTGACTGACAGATTGAGCTCACAATAGGCAGAAATGTCTGCATTTTTAATGTCAGACAATCAGCCCTTGAACATTTTCGTCTCGTCAACAAAATCTCACAAATGTCTCGTCATGCTTTCGTCATCAGAGAGCCATTTTTAGCTTGTCACCGTCTTGTTATCATCATGAAAAAAGGGTTCGCCAATTAAATAAATTCGTCATCATTTACGAAAACAGCACTGCTTTCAGCACACCGCCTGATTTGTTTTAGGTGGGAAAGATGCTGCTCCACCCTTATTTTCTCACTGGATAAAAGATGTAATGTCTAATATGAAATTAGAGAAAATCAGATATACAATTAATGGATCAGAAGGGAAGTTTGTGAACGTGTGAAACCCTTGAACACTGCTGGATGACCACTCATTCCAGATACAAGACAAGTAAGGAATTTATTTATTTCATTTTTCAGGACTTGACAAAGTAAAGCGGGTCAATCTGTAGATTTTTTGCCTGTGTTCTATGAGCTGGTTGTATAATGTCATATGTGATGGCAAGGTTTGGGGTGGGTATGTTGGTAGAAAAGGAGGATGTATTTGATGTTGTATTATTGTTTGTATAGGCATATATCTTCATACTATATGAAAAAGTCAATAAAGATATGTGAAACATGAAAGATACTCTGAGTGGAGCAACTCTGAGTTTTGGTAGCAGAGTAAATGATTTGAACTGGTTCAGGCACCTGCATGAACCACAATAAAAAGACATCATCAATGTAGCTTCCTACCCCTCCTGTGGGGGTGCTCGGGGGGTATGGTGTACCAGTCCTTCTAGAATGAGCTGTCGGGTCCCTGCATAACCAGTGTCAGAGCTGGGTCTGCATTGTAGTAAGTTGGATTTGTTTCCGGTGAGAGTTGGACTACAGCAAGACTGCATTTGTCACTGATTCTGTTCATAACTTTTATGGACAGAATTTTTAGGTGCAGTCGATGTGTTGAGGGAATACAGTTTGGTGGTCTCAGGATTGGGTCTCTGCTTTTTGTATATGATGTGGTTCTGTTGGCCTCATCAGGCCGTGATCTCCAACTCTCCCTTTAGTGATTCACAACTGAGTGTGAAGCGACTTAGATGAAAATCGACAACCTTAAATCTGAGGCCGTGGTCCTAAGATAACCTTCCCCAAGTGGGGGAGTTCAAGTGTCTTGGGATCTTAGGATGCGGCATCAGTAGTGATGCAGACTCTACATTGGTCTGTTGTGGTGAAGAAGGAGCTAAGCCCAAAGGCAAAGCTCTCGGTTTACCAGTTGATCTACATTCCTACCCTCAGCTATGGCCACAAGCTGTCGGCAGTGACTGAAAGAATGAGATCATGAATACAAGCAGCCAAAATGAGTTTCTTCCGCAGGGTGGCTAGGCTCTCCCTAAGGGATAAGGTGAGGAGCTCAGTCAGCCGAAAGGGGCTCAGAGTGGTCCTGCTGCTCCTCCACATCCAGAGGAGCCAGGTGAGGTGGCTCGGTCATCTGCTCAGGATGCCTCCTGGACACCTCCCTGGGGAGTTTTTCTAGGGCACGTCCCACCAGTAAGAGACCCTGGGGAAGACCCAGGTTACACTGGAGGGACTACAAGGTCAATTTAGATAAGGGAATACTCTAGTCCACTGACTTAATATTTATTTAACTTTATGAAAACAGTAGCGTCGGTGTAAAACAATGACAAACAATAAAATCCATTGTAGGAAATTGAAGATAAAATATAAAAACATTTCAGAAGGTAAGATTGTTTGGCTATGACTGGACATCTCTTATTTCTGTCTCACACTGGCTAACATACAACGTAATCAGTGAACATTTCTACATTAGTAAAATCTTGCTGTAGCATCACCCCAAAATTCCCAGTATGTGATGTTTTCTTTTGTATTGTTTTCTTTTGTTGTTGTTATTGTTTTTTATGTTCAATATGTTTGGCCAGAGAATTTGGCTGTCTGTAAAACTGTACTGTTTGACGACTGGTCAAGAAAAGATAGTGCAGCTATTCGAGTTCTGAAAATCCTCTTCCAACATAAAGCACTGTGTATTAATTTAGCTTCTAAATTTATGGGATCGTGTTGGTACCAACAACCCATGTTTGACCGGGTGCTTCAAGTGGGAAGAAAAAGCTGGAAACTGAGGGTTTCTTTATAGTAAACCTGCCAGTGAGTAGATTTACAGAGCCAGTTACTATGGTGACAGACTCAGGGTTAGACTTACCTCTCTTTCTGGAATGGAAAACAGTGAGTTTACCTTAACTCAGGATTAACATACACAACGTTTAAACATAACCCACTTTCTAGAACATGCCCCAGGTGCTCTTTACAAATGCACCTGTTGCACTTTCTGCAGGTGGTAGAAGGCCTCTTTTCTTAGGGACAACCACCAAGCTTGCGGGAGCACTGGCAAGCCGTATTTTTATCTTTGACTGTGAAAGCCATCAAGTACACATTAACAGCTGTTTTTTTTTTTTTTTTTGAGTAGAGCAAAGGCAGTAGGAATTAGCATATCAATACTCTGTCAGTGCTTTAATACTTGTCAGTCAAAATATCAGATTTGATACTTTTTGAATATTAAGATACCACTTTGCTGATACAAAATTTGCCATTTGGTTTCACTTCTAAGTGTTTTCAGTGTCACATGATAATGGTAGCCTATCAGATGTCATGATGATGCTAATACTATTAGTGATATTAAGTTTTGTTTTGATATTTTACTGGTTTAATGCAATTTATTGCACATTATGTTTTATTTTTTATATTAATTTTAAATAAAAAAATTATATTTTTCATTTAATAAATGTGAATAATCTTATATTAATCTGTAGTTTAATTGTTTTATTATTTAAAAAATGTATTTTATCTTTTTTTAGTTTAATTTATTATTCAGTATAATTTATTATTGTTTTAAAACTATTTCTTTCAAGTATTGCTGATCTTGAGTTAAATTTATATTTCATATTGCCCTTGATTTAAGAATATTAATGCCCAATTTAAGACTGGGATTTTCCTTTAATGGGGAAGAAGTATAGATATCAGAATCAGTTAAAAAGTACAATAAACCAATGGTATCATATTGACAGGAAAAATTTTGGCATCAACCATCTCTAAAAATCAGGTGGCCATATTTTGACTCAAACACCTCTTCAAAGACACACAGAACACATCCCTCAAAAAGTGAAACTATAACACAGCCAAAAAGATTACCAAAAAATTTTCAATTATCTTGTGTGGCTGGATAGCTCGGTTGGCATGCGGGAGACCAGAGTTTGATTCCCCCAGGGTATGAATAATAATACCTTCCAGTGAGGTCCTTAGTCAAGACCCTTAATGCTACTGCCTGACCACTGTAAGCTGCTTTGGATAAAAGTGTCTGCTAAAGTAATGTAATCTTGTCTTTAAAATCTGGTTTAACAGTGCAAATGTTGCAATTTGGCTAAAATGCTAAAATCAAAATCCTTTACAAATCACCTGATCTAAATTACGAACACAACATATACATAACATATGGTTCCCTAAATAAGATCATTTTGCTGTATCAAACCCAAACCCAAATATCATACCTGTAGTTTACAGGCCAGCGGACCATCCACATGCGGTGATAGGAGAGTGAAGTGACAGAGAAGCAGGTGACCAGTGTGAGGGTATAGAAGGTAGAGACAAACACCTTACACAGACCCTCATTCCACTCGTAGTTGGAGTGCTGGCGCCGCAGCGTTATGACGCAGTACATGGTGATGGGGATGGCCATGTTGAGTATGTGTGTGCCTGCCAGGGTGCAGATGAGGAACTCCAGTGGCTTCCACTTTTTCTGTTTGGCACTGACACTAAGGATGCTCCAAGTGTTGGCCAGGATGGACACTCCTGAGCAGACCAGCCAAGCCAGCGTATTGGCATTGATGACGTCATCCTTCATGGTGGTTACCTCATCCACCATATTGTAGTGGGGCAGTGCAGAGCCTGGCAGACTGCAAGGAACTGTTGGCAAGAGCAGGTACACGCAAGGAAAAGGAGGTGGTGGTAATGGACAGGAGGGGACGCAAGGCGTTGAGCAAGGCAGGCATCCTATCTGGGTGGCCGTGTTCTCTCCATAGGGTTGTGGTGCAACAGTGGGATGTTCGAAGGGAAAGAAAGCAGGGCTGAATCAGTTCCCTTATGGAGTGAAGCTGCAGAGGAAGAAATAGAAAAAACGGAAGCACTGAGGTCAGAGTCAGAGGAGTAACAATATAATAAAAATGTCAATTGTCAATTCAAATATAATCCCTAACCATACATAATCCCTCATTAGTAAAATGAGGTTGAGTAAATGAAAATAGTTTCTGTGTTACGCTTTATGCACTAAGTCATTTATTCTGTCTAGAAGGACCTATTTAAGGAATGCTGCACAACCTACAGTCACAGAGCAGAATAAAAAAGAGGGGGTTAAAAAATCAACACAAAAATGGAAGTATATATATACTATCAAGGATATGAAGATAAGAAATTATAAAAAAGCAATCTAAAATATCAAATTACAGAAATAAACACCAGTAATGATACAGAATATGTCAAATAGTTGAGTGGATGTTTGCAATACTTTTTCCTTGAAGCCCCTAAACTGATGTCAACATGTAAACTGCCCATGAAACAGTAATGTTGAAAACACATCAGAGCGGTATTACAACCTTTTCAAAAACAACCACTTTTATTTCCTTTCTATGAAACACAGCTCACATACTCCCAAATAGAGATGAGATGTCAGGTATGCTTGTAAGACTGTTACAAGCATGCTGCTGTTACAGACTTCAGTTTTTAATTGTTACAGTGGTAATACAGGCTGGTTTGGCAAGGATTAGACAAAGCTGAATGGGCGAATATAACCCTTAAAACTGAGTTTAACCAGTCTGGGTTCAGTAATGTGTCAATCAAAAATGTTGATTATATGTTGTTCTAGAAAATAATTCTTTGAAATTTAATAAGCATGAAGGTGAGAAAACCCATTTTCATGGCTGAAATATTCCATACACTTGAAACTGGGAATAAAAAGAACCTTCATTATGATTCCTTTTATAAGTACAAATGTGTCACTGTTGATGAAACAGGACTTAATTTCCTCCAGAAAAAGGTTCTGTGATACATAAGCACACATCCACAGTACCTATTGAACATTTTATTTGTATTGGAAGTTGTTGGAGCTACCTTTCTGAGATTTTTACCTCCAACTCTGCACTCAAATTTGTGAACAAAGTCATATAAAGACCATCTTTTAACTGCATGTTGTGTGATTCAATAGCCACTTGTGGGACTTATTGTTGATAGTGTTAAATGTGTCTGCCAGGTGTAGTCTTGTAACAACTGACTGTCATAATGATCACATTTTAGTGGACAATTACTTTCACACAAACTGCAACTATGTTTATTTGCCTTTCTCCGTTCATTATGCCGTCACAGTGCAAGCCTACAAAAAATACAATTCTCAGAAAAACGTCATAGACTACAAGCTATTTATTGAAAATAAATAAGTAAATTAAAAAAAACTACAGTCAGGTTCATGTTTTTCTTTGTGTTGCTGATGTTTTTTTCTTACAGCTTGTCATTTTATAGGTGCTTCTGATAACTGTCTGGTTTTGTTTTCTTGCAGATGTTGCAGGTGTTTTTTTTTGTTTCCTTACAGGTGTAGCAGCTGAGTTTTTTTTTGTTGTTGTTGTTTTTTTGTCTGCTAAGATTGAACAGCTGATGCTGTTCCTTTATGTCTGGTGTATCCTTCTCTCTTTTTTCTTCTCTTCACTCTCTTTTTCTCTTTCGTTTACTTTCTTTGATTACTTTCAAGGTTTTAAAAATTAAGTAGAACAACTAAACTATTAAATACATTTCAATGATCAGGAATTTTGAAACTCAACAGTGCATAAATGCAATCAGTCAGTATTAATGAATAGCAGTGATATTTTGTCTTGCTTAGCAGATCACTTTCAAATGCAATAAAAAACTAAAGCAATCGTGTTATGAGCATCAATCAAAAGAACATAAAAAATACTATGCGACAGATTAAGGATAATTTCCAACATCTTACAACATAAATGGGGCAATCATCATGAGAGAATAAGTTTGGTTCCCCCACTGTGTAGTGAAAAAAGCTTGGCACAGAAGACTGTGTTGTCACATCTATTTCCCATCTTTTGGTTTGTCCAAACAGTTATTTTCTGTAAGCAGGATCCCTATAAATACAAAGAGAATAATCTTTTTTTTTGTTTTTCCGGCACTACCAAAGCTACTTATATAATGTACAGAGCAGCACATATTTTCCTTCATTATATAAAACAGCTGCAGATCAATAACCATACTGAATCAGTGGGAGACAGAGGGACAATGGGAGACAGCGACAGAGCAGCATTTCCAGTGAAATTGGTGGTTGGCTATTCCCAAAAAAGCTGGTACAGCTTTACAGAAAATTCTGTGTTCAGTTTCATCACAGCCCACAATCTTGAATTTATGTCATTATGGAATAATTTCCATTTAACATTAAATGCTTATATCAAGTTTGCTGGGTTTTTTTTTTTTGTTGTTGTCGTTGTTTGTTTTAGATGTCTTTACAAGTAAACCTTGAAGAAAATGGCAGTCTAGAAAAAAACATAAAAACTATTAGCATTTTAATCTTGTTCATATTGACTTGTTTAAAAAAATGGAAAACGTCAATGCTGCATTTTGTAAAATTGTTCATAAATCAAATTGTTTTCGAAGAAAGTATAAATAGGTTTTGCATTGTTATTAATTTATTTTCTTTTGTATAATTATCGAACAGACACTTGGTATCAGCTGATACTTAGTTTAAACTGTCTCCGACTGGTATCAGGAAAATATCACATATTGATTCTCCGCATAAGGTTTACCCTGAATGCAGAAACAAGCTACAACCAGCTTTTTTTTTCATAGAGCTCTTTTTTTCAGCTACTTCTTGCACTTCCAGTTAAAAAAAAATATGAAAGACCAGATTATATCATACACCTTCCAACAGTCATAGTGCAACTTCTTTGAAATGCCCGCAGGAAGCCCTCCACATTGCACTGTCTGCTCTTTTCTGTCAGACAGAAGTACTAAGAGGACACATACCCTTAAGCAACTATTTCTATTGCTCAAGCTACTGTACACGACATGCATCTGATTTTTGTCTTACAGGTTTTGCAGTTTAAATCTAAACAAAATAAAAAACTGATTAAAAAGGAAATGAATAATTTCACATATTGGGCCATCCTATGACCAAGTAGTCATGGTGCATTGCATGAACAAAAATGTTCTCAGCATGTGAGTCCAGGGGCAGTGTAACTCTTGTGTCTGTCTCTACTAGAACTACAATATTTTACCATGAAGAGGATCAAGGAAAACACAGTGTTCACACTCTTACACACTTACACACAAATATTAAACTAGTCTGGGATATAAAAAGAATGACTCATAGCTTCATAGATCCAGGAATCCCCAGGCTTCTGAACAGAAACCACAGCTGAATCAAACAATAAACATTGCTGCAGTGTGGCACCTTGACCCAAATCATCCCACTCTTCCCAGTCCAACAGTTCCCATGAGGTGAAAAACAGGGAAATACAGTAAAGCTGTTATGATTTGAAAATCAACAAAGACAAATGAAGCAAGGGCACAAAAGTCAGAGCAATACAATGAACACACGGATACCTTAATGGAGGTTGTGGTGAAGACCATTTCAGACAAAAGATAACAACAAATCTGTCTCACAGCCCGTTGTTTGATTTATCAAATGTGATTATATAATTAAGGACATTTAAACATTTTAATCTCACATGGCTTCTGCTGATATTGCTGCACTTGATTTTTCTCTGTTGATTACCTCAACCTTCCTCTCCACCTTCCGTTTAACTGTGTCACCCTGACCCTTTCTCTTAAATATGCATACTGTGTAACTGCTGCCCAGGACACCAGAGTTGGTGAAATGACTTTACTTATCCCTGTTCTCCAGCTGCAGTGTCAAGGGGATGTAACCCTATAATGCCATATCATATTTGATACATACAGTTTCTGAGACACACACACACACACACACACACACACACTGGGACCTCAGCATTATTCAAGCAGTGTGGGGTCATCTTGACAGAGCACAGAACAAAAGGCAGCCAAAATTTTAAAAAATGTTCTTCAAGAAGCCTGGCGAACTATTCCTGTAGACATCTTATTAAATGACAAGAAAACTTGCCTAAAAGGTATCAAGTTGTCTTGAAGAATAAAGGTGTTCAAACTACTAGAGCTGCATTTCCTTGTAATGTATAAAGAAATAAGGGATGGCTCAAGATGTTATACCGTACTGTGTGTTAGATTCAGGAACCATTTACAAAATAGGAATGACATTCGAGCTCTGATGTTGACATGTCAGAGAGAAAATAAAAACCGTCCCATTTCTTCAACCCAAAATTACCTGCTTCATCAAGTTTGAGACACCTCATCAAAGAGTTCATGAATGACGGACAATTGAAATTATTAAGTAAAAGAAATTAATTATACTGAATCTTGTACATTCAAACAATTATTTGTCATGGTTTTAGATGTGTGCATTAAGGTTAGCTACAGTCTTTATACAAATGACTTAATTTTTTATGAATTTGCAAAAATATGATTTTAGGTTCTTGTGCCATTCTTACATTTACAGAGTTATCTGGTAATAATACAAAGCACTTCAATCACAGTAAAGGAACAGATCACCTAGCTTGTTTGTTCCAGATTATTTTTATCTTTTTAAGAAAAAACTTTAGGAAAGGCCATATCAAATGGCTGCAGCGGTATTGTGGTCCTTAAAGTAGTGGTACAACAGCAACAGCAGTGGTAGTAGTTGTAGCATTGGTTCTATTTAAACGCTTGACTGACGGGCCTCCTAACTACAGCAGCGCTAACAGCTCGATCACACACAATCCCATGGGCCTCCAAGCCAAATCTGTCCTCTACACAAGGGAAATCAGTCCTGGCAATTTCACATACACACACTGTAGACTTTCTCTCTTTAATACCAAGATCCTGAATGTTAAATGAGTGGCACAGATTCACTGTGGCTCTGATACAAGGAGGCTTGTGAAGCAAAAATGGGTTATATTTTTAAACAATAACTCATTTTACACTTTTGTTGACCTTCATAAATTCACATTTCCTCACAAAGCAAATGTGAGGAATACTTAGGTATTGTTAATGCTGCAGCTAAATTTACCTAGCACACAGTTTCAGGGCACTACCCCATTATACACCATATTCTTGTTGGAGAAAACCTTTAGCAACCTCATGAAAATAATAATAAATAAATAAAAAAAAGATGACAGTTACAGGCTGTTACAAATATAACATCTAACATCTTAGCTTTGGTCAGAGGTATACAAGCTCAAGATGTCATTAGACATTTGATTGTTTGGGAAAGAGGTAACAACAAAGCATTGAATATTAATCAGTTTTTACAATTAAAACTGGGGGAGGAAATTTAGAGAAAGAGCATGCAGTGTATGTTTATGAAGGCCTAAATCTAACCACAATTACAAACAAAACCAACTCGATTTTAAAGTGCTTTAGGTCCTTGGAAACCAGACATGTAAAAAACTTTTTTTTAATAAGGAGTTGGTGTTTCATACAGAAAACCCTTTATCAGAAGAGCTAATCAATCCCTTGACACATTTAGGTGCAACAAGCTGTGATGGCAAAAGAGCAGTCTTCTAGGTGCTTTGGTTTTTTTCTTTTGTTTTATTAAGATTTGACATCACAGCAAAACTATGCAGACGAACCTTTGCTAAATATATTTAGCAATGAAATAAAGAAATGCATCAGCCAAATAACCTGAAATATCAAGCATTATTTAAGCTCAATTTTTCTCCCTTTTGCAGGCACCTTATAGCTAACTTAAATAAAAAAACTATCCACAATATGATCAATTCTACATCTTTTTAAGGAAAATGTTGAACATACTGAATAGCTACAGAAATGGCCAAGAAATAGCACTTTTTATTGTCAACATGCATGTTGTACATGTTTAAAGAGTGGTGCAACATTAATTAATCAAATTTTAGGTAAATATATAAAATATACAATTACAAAAAATGTTCCTGATTCATGTAAAGCTCCACAGAAATGAAGAAAGACTAAATAAAAGCTCAGATTCACTCAGAACATCAGTGTTTGACAAAAACAATTATATATATATATATATAACATATATATAACAATAAAAAACCATATATAACGAGGAAGTGTCTCTGAAAAACAAAAAACAAACTACCATCAGCACTGTGGAAGTCTTGTGGAAACAGCTGCATAGATAACTGGGATTTTTGTTTGTTTGAATACATGATTGAGTTAAGCTATCATTTTCTGCATGTTTCACATTTTGGATGCTGATGAAAGGGATCAAACACTTCACCTCAAATTAGTCTGCTGAGACATAGAAAGGTGAATGAAGGCAGATTTATCTGCTAAAACAGGTTAAAATTATATGTGAACAAGATCAAACCAGTAAAAAAACATCTGTTGTGAGGGTCATGATGATATGTATAGTATCAGCACAGTCATTGTCAGGATAATGTGGCACACAGTGAAAGCTGACATAAATGTGCATTGCAAACCCACATCTCTTAGCTTCAATCTAGTAGGCCTTGGAGTTTACCACTTTTATAAGCTTCCCACTGACATGTGTGATGCATGGGGCCTTGTTGCCCAAGCAGCCACTCACCTCTGGAGCTGTCAAAGAGAAATACACCAGACTCTGGGAGGCACTGCTTTCCCCACAGAACAGTTTCAGTATTTGAGATTACATCCCTGATGCTTACACAGGACAGATAATTTCCTTTGATAGTATTTAGCAGGAATGTCTTTGTAAAACATCCTTATGTTCTATTTTTTATAGCTTTTGTAAAGAGATATTCTAAGCAGAAATTCAACTCTTTATCCTACTTAAAATCAGTTCTATCTAAACCCCTATTGGACATATGTTTGAAAAGTTGTGTGCTTTGCAGGTTCAGTCATGTGAAAAACAACACCCTTTTTCAATTCGGGTTCACGTAGTAAAAATAATAATAATCTGGTTATTGCCTAGTAAAGTACAGCATTTGATATAGATCTCTATGTGCCTATTTATTTAACAAAACCTAGCCAGGGACTGAAATTAATTTTGAAAATATGGATCAGACGATATGCTTATCTGACTAAATCTATCTTATTACATTTTGTTGCCTTCAACTTGTTTTAACTACTTTTGGTTTATTTATCTATTGTTATTTACATTTGTGTTTATTCTGCTGTAAAATAAGCATTTCAAATAAGTAGCTGGGCAAACAAAACAAAGACATATGCTTTGGTGTTTTCTAAAACATAGGGCCAGAGATTATATTTTCTTAAAAAAAAAAAAAAAAAAACACACACAAATATTTATCATCATTTGGCTACCATTTATGGGTTACTTTCTCAGTTAACACTGCTTTGATGTCTGATGTCAGTATGAGTGAAGAAACAAGACAGAAATGACACGTGCATATTTCAATGAAGAAAAATAATAATTATCGTATGGTATATTTTTTCATTTAATAATTTTGCACATTGCATTTGTGCACATTTCTAGATTAAGACTGGATGCCATGTTTTTGTCAATAAAAGCCCAAGTGTAACATTATAGGTTTTCTTTCTTTCATTATTATTATTATTATTATTATTATTATTATTATTATTAATAATAATAATAATAATAATAAAAAATTGAGACAACTTAACCCAAGTGCTAGTTTAATAACCAAGATTTGGGGTTTTCTTTTTAATACACTTTTGGGTAGCTTTAACAGTACAGCTTTGTCATTTTAACCCATCTAACCCTAACCCAATATGCAGGGTCAAACCCATAAACCAACCCTGCTGGGACTGAAACGATGGCCAGTTCAGTCCATATTTGTCCCACCAACTGAGTAGCACAACAACCTGACTGGGTTATTTTTAACCAGTATATTTTGAGTGAAAATCTGTTAATTTTCTATAAATATTCAGTAATCATTTACAAAATTTCATCGAAATTTGAATGAATACAACAAAAAATTTCCCATGAGTTTAAATGGATGTAAAGTATTTTCCTTAAGATATTTTGTGAATTTTAGGAAAAAGTTTTCAGTGAGCTGAAAGTATTTTGTGCAAAGACTATAAATATTAAGAAATGTTTCTTATGAAGTTTTTAGCTCATGCTGTTACTAAATCCAACACATTTTTACTATTCCGTTTATTAACATCTTAATTTTTAAAGTACAAATTACATTCAAATAAAATATATCTGATAATTACATTGTTCAACATGGTAAGGAACTAGCTGAACAAATATGAAAGCAAACCAGGAGACTTTATAAGGATAAAATATGATTGCAATGGCTTCAAACAAAGAGTAATATCACCAGTAATGCAAGGTGCTGCAAACAGTCATCACAATTAAAAATGCATACAACTTTGAACTGAAAAATAAGTATTCATGCTTCTGACTTGGCACAACACTTATCCTGACTTAAATGGTGTTTCAGTGACAGCTTACAAATGTCACAAAAAGATAAAATAAACCCTCAAAAATAAAAGATTCATTAATACCAATTCTTTTGGTCATGGTTTTTAATTTAATACAGCATGTTATTTTGTTGAGTGTATATACTGATGTTTTTCATCTGACCTTTATTTGATTTATGTACAAGCAACAAGAATTAATCACTCAACAAACCTAAAGTAGCAGATCATTCATTTTGACTTATAGTTTTTATTTCTTTTAAATTATGAATGTATTCAAGTAGTTACTAATGTAAAGGGTCCAGTAAGATCACTTTAAAGGTATGTAAGAAATCTATAAAATAAAAGCACAGAAAAATACTATTTTCATGAGTGCATAGTGACATTTAGTCCGCTTAATAAAACCCCACAAACTTCATACTTCTTTTTAAGTTTTGGACAGCACTTGGACTGAAAAAAAACAAACGTATTTCAGACTTTCAAATGTCAAAAATCAAACAGATAAAAATGGAAAGCAGAGACAGAATCAGGAGCAGAACAAATGAACAGCAGGCAGTTTAATAAAGAGCACTTTTGACATCACTCAGACTGCAGACAGCAGGAATCTTTGACCACCAGCTGCTGTAAAGTTAAATTGCTTTGCTTGGAAATGTTAATATTCAGCTTTTCAAGTTTCAAGATGACCAGAGGCTCTTTCTTTTGGAAATGTAATGTTGGCTAAAAACTTTTCTGTTAAAAATGGCTTGTCTTAGTAGTTAAACTGACATTTTTTTTTACCCAATTCATTCATGTAAAATTTCAGGGTAAAAATCCACCACACTTCTTCCTCTCTGTCAACATGGAAACTCAGAAAACAGATTACTTGCAGGTTGTCTGGGCTTATTTTGTTGTAATGCTGGCACAATGTGCTGTTTAAAGTAGTGACAAACCTGGAAAACCAGGCAAAATATGTTCATAACCATAACAGTCCAATGACTTAAATAATGATTAGCATGAAATATAATATTAAACTCATCATATCATACTTTTGCATTTTGTTTTAAAGTTTAAGCAGTTAATGTTCAAGGTGCACTTAGTCATTTATAAGAAGAGATATCCTTCGGCACATATGGGAATTAAGTTGACCTTCAAATGCTAAAACACTATCAATCTTACTAATCTACATTGAGAACTCATTATCTAGTTATCAATGAGTGGCCCAGACAGATTCCTTTCATGTGACAAATCATCAGCAGGACCAACGTCATTCTATTAGTTTACTAAGTAAAAAAGAGGAAAACCAGGAAAACTGGGGCTGTCAGCTCTGCTGCATCTTTGAATTCAATAGAGGGTTTTACTGTAGTTACATCATTACAAACATGGTCACATGAGCAAAAAGAAAAACATACATTTTTCATGCATACTGGGAGAATGTCTTTTCCTGTTTTACTGAGTGAGTCATTAACAGAAATACTTACTCATTACAACCTTATTTTAAAGTATCTGAGTCCACGTATAATAACTAAAACTATGTACATAAATCCCCAAATTAAAAGCCCTGTTTTTCTCCCCTTTTTGGTTTTAGAAAGACAGGGTCCTAGATATTTATGCAGTAGCAGTAGGAGAGACGTTTCTCATCATTGTATTTGTAGTTGTATTTCACATTTCTGTGAAATACAACTGATCACTTACAGGAATCCTCACATGCATTGGCCATGCTCTCCATAGAAAAGGAACTAGTCAGGAACATACCTGACTTCAGTCAGAGGGTTACTGTTTGCTGCTTTGAAAGATAAGACTAGCAAAGTTTGAGTGCAAGTGATGCAGATTAGTAAATCTGGTCCTTCACTTACAATCAGACACAGATTAGTTGGTGGGAAGACATGATGCACTGACCACACCACCTATGGAAATTCATACATAAGTCTCGTTTCTATCAACTGATGAGGGTCAGGACAGGACAGGACAGTTAGGGTGCGGATCTGGTTTTTAAACTGTAATCTCGTTGCATTTCCACAGCCAACCGTTCCAGAGGCAGACTATCAGTCAGATAGCAATAGATGCCTCAGCGGCGTAATAGCATGATACCATCACATCGAAGCACCTTCCTTATATTATAACCAAACCATGACTCAGAAACAAAGGAGAAGAATGGTGGTCTTCCTACAGTTTGTGCTCTTTCTTCTTAGCGGTGCTTCATAATGCCATTTTAAAAGTAGACTTAGTCAACAAAAAGAAAATATGTTGCTCTAAACATGGAGACATTCCTGCTTTGTTTTTATGCCAGGTCATACATGAAGTTATTTTTTTCAATCAATCAATGGATTACAGTGTCAAACTACACCCTTTTGGGTCAGGTCGGTTAGATTGGTACCCCAACGGAAGGGTCCCAACAACATAGGACGGGTCGGATTGAATATTAGGGTACCCTTCCCAGCTTTTGTGTGTGGAAACACAAAAAAGATGCGTCCCGACCAGCACCCGTCAGTGGAAACGGGACTTTAGTTCTGCTTTTGAAACAGTGAATACATTTTCTGATGATTTGTTGAGAAGTAACAACTTGGAAGATGTAAAGATTGACTTATCTTTTTGCTACTGGATTCTCTTAATTCTATATAGTTTGTTGTGGAATGTGTGCACTTTAATTTGCACTTGGGGATAATTAAGCTTCTGATCAGACAATCTGTACAAATAAACCAGCAATACTTTTTGTTGCAGCCTTAAGGTTTTGACTACATGTGTATAGAGTACTTCTTACCACTGAATTTATGTACACTATTGTTTTGCACTTAATGTACAAATTTTAACAGCCAAAAAATACTAGTATAAAAAAATTCTTGTTTTTAAATTACATGCAGTTCCAGTGTTATTTGTGGTAAAGAATTTTTCTCTCCATGTTTGAGGGTAAACTAGGTAAACAGATGGCATTTATGCTAATAACCAGAATGAATTAATCATTCGGTGATGAGACTGAACAACTGTGTCCATTAACACTCCATACGCTGCCCATGACTTAAAAGAGTTAAAGGGAAAATCTTAGTTCAAGTTGATGAAGTAACCTATGCCATCATAATACATGAAACAAATATTTGCGTTTCCTACTGCAATCCATAAGACGACAGCTCATTTACATGACAGCCAGAGGGCTTATTGTGTCACCTATGACTGGAATGCCCTTATCATGCCTTTATGAGATAATCTATTGGTAAACCACATTAGGCACTCTGCTTCACTGCACTGGAAGCAGACCGAATCTCTTATTGTGTATGTTGCATAGTAAATGCATCATTCTTTCAGAAAACATTCATCTCAAAGAGACAAAATTATGACTGCAAACATACACGATTCCTTTATGACTAGAGGTTTTAAATTTTTAATTAAACTTCTCTTTGTGAAATATTGATTCCACACAGCTACACTGCACAACCAACGCTATACTGTTCTGCAAGCTCTCTTTCGTGATTAGAGATAAGCTGTGTCCAATGTCATCCCCTGGTTCACTAATTCACTATCCCCTAAATATTACTGTCCAACATTGTGCAATTATGAATTAATCCTATTAAGAGGAAGTCCTGCACTACAGTTGAGCAATTTGCTTTAAGGCATTGTGGACATATAGTTCATATAATCTGGAGTTATGCAATGAAATGGATAAATATACAAAAAATAAATAAATAAAAATAAATAAATATATATATATATTAAAACTGAGTAAAAAACAAGTTTTCCTCTTTTGAGGCTATATACTATACCTTCAGAGATAAACAAGGTAGACGAAAGGAGTTGAGGCTCTGTCCGAACATTAGAAGTTTTGTCATCAATTTACAGTCAGCTTTTTCGTTTTTGAAGCAATCTGATCTCATTGATTTCATATAATTTGTATTCAAACATAACAATGTGCATTTAACTAAATGCTGAACTTTGCACCATGATCCTTTGTGAGATACAGCTTTAGAAATGTTCTGTCAGTCTTATGGTAACATGACTAAAAATAATTTTTCACTTCCTGACTGTTTAAACAAAAACGTTACCCTAGTTGAGCTAGAAAAAGACTGTGATTTGAGCTAAAATACATTATTCCAACAAGACTGTCACTGTCATGTACAGTTTTACAGATTGTGATGGTTACATGTATACACAAAACACTGAAATAAAACTTTGTAATGCCCTAGCTGGCTTTATGCTGTAGCGTCATTTGGTAAGGGACTGGAAAGTGATCATGATAAGGGCTAAAATACATTCTTTTTACAACCTGGCTCTTACCATAAGAGACTGTTTTAATCCTTTATACACAGTTGCTCTAACAACCACTAAAGTTTGCATATTCTTTAAACATAATTATTCTCCAATGTGCCTGCATGCACAAACGTTAGATGGGCACATTTGACACAGGAAGCTAGGCTCCTATAGGAGAATTGGGCAAAGCAAGACAATGTTATTTAAAGAAACTTAACTCCATCAGTCGGTCAATTCAGTTAAACTAACCAGTAAAATTGTAGAAAACCACATGAAATATAGCACTTCCATTTCAACCTGTCATTTTTTAAACAAGAAAAGAAGACAGTTATACAGATCATGCAAAATGATCAAGATTATCTCAAATAATTGGAATTATACTATTATATACTGGGTACTGTGACAGACCAACTGGAATGTTGATCAAATGTGTCTGAAAAACTGGTCTAGAAGAGCCATTTATTTGAGCAAGATGGGACTATGAATTTAGATGAGAGGTGACAAGACTGCATATTGCATAATGATCTTCTCATAGAGAGGAACTCTCCTTAGGTGCTGTCATTGTAAAGTATACACTTACAGCAGATGACAACAGACAGCAAAAGCGCAAGTGAGCACACTCAATGTCTCAAACAACAACAATAACATGTTGTGAGCACATGCCCCTTCCGTTTAATCACAGCATTTCACTAATGCACAGCAGGAAGGCAGAGTAAGTTGGCAGCCCACTTCCTAACCAGTTTCAAGCCCCGGTGTCAGCCCTTCTCTGCAGAAGTCTCTAAATCAAGTGATATTTTACTAGCTCCATTTATCACTAAACCTCATGACAAGACAAGTAGTCTAAAGCTTTTCCAGTATTATCACTACTTTAATTTCTTTCTGAAGTAATGTTGCTAGGGAGAAAATAATTCAATCTTAATTCAAGATTTGAATCTATTTTTAAAATGTCAGTAATGACCATGTTTTAAAAAAGGATAATGCCAGAATTTCTAAACAGGTGAAAAAGCCCAAACCCTAACTGCATGAATTTAAGTATATATGATCAGTATAAGTACTAATTCTAAATCTCTGATTTACACAGTACAATTGAAACACTATTGACTACTCATGTACCACTGCTGAGTGACCAGTTTGATTCATGACTGGGTAGAACTTTTCTTAGTAATTCCTCAGATCTTTTTTTTCCCACATTTCCTGTCCTTGTGAAAGATGCAGTTTAACAGTGTGACACAAGACACACAAAATCAGCTTAAGCTAGGTACTCAAATTAAGATTATCAGGCTGTTTTTGTCCTGATTTTTCCCCTTCCCGATCAGGGACAACAAACGCCAGATTATCTTAAGTTTTATAAGATTTTCCTATAACATTATCATTTGTGTTTAGACCGGATTCGTCCCGACAATCGGCTCTGAAACGGGTCGTGGTCGACAACGGGAAGTACCGAACATAGGGCTGGGTATCGTCACTAATTTCCTGATTCAATTCAATTCAATTCCCAACAGCCTATTTCAATTCAATTTCGATTAAATCCGATTGGATATCGATTCATTTACAGCTACCTATTTTTCTTGAATATTAAAGACATTCTCAGATAACTTTTTTAAACACTGAGTGCATTTACTTGACAATCAAAATCAGATATCTGGAAGTTCTCAGATTACTGTTATAATCTGATCTAACACATCTACATTAATTTCTGAAGTACAATAACAATACAGTGTTTCCCAAAGATTCAGAGCAAGAAATGCTGTGATGGAAAAATAAAATAAAATAAAATAAAATAAAAAGTCCACAGGATAGAAAAAAGTTAAAAATTTTAAATGTCCTAAATAAAACCGTTTCATTCAGTGAAGTCGCTGTAAATATTTTAAAAGTTCAGATCTCAGATAACAAATTGATTTTAATAAAACCTACAAAGAATATTTGATCCATTTAAAGCTGTAATATGACTCAGAAATTCCTTCAATGATGTAGATTCAGCTTGTTCAGATGTGTGCGTTGCCATGACGACCATGACACTATGGACACCGGAGCAGGAGAAATACTCCATCTGCTCCTCACTGGAGCAAGATACTTCCATCTTTACCTGCCTGAGAGAATTTAGAATAAACATATTTTTGTCCCATTTTCAGCTGGTTGACGTGTTTTCCAACACGTGCACTCTGTCCTCTGACACGCATGTGCACGCATGTGTCTGTGTGTGTGCTCACTGTCGTGGACACAGACAGCAGGCACAGCTATGACATGCCATCCTTTCAATCAGATAAATAGCATCAGACTGTTTACTGTTTGATAAAATGACAAAGTGTAAACCTGTTCTAGAAGACGTTTTTACTTTATTTAATTTAAACTATAAGTGTGGTGACATCGCTTCCTGTTGTTGAATGTGAAGGCGCTTGTTAGCATTAGCTGCTAATATGAGTTCTGCAGTCTTAGCATTAGTTGATAATGTGGGTGGTAATATGCTGCAAAACACTTTATAGATAGATGTAATGTGATTAAATTGTTAGACCACACCACACACAGTATGATCAAAACTGTTAAATGCTTTCATGTGCGAGGTCTCTAACAGATAAAAAAAAAATCTTCAGATATAAAAAATCCTTATGTATGTACCAGACTTTATCTAATATAGTTTAACTGAGACCATTATGGTTTTCTATCCACAATGGACAGTGAAAACTTAAAAGACATGCTTTATGCACATCAAAACACAATTAACATTCAGATCATCTTACTTAATTGAAGCCCTTTTCAAACATGAAATATATAACAATCAGCAATCTGTTAAAACAATAGGCCAGGGGTGGCCAACGTCAGTCCTCCCTGCTCCAGCACACCTGACTCAAATTAAATAGATCCAACAGCCTATAAGGATGTACACAATGACTCATTAGTTTAATTCAGGTGTGTTGGAGCAGGGAAACATGGAAAACCTGCAGGATTGTGGTTCTCGAGGACCGACATTGGCCACCCCTGCAATAGGCAAACAGTTCTTCAGACATGGGTGCCACTCACGTCTCTGTGGGTGCATTCATACCAGCCTTTTTAATTTGAATCATAGTCAGATTGCTCGGAAAGTGCATGTCATTGTGCAAACAAATTCTGATTCGAATCAAAGAAGTGGACTTTACCTACAAATGCAGGTCTTGGTCTGTTTCAAGCGGACCAAATACAAGGACTACAAAACAAAGTGCATTGTGGGTTCAGCACACGACATCCTCGGCAAACACAACTAAAACATAAGCATCTGTGGGCCAATAGGCAACGCTGGATGAGAGAAATGGTTAACGGGCAGATGTGGAAGAGTTTAGAAAAAGTTCTGATAGAATTATGATCAACCCAAGACTGCTAGGATCTGATGCAGCTCCATATTTAGCAGTTGCATTATCACAGTCTGGAAAAATATTGCATCCCCCAACTGATTCAGATATTGCATCAGTTGGGGGATGTACAGTAAGGACTATCCTGGTGTGAATGCACCCTATATAGATAAGACCAGAAACATACATAAGGTACGTGCATTGAGATAAAATTAAGTTTTCTAGATTTGTCATACTACCATAACAATTCATTTTAGTATGATAAACATGCTGGGATTAACATACCCACAGCTGACTGGATCTGCTGAAACCACACCTTTCCAACATGTTTGCTTATTGAACAATTTGTGTCATAAAGAACTCTGATTGTCTTGTCAATTAGCAGGATTTTGCTGCACTACAACGTCAAGCATAGTTGTCATCACCTAGAGGAAAACAAGACCTTCAACTTCACCTGGGGACTCTCACCAGTGTCATTTGTTCTGTGTGATAAAAGGAGCTACAGCACAACCCAAAACTCTGCAAGTCCTTACATAGTCAATGTATTTGCACAATAAAGTATCATATAGCCATAAAAATATCAGCCTAATAGATGTGATCATTTTTAACATAGTGGCAGTTGATGGGATGAGATGAAAATATTGCTTTTCCATGTTTACACTTGAAAACAGGTGTTAAAAGGCTCAATAGCTTCTTACTTGCAATGGTTTTATCACACATTGTAACAACAAGCGTGGTTAACTCTACATCAGAAACTATTGGTCCAGTTAAACATGGTTGCAAACAGAAGGATGGTTTTGTCTTGTTTACTTGTACATGATGTAGTGACTAAATAGTTAGAAGCTGTCATTATCAGAGGGGCTGAAAGCTTGACTAAGCCATTACATACTTGACATGATCTATTATTTTCCTCTGAAAAACCAGATTAAACAGTATGTGAAATTAAGACCTTCTAATAATGTGTGTGCCAATCTGTTAATATGACGGCGCTCAGGTCAGACTTGTGCTGGCTAACAGTGATATATAATTGTTACCAGTTGGAAAACTAGTATAATTTCTGCCACAAAATGTTCCATTAAAGAATCGGGGTCTGCATTCAGACATGACGCCTACATGTTCAGTTCCCTTCAGATAACGAAAAGCAATGGAAACAGACTCAAAAAAGGACTTCAAATATAGACTTAATCGTATCTCATTTTGTTGGGATTGTTTACTGGCTTTGATGCCAAGCTTCACAAAATTTTCTCAATTACTTTGTACTGTTATTAGAAACAGCACACTTCCAGCACTGATATATCATGTGATTTCCAAAATGCTCTTATCATACATTTTCTAGTGCTTCAAAGTAGCAACAGCTATCTATGAGCTGTGTTGGTGCACTCAGTAAACAGACGATGACTGATTACAAATCTACTTAAAAAGTAAAAGGTAAAAAACAATCATGAACCAGAATCCAACATTCTGTTTGTTGTTCTTGGCAAAACTTGTGCTTTTCTTAGCTGCATGACCAGCTTGTCACAGACAGAGTGGCTAAATTTTCCATCACAAAAGTAACCCTAGAGGCTTTCTTCCTGTTTATGTTAAGCTACCTCCAGTTATTACTCTAGCTGGATCACTGACCACAATGTAGCAGAAGAATTTTAGTCTGTCTTAGAAGCTGAGGTATACGTAAGATGTAGTTTTTAACTTGTGTAAGGGGAACGAACTGATCCAGAAATGATGATGATTTAGGATCATTTTAATAAACCACTGCCAAATGAGACAAATGCCATGTAGATGATGGCGGTCAATGTGCTTTTGATGAGTGAAAAATAGAGTAGTGTGAACACAGGCTAACACAGTCACAAAATGACAAGAGCCTAACGTGTGACAAACAAAATGTCACACATGCCCTGCAAAACACTGAGATCTGCGGTGAGGCTTTGTGGTGTAGCAGCAACTGTCACATGCAGGCCCCAGCACTTTCTCTGAGCAGTGAAAGGGATCACTGGCTTGCACAGCCACTTCCTGACCTGAGACTACATGTTATCCACCCTCTCCACTATACGTGCCGTTGCTTTTTGGGTAGGAACTGTATTAAATCTAATATGATGATGAACTGCCTGCTAATACTCTGTAATTATACTGTGAAAAGATGATGAAATGAAGCTGTTGTCACTGGTGCACAAGTAACACACAATATACTTAGTAATATAAAGCACAGCATTGCCTTCACTGAAGCTTTGGGATGATACGTCATCAAAAGCAAATGAAGAGTTCTGTATGAATATTTCTGAGATATACACTGTATGAAACATGCACATTCTCAGATTTATTTAATTACGTTGCATATATTGAAATAAGACACAACACAGACAAGTAAAGCACAACACAAACTGTTTACATCACATAAAATTAAGTTTGCATGTCTCACTTGTTTGGTAACTACTATGAATAGAGTAGGATGTTCTTTGTAATGATAATAAGTACACTAATGTATCTAGGTTATTTGTTTGTCGTACTAGGGAGTGCTCTGTCAATCACCACTAGTATTCAATGTGTAATTACGAGTCTTACAGAAGGCTACATATATCCTTATATACATATAAGGATACATGTATATGAGGCTACATATATCCTGACACACACACACACACACACATACATATTAGGGCTGGGCAATATATCGAGATTTTCAAATATATCAAAACTTTATCAGACGCAATATAGAAGGAGGAAATATCGTTTATATTGAGATAGCTTATTTTGAGTTAAAAGCATCTTTTCTTTTGGATTTTGCACAGCTGTATTTTTGTTATGGTCATTAAAAAGTATATTTCATTCATTTTGTTTTAGGAGCATTTAATTTAATATAAAGCTATTTTAATTTCAGTCAACTGCTTTAATGCACATGTGCTGCCAATCCTTAATAAAATTGTATTTAGCACTGAAGGCTGTAAATTAGAACTGTCTCTTTGGTTACTTGACCAAAAAAATATATATATATCGAGATATATATATTGTATATCATGATTCAGGTAAAAAAAAATCGAGATATAAGATTTGGTTCATATTGCCCAACCCTAATATGTGTGTGTATATATATATATATATATATATATATATATATATATATATATATATATATATATATATTCCTTTACAAAAGTCTACAAAAGAAATATGTCATTCATTTATTTTAATTGGGCTACTTCTCTTTAAGCTGTTCCCTTTTTTTCTCATTTGATTATAATGCAGTCCTCAATATAGGTCAAGTCTGCAACCTAGGTTCACTAGAATGCCACATTTTAATTGACATTTTTGTATTTATCTACTTTCCCCCTCATTAACTGAGCTGTTTGTGCTGCAGGACACCACCTGTTTGGATGAAGTCCTGTTAGGTTTACATCTTTAATAAATTAGCTGGATAAACGTCACAGATTATGACATTATTATAGGAGGCTGCGCGAGTCTTATCTTACCTTTCCACGGGATGTTTAGGCTCCTATTGGCTCAATTATCCGTGGAAAAAAAGACGTTCGTTTGGTCACGTCAGTTTAAGTCCATTAAAGTGGCTTTCCTCTATTTAAATCCGCAAACTGTGCTCCGAAGAGTGTCGACAGCATCAAGTTAAGGAAATGACCTGCGAAATGAAGGGTGAGCCCTCAAACGCCACACCGCCACAGCTGTAGCTACTCCTCTAGTATATTACTGCCCTCTTTTGTGTCAGTCTTGTGGGTAAAATTAGAAATTCTTGAGCAATTTGGTTTAGAGTAAACGTTTGTTTCCCTTTCTAGGAACCGGGCAGTCGCGCGACAGTACGACCGTTTAGCTAATTGAAAATAAAATACGAAATTCTTCTTCTATCCTCCGACGCAAGCGAGGCGGGCGATGGATGAGGCATGATTGCTGCGCGCTCTCGACAGATCAGGCGCGCTCTCGATTCAGACAATCGTGGCCGTGAGTGAACAGCGAAAAGGAACAATTCATCAGAAAAAAAGGTTGCCTTTTGGAAAGAGCTACAGCTGCTACAACATGTTTCATTCTTGCTCTGAATTAATAAGTAAATATATAAAAACAGACCTAATTTGTTATAATTGATTGATGTCTCTAAATCTACATTGTATTATGCCCATTCATGATTTTAAAAAGGAGTATTGCATTGAACCTCATCATAAAGTAGCCTATCGATCGCCTTGATGCGCGTAACTTCCTCGTGTTATTCATGCGCCTTTAAATGGGCCTTTTCATTGACATTATACGACTTGTTATGTAACACTCCATCCCTGGATGATTCAGTTAGAGCGATTTTCTTCCCACAGGGCTTAGATTGTACCCTGTGAAAAAAAAACAAAAAACGAATAGGCCCTTCATGTGAGGAAAGACACAGATCGGCCCCTGGTGCCTTGGTTTTTGTCACAATTAGAAGGATTATTTCATTTATTTGTTGGATGGTCAGCGCTCAGTCTCCTTTTTCCCATTCATTGAAAAAGATGATGCCCTTTACCACACCTGGGAGTTTCCTATGCAGCACAGGGACAGGCTGCTCAGTATGAGATGAAACGAGGAAAAAAAGAGATACTGAAGCTGAACAGGAGATTCATATCTGATGTAATGAATACATTCAGCACCTACAGCTACTGCAAATCCTCAGAACTGAACTTACATGAAGCTGCAATAGAAACAATAGATTTTCTGAACATGTTAAATGCGTTTTCATACCAACAACAACAAAAAAACCTGTGATGGAGTTCTGTTTTCTGAACTATAGTTGAAGCAACATTTAAGTGGACAGAGAACAAATAGAGGGTAAGTTTAAATAACTTAAGAATGGTTGAAGCTGTACCTCTTTCTGAAGACTTTATTGCATTCCTTGACCTCTACTGCAAAATTGAGAAAGGAAGTAAAAAAATAGAACCTTGGCAATCAGATTTTCTGCTAGCAGTCTACTCGAAACAGTTCCTATGCTGCATTTAAACAAACCTGGGATCATGTGTAAAATGTCTTTCTTTAAAATAAATAAATGAAAACAATAATTTTTTAATTTTACCATCAAAAGGGTTTACATTAAGCTGCAAATGTCTCCAGTGAGAAACAGATCAGAACTGCAGACAGCCCTGTTAACATTAAGATCCTAATACCATAGGATTAAGCTCTGGACTCTGGCTGCTCTATGAGTAAAAATGATGTCTCATCCTCCTGGTACCTCAATTCACATGTTAAACCAAACGAATATTATTATCTTGGAATATGCAAGCGCCATCTAGGAAAATAAAATCTAGACCAATGCTATGAATGCTCAATAAATCTGATCACTCAGGACAGCTAGGAAATCAGTTTACTACATTTATTAAAAAGAAAATGCTGAAGCAGGTCTGTCCAACTGAAGCAACCTTTATTTTTTTATTTGTTTATTTTTTTTAGATTCAGAAAACTTTATTTATACCGTATGGGCAATTCATTTGCAGCTTAACTAGACACTAGTCAGCATTCAAAGTACAATGTGTCAGATATAATCACTACAGAGTACTCATGAGGTACACTACCGTTCAAAAGTTTGGGGTCACTTTGCCATGCGACTCAATAGGGAAGTGACCCCAAACTTTTGAACGGTAGTGTACAATAAATAATCAACAATAAAACAATAAATACCAATACAGGCTGAGACACTTGTTAGCTCAGCTAAAATAAAGCAATGACAGAATAAATGCCAGTTAAAATTACTGCTGTCAGAGTTAAGCATGACCGCTGAAGGAATAAAGATGTAGAATATCTACTGGTTCTCCTTTGAGGAGCATGGTAACGCTGGCCTGATAGCATCAATGCAAATTCATTGGATAACACATGGTGAGCATCACTGATGATGGGCTTTGCTTTCTTAATAACCTGAAGCTCCCAGAGGGAAGACTTTGTCTTTGTCTCTTTGTCTGATTCCAGTAACTTTAAAGCAAGTTTTTACAATGGAGTACAGGCTGTTCTTATCCTTCAGAGTTAAACCACTGAACCAATAGATACAGGAAAATGTTAAGATGCTTTCAACAAATGAACAATAAAAGTTCTTTAAAATGGTCTCACTGACATGAAAAGAGTTCAGTCTCTTCATCAGATGGATTCTCTGGTGGCCTCTCTTGACCACAGACCCAGTATTAACACAAACATTAGCTTACAGTCAAAAACAGTGCCAAGATATTTGTATGAATCATCAATTTGGACATCTTCACCATGAATACACTCATTTTGTAGTTGTTATTGCTGTGTCTAAAATCATTGATCATGTCTTTTTAAAACATTCAAGTCAAGATATTTGTCATTGCACCAGCTGACAAAATGTGATAAGGCAGGACCATGTTCATACTTTGAGCCCCGAAGAAGGGATAAAAGGACATTGTCATCAGAATAAATTATTTATTTATATATAGTGAATGGTCATGCAGTACAATACATATTTGATTGGGTCTGGACGTGGCTACAGCTAGGATGAACAAGCCTTTTCTTAAAAGAGAAAAAATATCTTGACGGCTGCATTTCTTGTTTTAAAATAATTTAGAATTGATGGTACATTGCCTACATGCAATAAATTTAAATCACCTAATGTTTTTACTTTTTTTTATTGATTGTTTTTGTTTCTTTAAAAGTATTACACAATTTTTCAAGTCCTTAAAAGCTTTAAATGTTCCCTTTTTTGTTAGACAATAGCTTTTGTGACCTTCATGGTATGATTTGTTATGTCAAAAAATTAAATTCCAAATTTTTGTTAAAATTTCTAAAACATGTAAATAACAGTAACCATGAAAAGACAAACTCAAAAGATAGAAACAATTTCAGAGAACAGATGACTGTGTGCCTAACCAACAGTTGTGTGAGAAGAAGAAACACGGAACAGAGCCAAGAGCCGTAAAGGGAAACAAGTTGTCTCTGTGAAGCCACACACACTCTCATTAAAACACATTTTAATGGAATGATGCAATCATTTCTGAGCATTACATTTGCACAGTGTAACTCCATGGGTGCTGGGCCTCACATACGCCTTTACATCAAACTTTTCAAAGTTTATAATTGTCAGAGTAACATGAGTCTGAACTGCTTTATTAAATCAGCCAGATCCTCAAAGTAAACCATTTCTAGAACTATAATGGGCATAAATTAGCTGTGGATGTATGCTGCAAGCAGAACAAGAAATAGTTTTCCTGGTAATTTGAATTGGTGTAAGAAACATTTTAATATTTGTTGCTGAGTAAGATGGGATACGTAACCTTTTAGTACACAAACTTTATATAAGTGCATCATTAAAACTGGACAAGGGGAGAGAGCTTGAGTTTGTGGGATGCTAGGTGACCTGGAAATAAAAAGTAACAGAAGGCATTCCTGCCCACTGGCTCCATGGGTACCAGGCAGCCCCCACTCCCACTGCCAACTGCACAATGTCACATCACACAGACATAGCAGTTATTTAATACTTAAGACTGTTTTGAGTGTATTGCTGCTGGGCTCTTTTACAGTCTTTTTTTCACATCCTCTAGGGTTGCCACCTGTCTGTGCAGAGGAGTTGGTGTAGCTTACAGATAAAGGTAGCCAAATTTAGCAGTTCTCTCTGTACTGTCTGCTGTTGCAGAAAAAAGGGAGGTTCCAGGCCAGACAAAGTGTGGACCATCACCTACTCTACTCTGTAAGGGAAGCCCTGCTGGCTCCAAGCCCAGATAACATGGGGAGATTAAATGTAGGACTAGTTTCTCTGTTCTGCGAAGGT
Organism: Melanotaenia boesemani; assembly: GCF_017639745.1. Lineage (NCBI taxonomy): Eukaryota > Metazoa > Chordata > Actinopteri > Atheriniformes > Melanotaeniidae > Melanotaenia > Melanotaenia boesemani. Next base: position 20,542,820 of record NC_055694.1, read on the forward strand.
GTTCCAGGATGCACAAACAAAACAACTTTTTTTTCCCCCCAAAAAACAGCTAAATTGATTTTGTTTAACCATTTTTTTTCAGTTAGGCTTTTGTCTTTAAGCAGCTTCTACATGCAAACTTAACAGAACCATTTCCTAAAACATTGACAGAATTATTTACACATGCAAGTTGAACTCTGTGTTGTGTCTCGAGGAAGGAGAGTCGCTGCTGCCACACATATGACTTATGTGGCATCGTTGAGGGATGAGCTAAACTAGAAGAGAATGCAAAAAAGGTCACTTGCTGATGAAAGTAGGCAGGAGTTTTCTAAACACCACCTCATGTCATCATTTATCCTTCCCCCAGAGTCATTAATAGCTTTTTTTGTTGCATGAGAGTATCATTCATAAAAGCTGCCTTGTCAGTCGATACATTGCTACAGTAGTGAGGGTGCTGCCATCCCCTGATTTAGATGCAAAGAAATGAGCAGAAATATGAGATCAGCATTTTGCCTTCATTCGTTATTATTCTCTGAGGAAAAGCTTAATGTGTAGCTTTCTTCTGGGGTCACTGCCTTTAGTGTATGAAGTGTATAATGTAGGTCGTGCATGCACGCACAAAGATTATTTTATGACCTTCTAATGATGCAGTTTAAAGCAACACTCAGTATTTTTGTTGCTACCTGAAAAAGTTCATTTTTCTTATAATGCCATCTCTTCTATTTCTTGCCCAACTTCCACACAAGTAACCATGGTTACCATATTGTGTCTATAATTATACAAGCATGCTGCCACAAGCTGAAGTGAATGATTACAGTAATGAACATTGCAAAGGATAATAATTGACACAATTTCCAAATGTTTTCCAAACAGGGAAAACCAAGCACGTCAGTGCGGATGTCGTACAGAAAGCAGATACATTTTTATGAGGTCAAATTTCTTAGAAGTCATGTCTTACCATCTGAAATGCATCCTGTCTTGCCCGTATTGTGTTCTTCCTCCCTGTGCTCTCCTTCTCCCACAAGATGCCTCCACTTCACTGGGCTTAAAAATAGATATATCCCCCGGTGCAGCTCAGGCCTAACTTTATTTTCATGGGGGAAATGAAAAGCACACATACTGCGCTTGGGGGACATAGGGGAAAACAATAACCTTCAAGATTCAATGACAAACCCGTTTCTGTCTTTGTAAGAAAAGCATTCAACAGGGGAGCAAATGCCCCCCTCCTTAAAAAAAAAGAGGTATTTTACAGGGGTGCTGGTAGTTTTCATTCAGCTCATTCACTTTGCTTTTGATCTCAAATTAGTTCTTGCCATGTGCTGCACAACAGTGAAGGCTTCCCACTCCTCACAACCAAGGCTTTAGTAAGAGTGTCAGACTCAAATGACTCACAGTCAGTCATTTGTTATGGCAAGATAATAATCACATCTTTCAGTCTTCACGTGGCCATATGGATATTGAAATCCTACTTGCCCGATTCATTGTTCTTATCTTACCTTGTGCAAGCATGCACAAAGCCAGATATTGATTTTATTTCCTAGCTCTGTTTTATTTATCTGGCAGCGAGTAATCATCACATCTCTTCTCATCAAGGAAGGTAGATGACAAAAGAGAGGAAAATACAAAGTAACTAATAGACTGAATGAGCAAGATGGCAACATGGTAAAGAAATGGACATGGAGGAGAACATAACACAGGCTAGAGAAAGAGTGACAGACATGCAGAGGAGGAGCAGAGTGTAGAGGAAGGAGGGGGCAGGGATGTGGGAGAGATGCTAGTTGAGTCAAAACCCCCCAAGCACGCCTGATTTCTCTGTGAAAGACACAGTGCTGAAAAGATGGATAGCGAGTGCCCTCTCTGCCAAGACATGCCTAAGACAATGACATCATCAGTAAACTAGCAAGGACAAGAGGTGAGAGCCTTAGACTCACGATTGGATCTTTTATTTATTATTATTCACTCCCTTATTCATCATTTCACTTGCACTCAGAGTATCACTTTGCACTGACATCACCCCTCAGTCTTTATAGTTAAAGGGGTCGTGCAAACAAACCAGTACTCTTACCTCAACAGTCAGTCAGACTGTCACTTCTTGCTGATAGTGATCAGGAATAGTTTTCATACAATAATAAAATTCTCCCATAAACAAAATATATACTCTTACATAAATACTTCAGAAACTGGAACTGAATATACTGGCATGAAGCACTGCAGGAAGAAAAATAATCACAGGTTCAGGCTCAACAGGAGGCTACATCACAGAGCAGAAGACGGTTTTAATTCCTTCATTCTGTATATATTGTATAGAGTTAATACAAGGTTGTTGCAGGTGATTCTGGTCAACCACAGCATCACGGCTGCCGTTCCTTATCTGCCAGTCTCTTTGCTTTATTATGGAGGTAGCGTGCTTTGCCCTCATCGAAACGTTTCTGCTCATCCTCGCCTTCGATCTGAAGAAAAAAAGCAAAACAAAACATTTATTTTTAGATGCATTTGTCACATAAATTGCTGTAGATTTTATGTTGTTATAATATTTTTAGTGAGCATGAGGCTCTGATCTAATTTACAGCCCAGTGCTGCAGTAATTGGTAGCCAACATCTAGTGAAATACATAACACATGATTGAAACATGGAGAGGCCTGTCATCACTGTGCAGCATGCAAATTTAACATAAGCATGTGTTTGAGAAAATTTTCACATCAACCAATCTGGATGCTTTTGACAGGTCAGATCTAGAAAATTTTTGAAGGTGGGGTGAGGAAGAGCACAGACCAGGAAAAGGATAGCACGTGTAAAAGAAAAAAAGGGTCTTGTTTTTACAAAATAATTAAATGATTATTAGAACGCACAAATACTTCATTGATAAGAAGAAAAACTTGCTTTGAGCTAAATCACAGTCACAATCCCAGCATTATCAGTGTTTCTTCAGCATTACTGATTATTTATCTTTGTACAGTCATCACATCTGGTGCTTTTATGACTTTTACAGCCTGTTCATGAAATGTAAATAGCTTGGACAGAGAAACATTATCATCCGTGCAGGCGGTTGGCAAGGTGATGAGTATTCAGCTTTATGTTTAAGAACATGGTGGCGCTGATGTAGAACGTGATATAGAAGTACATTACATGTTGCATTCACTTGAATTTAGGCATCTTACATTTACCCAGGTAAAGGTCAGTCTACAGTAAATATTTGATTGTCTAGACTGAGTATATTTAGATTTTAGGGATGGTCTGCGTTAGGAAAAATTAAACTTAGTCATTTATGTATTAACAATAAGGTGTCTATGCAGATGCAGCATTTCACTTTTATTTACACTGACACCGTCAAAGATATTGCTATCATTGCAGTGGATCATCATACACATTATGTGCTACCACATTTACACCTCTGTTTTTATTCAAGTGTGAAACAAACATTTTACATTGTACCTTTACTTCCACATACTGTAGCTCAGCTTGGCAGCTGAATTGAAAAGTACATCTAGTCTGTAGGGTTAATTAGACTTCCTGTCAACAAATGATTGTCTCAACATTTAATTTTATGACATTGCCTGCTGTCCCATTACCTCACATGAGTGCATCTGTTCTGACCCAGTAGAGAGTGTGAGTATACTACAGCATGCATGTGTGGCTTTATATGTAAAATGCACTGTAGAAGTGAATGCTGGTATCTATGGTGTGATGGAGATCTTTTGATGTGCACACAGCAGGTAGCTGGCAACATCAAGAGCATCTATCAAGAGGGAGAGGGTGCAAAGCTGGCATATGCCACCTTCACTTTATGGACAGAGCAGGGTGTTAATAATACAGTATAATATCCTGCTAGGTACAAGCCCAAGGGTCATGACTCAAGTGTGATGAGAATATGAGCTATGAAAACACCAGTAGGAAAATATTATCAGAGAACAGGTTAAGGAACATACAGCTGTACTATTGGTTTGTTTTCTGTATACCAGTTATATAACAGTCAACATACTGCTCAGCCAGTTATGCCTTTTCCATTCAACTGAAAGTAAATGATAATTCCAGTTCATTGCTTTCAGAAAAAAAAAGAGAAACCAAGTTTCAACACAGTTCAGCATTTTAAAATATTTATTAGACATTGTTTTGAAAAACCTTACCTAACCATATACTGCTCAGAAATATGTTAACTAACTAAACTGAATTCATGATTTAAAATACTATACTTGCAGGGGAAGGCCTGTAACTTAAAATAAAAAAACAATCTTTAGAAAACCTACAGTTTCATCCTAGCCAAGTCTCAGAACATAGGAACCTTTGTCTATTTCTTCAAAATGTAACATATTGCAAAGTGGTGAAGTATCCATATGAATGGTAAATATGTAGGCCTTTACCTTGTATATTTTTGGCATTCTTAATTCCTAATTCAACCCAGTGGTAAGTGAGAGGGACGTAGCAAAGTTAAAGAATTGTGTAATATGCTGTGAAGGATATTTTATCAAACTAGTGGTTTCTTGCCAAGAAGTCTGCAGATTAGGGCCTTTACCAGGCAGTTTGCCCCAGCTAGAGCATGCAAGCTATCAATCACAACCATTTTAAAAGCAATGTTTTTGCACTACAAGGAATGAGAACACTACCTCTCAGGGGATGGCACTTTATTTATTTACTTTTTCAACCTGGAGTTATCTACATGAGAATGTGTTTGGCTGTGAGGTCAAGTTGACCCTTCATAGCTTCCTTAGACCCAGAGAATGCAGTTTGTCTTTCCTGGGAAGCCACACACTAGTGAAAATGTTTGGATTTGTTTGCTACACTACACAGGCAGGTTTTATGAGCAAGGTCCAGTATGATAGTGGCTTCTTGCGGAGACTGAAGCGAAAGTCAAGCCTGTTAATATCTGCAGCAGGGTGTTCTGTGTCAGCTAGCATTTCAGAACACTTTCCGCATCTACTATCAGGATAGGAAAATACAGAATAAATTACAGTGATGTTGCATAACTGCAGATAATGGGCTTATTTACCCAACAGAAACATTCTGTAGCAAAACTTCTGCCGTAGTCACTTTATAATGAATCAGATTCTGGTTAAAACATATACGACTGAATTAGAAGTGCTGTCATGTTTAAAACATAGTCTGTTTGTAAAAGTTTTCTCTCAATTAATATCTTTCTATCTGGTGACTGGAAAAGAGTGTGATGACCAGTAACTATCACCTTCCTGCCACTTCGAGAAGCCCCCAGGAATTTGTCTAGTCACCTTCTTATTCTGGATCTGATCGTAGTGCAAACACCACTTAATTTGAGGTGATGTCATGCTGAAAAAGCAGCATGTTTTACAATAAACAAATAAATAGTCCAATCAGCAGAGATTTTAATCAAGTCCCCCTGGAGAAAAGTGTCCCTCATTCTTAAATTTTTACAATCTCTTTGGTGTTATGATTGGTACAAAGCTGGAGGTAATAATGAGTGTAAATTATACTTCCGGGTCCACTGTAGGTGCAAAGTCAGAACTCCTAAGTGATTTTAATAAAGACCTGGCATCTTAATTAGGTTACCCACAGTCATTGCTCATAAAGACTACTTGATGCAAAATATAAACGTAGAAGCTTCATAAATACTCCTCACACCTTGTCCCAACAATCAGCAGCCAATGGGATCTTCTCTGCATCTGCACAGCACTATAGACATTGAAATAACTAATGCACACAAAGTAGTAGAAGGCATTAGGAAGAATACCAAGCATTTTCAGGTATCCATTATCTCAGTCCAAGATGTAATTATGAAATGCACAGAAGTTGAGGTTTGAAAAACAAAGAAAAAATGACTAGAAAAGTCCTGGGGGCGGCATGGCTCAGCAAGGTAGAGCGGTCGTTTCGTAACCCGAGGGTTGCTGGTTCGATCCTCGGCTAAGTCGGGTTCATGTCGAGGTGTCCTTGGGCAAGACACCGAACCCCAAATTGCTCCTGATGGGTCGTGGTCGAGCGCCTTGCATGGCAGCTTCCGCCATCAGTGTGTGAATGTGTGTGTGTATGGGTGTATGTGATGTATAATGTAAAGCGCTTTGGGTATCGTTCCAGGTACAGTAAAGCGCTATATAAATACGGGCCATTTACTATTTTTACCATTTACTTAGTTTTTTTTTATTTCAAATTATAAGGTCTTTTGCAGCTCCTGCATACTGTAGATTGGACATAATGTAAGAGTTATCACAGCAAAACCTTTCCCTGCATCCCTACCACATAAATGACCACCTAAAAAAACAATTTACAGGGCTGGACATGTTTTGAGAAAGGAGCTTAGGGGTTGTTTCACTAATAGAATGAAAATATATCTATTTAACCCTAACAAATTAGAAAGGTTTCAGGGATAATTTAATTTAATTGTTTTATTTATTTATTTATTTATTTGTTTATTTATTTATTTTATTTACAACAACATATTGAATCTACAATGACAGCAAAGATGGAAAAGAGTTTTCAAGTGGAATATTAGGTCAGCAATTCTGACAAAAAAAATTAAAAAGGAAAACTTCATAAATGGTGACTGGTTTCTAGCTTTCTTTTATGGCAAAACACGGGTATTGCTTTTGAATGCCCTGGAAAATGTTTAGAAGTTATTTAAGCAATGAAAAATTGCAGGAACTGTGATTCTCAGTGAACTATAAAGGTATTTCAAATTTTAAATACTATAATGAAAAAAAATCTCATACTTTATCTGCATATTGATAAAAGCTGGTTACAAGCATGTGACTTCTTGCCAAGCTAGTCAAGTTTTTTTCTGGTTGCTTATTCTGAACTGGTTTAGTTTAGTGTTATAAGTGGATTTTAAATATTTAATCTTCTGTGCACATTTATGAGTAAAGTAAAATGAAAAACCTCCTATTCATAATTAACGGTCCTTTCGAGATTCATAGACAGAAGTGCAATGAGAACAAATAGTACTCAGGTCTCTGTGTGGTGCTTCAGATTTCCACAGAGTCAGAAATACTTGCAACACTGGCATGAGTGCACCCTTTAACCCGTTTCTGATTGTCTTGAATGGGAGGCATCTAAAAATAAATGTACATCACTTCATGTGGACTACAGGAGGTTGCCATGACAACTGTTCTTGTTTTTGTGTCAGGAGAGGCCAGCTGAATCTCTGCCAGCAAGGAGGGATAGAGAGGGAGAAAGGGATGGAGAAAGGATGAAGAAAAGAGTAAAGGGGCAGGAAAAGAGGCTGGAGGAGGGAGTGGGTGGGAGACACAAGTAGAGGCAGTGGGAGTGAGAGATGAAGAAAGAGATCAAAAAGATGCATGCAGGAGGAATAAAACCATTAACAGAATAGAAAGGAATGACAAAATAAAGGAACAAAGCAAAATGTAAGAAACAAGCCCACTATGTCTTCATCGGGGATGAATGAACTTACTAATTTTGCATTTTGATGTTCTGTCTTTGCAGTAGGATGATTGAATGTACACAGTTATTCAGCAAAAACCACCCCTTTCATTCACAATCACACTTTGGCCTCAGTCTTGTGTCACCACAGTACAACCACATTCTACCAGCAGGTACCCAGTATCTTCTGGCCACTGGCAGAGAAAGCTATTAAAACCACCAGAAATCCGATTAAGAAATAGACTGGTCAAAGTTGCTTTTTCGATCATTTCCACATTAGGCCAGCATGCACATACATCAGTTCAGTACTTTTCAAGGGTATTTCCAGAGAAGGTATTCCCTGATATTCTCCCTGCTCCTGCTGTCCTTGTGGCCCACTTCAGCATTACCAGCAGTAAGGTTGCATTAGTGTCAGTCCATCTAAAACCCCCCACATACCCACACTCAAACAGTCCCTAGTCCCCCGCTGAGCTAAAAAAGGAAAATCTAAAGATAGTAACTGCAGTGAGTTCACTGGACAGAAACTGGGGAGGAGCAAATGTAGGGAAAAGCACCTGCAGTCAAAAATAGCAGAGGCAGGCCTTTCCATCAGGCTATTTATAAAACACAACTGGGGCAAAATCTGTCACAGTGTCATGAAAATTTTATTAGTGAAGGTCTGACATTTGTTTTTAGCTTTCAGGGGTGTTTATATGTGAAATGAAAAGAACCCACTGGAGGAAAAATTGCAAGAATAAAGAAGCTGGAAATTCATGGTTATCTTTTGGAATAAAAAAAGGCCTTGAAATTTAAATATTTGTCCTATCCACAGTGTGTATGCATAATGTGTAGAACACACAAAATAAAATGAAGATAAAACAGAGCTGGAATCTTTCATAGAATTTTGCAGGTAATAAAGTAATGTAGCTCTTTGTTTTATGTAAGCTTGATAATAACCAACAGTACTGCTGATATGGAGGAAAAGGAGAACTGAGAGACAACCTCAGCAGGCTTTTATAAAGCAAGGAGTAAATTAAGAGAGCTTTAGAATCTACGCAAGAGAAAAGTTGTTGTCATTTAAACTAATTTTTTTTATTTACAGTAACCAGTTTTTATAAAAACAATGAAATATCAGTTCTGTGATGATGACAGACGTATGTTTTCAAGGTGAGGTGTGGACAAAGGACCCGAATGCAGGGCTAGCCATGAGGCAGGTGAATAAGAGATGGATGATTTCATTTCTCCGGACTAAAGGCGCTGCTTAGGCATGAAAAAACTAACAAGAAACAGAACTCAGAAGCGGACTGACAAAGAAACTATGGCAAGGAACAAAGAGGTAGCTGGGGCATGGAAGACTAGGGAACAGTGAAGAAACTCTGATCGCAATCTGGCAGAGGACAAAAGAAAACAAAGCATGCACTGAGGAAGCAATAACAGGATAAGGAGCATTATCAATTAACAAATGAAACCAGGTGTGTAGAGAACAGGAAGTAAATAACAAGATAGCCAAGACCACAAACCAAAGGACATGATTTTAACATAGATCCAACTAGAACTAAACCAAAAACCCATAAACCGCGACATATGTTAAAGATCTGAAAGTTGTTTACTTTTTTGAATATAATTCATCTGCAATCAACAGATGAGAAGATCAATTTAATAACCGCCATGATGGGAGCTTCATTCCAGACTGCCTTAGCAGGAAGGTGTTAGTTTTTATATCAGTGTAGCCTAAACGTTGGTAAGAATGGTAAAAAGACATGATGTCAAATACAGTGTTAATATGAAATCAATATGTGAAGTTTTATGCTTTGACTGTTACAGCTTAAATTCCCAAAACCATAACAAATAAAACATGATATAGTGTAAAGAACAGGGAAATTTTATTATTATTATTTATCAGTTTTTGGTAGCAAGCTAGGTTTGGGACTGAAACCGAACTTCTTCACTCCTTGCTGATTAACTGACATACATGCCACCTCATCGTACTGGCAGGCCATTCATTGAGTGTTGTCTTTTGTGCTCACTGTGTGTGAACAGATGAACCATAAAATTTTTAAGGCTAAAATGCTCTATATAAGTGCTGACCACTTACAAAGCTAAACAGCTGCTGGCTATGAAACACTTTGTGCATCCAACCATGCAACCATGTTGATACTTCAGAGGAAAATCTTTTGTTTTCTGGAAAATCTCCAGAAGACATTCAACCATCAAAGACACTTAATGGAAAGCCAAATGGCTGAGAAATACACACAATGATGTAGTTTACTGGTCATTCATGCCTATGTGTTTTTTTTTTAATCATCCACTTCAGGGATCACCAGCTTCAGACCTCTTGAGCCTGTATCCTGAAGGTTTTCAGCATGTCCATGCTGCAGCACACCTGACCTTGACAACAAGTTGATGGACAACTATTTAATTGAACCAGGTGTGTTGCTGCTGGAACACATTGAAAACCTGCAGGACACTCACTGGCTCAAGAGGTCCGGAGTTGGTGATCCCTGATTTATATGGTATTCTATTTGGGATACAAAAATCTGTTTTAGCAACCAGACAAATGTAAGTTATTTGGTAAAATATTGTAATATTGGACAGTGAGAAAGATCGAATGTAAAATTGAATGATAACATTGGAGTCTTTCATGTTTGATATCATCTGTCCTATAAGGTGAAACAATATCATTAATGCATTTTCCCTTGCAGTCCCATGTAAACAGCCGGATGAAATTCAGATTCGGAATTGATGAGTTATTTCCTATATGAGCAACTTCTCTTTTATACACCAAAGATCAAGATCTGTGAATAGTTTAGTCGCATCAGCTGCATTAGGATGTCCATTCCCTCATTTTGAGTCAACCTCATGCCATGTTTAGGCTCTCTCTAAATAGTTATAAACCAAGAGATAGCGTTGAGTCAGCTTCATTGTTCCTCTCTTGCTCATGGAATTTGCGAAAAGACCACCCTCCTACATGCAGACCTATTCTATTCTATTCAATTCTATTCTATTCTGTCTTTGTCCAACATTTTCATCATTACACATGCACATATAATACATCTTTCCTTGTTTGACAAGTTACATCAGAGTGGTGGCAGTTGGCCCCATTTCCATTTCCATTTATAGTGTTGAGAATGATTTCTCCAGGCTGTAAAACCAGAAAGACTGTTTCATAAAACAGAGGTGGACAAAGAAATAGCAATGGCTTATCATGACTACAATCCCCAACTATTAAAACAAAGAGCTCGTGTAAGATGGAAAACCAGGCAATGAATGCACAGAGTGGGGGCAGACAATGGGCAGACCACTCGAGCACGCTTGTGAAAAGGAAACTGAGAATGACGAGTTTTTGAAAAGGACAGCCAGATGAGACAAGTGTTTGAAGCTTATTTCTATCTGACAGAAGCATCAGCTGAGAAGTCTGTTTGAAAGAAACATGTCATGAAGCCTAAACCTGATACTGCACCTTGAAGTGTGTTAGGATTTTTATGGTCAAAGGAGTTAACACAGCATTTGATGGCAAGACAGCATATCTGTAACATCCACGTTCAGACTGAACACTCATCTACACTGGTAGGCTTGCCTTTTCTCCAGCAAATTTCTCATCACATGATCCTTTATTTGAAACGTGGCAGGGCAGTGTTATGCATCACTGTTTTTCCAAAGGGGTTAAGGGGAGTTACATTCTGCACATTTCAGGAATAATTTATTATTTTGGTTTTAAAAAAAAGAAACAGTGGAACCTACAGAAAAGCTTTATTCTTCATTTTATTACCAATACTGCTGTATGGTCTTTACATTTAATGAACTTCCCTAAAGTAAACCTAAATTATTAGTACAGGTGCTAACTCTGTACAAGTGTGCACTTGAGGGGATGATGTCCTGCTGTTGGTCTCTGAAATTTCTTTGAAGCAGCCTACTCAGTCCATTCCACTGTTCTGAGCTGTTTTTCATTAAAAAGCAAAGCAAGTGGTATCATTACCAAATCAGGGTAACAACTCAGGCTAGTGTTTCCAAAATTAAATCAAGCAAAAAGCCACCCAGTCAAAAAAAAAAAAAAAAAAAAAAAAAAAACAAACAAAGAATTTAAGTGTTAATAAATGAGTAATGAAGACCTGCATTATTACAGTGAAATAAATACTAAAATACAAACAAAATCATTCTACAGTTCTGAATTCTGCATTTCATGTCTGGAACATTATCTTAAAGGCTCCACTTTTGTCTGCATCCAACTCACCAAGAAGATGAAACACAAAAACTGTGCAAGTTTGAAAAGAATAATAAAGACAGTGATAGTGAGCAACTGGCCCAGAAAAATAATTCTGAAAATAATGTGCTGAGTTAAACAGATGGCCTGTGTGCATAGTGTTTGCATGATAAACAGGGATTGGATCACAAGGCACTGCAAAGCCAGAACAAACAGCAGACGTCTCTTTCCTATCTGCAGGTAAATATGCACTCTGTGAATACAATAAACGCTGAGTCAGACAGACGCTGACGTCCTGGGATGTTTTGGGAATTCAGACTCAGTGATGATCTCCAGGAACAACAAGGGATAAAATTAACCGAAGAGAGTCTTTCACGGTGTGCACAAAATTCCCATATTTTACTGATTGAAGAAACTGCAGCAGAATTATCAGCAGTCAAAATAAACAAAGCTGAAAATCAGTCTTTAAAAAGTGATCGCTCAGCAGAGGAACATGAAGCATAATAAAAATCCACAACTTACCAAGGAGTTACAAATCAAACAAATCATATTGGACTCCTTGTCTGTGTATGAAGTGTGTATTAAGAGTTGGGGATGTAAAAATATATCCAGGATTAAACAAATCCTATACTGGAGTTTTCATAACAGACAGACTTCAAAGGAAGACTGGTTGGTACCAACCTTTAGAGGAGGAACAGGCAGAGGCTTATTGTCTTTGTCCAGCGAGATGAAGGTGAAGAATGCTGAGACGGCCCGATATTTCCTTTTTTCTTCTAACAGTGAAGCCGCATCTACCAACACTTCAATTTCCATCGATTTGTTACTGACAAAGGTGAGCCGTCCCGTCACTGTCACCACACAGCCTTGGAAGAAAAAGGGTAAAGGATAATGAAGCAGTTTTCAGTGTTTATAAATATAAGCAAGTAAAAAAGAAGAAGAAAAAAAAGAGTGATCATTCAGAGCCAGTGCTGCATAACAACATTGAAAATGTACCTCTACTTGTTGCATTATTTACTGATAAACAGCAACAGGAGACAGGCATAAACAATTGAGTTTTATATTTTTGTCACCTTTGCAAACATGTTACCATACTGTATCAGACACGTTTGCACAACTCTTGCTTCTGATTTCAGCCTGAGCTGCACCAAATCTATCGAATGTGTTTGAAACATCAAAAATGTTTTTTTTTTTTTTCTTTTCTTTTTGTCTTTGCAGTGAGATAGAAAAACAGTCAAGTACTAGTACTGGGCATTGCAAATGCGTTTCTTTATTCTGTTTGATGTGCCTGCACTGTATTATTACTGCTGTTGCCATAGAGACGAGGAGAGAAGGTGTTGTCCCCTGCAGTCTGAAACAGATCTGAGGTACATAACGGAAATCTTTTAATAAAGTAAAAGTCCAACGTGATAAAAGGAAGCAAGTCCTGCATGAAAATTTGTACAAAAGTAAGTTATTGTATTATTAAAAGTCAGATGTGGCTGATATAGTTTGTTAGGGTGGACCTTAAACTATGTTACTCACTGTGCTTTGTGTGGAGAATCCAGATAAAGTGATGATCATCAGGGCTAAATCTTATATTTAAAAAATTCTATATATTTTTTGTATTTTTAGAGGCATTAAGTCCATGAGCATCACTCTTGACTTTAGGGGAAAAGTTCAGAAAGTTTTTTTATACACCTGAAAACAAGACTTTTTACAATTTTATGCGTTCAGTCCAACCCTTTTGTTAGATGTACCACATGATTATATCACTATTAACATTAAGAAACTGAGGTGGCGACATCACAGTGATAAATAAAACAATGTTCTGAGTGAAGAACCTTATAAAAAAGGGGGGATTTAGTGCAATGACTGTATATCGGTATGAGGTAATACAAAAAGACAAGCCCATACACTAAAGCCATTTATCTTCATTCTTGTCATCTGGCGCTTTGAGTGCTTTAACGTGTCACCATCAGGAGCGAGTTTGTGCTCAATGACATAAAGTTTGTCTGGCACAGATGTATAAAGCTCAGCCAAGTGAAGCGTGCTCTGCTCAGTGACATTACACAAAAATGAGCCTTGATGATGGGTGTGTTTAGAAGATCCTCATAATTAATAATTGATTTAAGCAGAAAGTAGATCCTGCACTGAAGGTCAGTCAAATGGACAGTGTCCCATTTTTGTTTGGTATAGTAAAGCTGCTGTGAAATTTGGTGCAAAACTCATGCTCAGGTTTCTTGTTATATATATATATATATATATACAAAATATAGACTGAAACTGAACATATTTGCAATCTTTGCTGGAGAATTCATTGTTTGTTATTGTTTGTTGACAACTCTTCTATTTTATCTCAAATATGAAAATGGTTAAAACTCCATGACTTTTCCATTTTAATGTTAGGTTTCTGTATGAAAACAAAACTCTTCATCAATAAAATGTTATGATTGTACAAACAATGCTTGTTCATTGAAATGGAGCTGGAAATATATCAAAAACGAGACGAGAATTTTGAGCAGTCATGATGAAACGCTGTTCTCTTTTTTTCTTTCTCTCACACCTTCGCCCTCACCTTCAGCACTCTCTTCTCTCTCACTGAAATGTCCTTTCATCTGACATTCAGCTTTTGAGGTTTTATACCTTTCTTCTCATTATTTGCACCTCTGGCTGTTTTGCTGTAATGGATCATAGAGAAAAGCAGTGACTGAACTCTCACTTGGTACATCAGTGGCTAGCATCTAACAGCCAGACTGTATATACTCACTGCTGCATAATACCCAATATTTTTTGACATGGCACTGCAGTTACTTTCCTTTTCCAAAGTCTGTGGTTAGGGGTGGAAATGTGGGATCTTGGTGGCTTAGGATTTTTCACTCTGTATGGTTAAGTTTTACATCAATTACTACTATATAATCTCTTTTTACTTTTAAGCATTGTAGAATATCTAGACATTAAACAAACCTTGATCTGCTATAAATGCAAGTGAAAAGTTGTATACAATAATGAAAAACATCCATTATATAACTATCATTGAAAATTATTTAAATAGCACACTATTTGCGTGTTTATAATCAAAAAGAGAACTCTTGAAGAAAACAGGTAAACAGTAAAACAGCATATGAAGCGTGGGACAATTAAAAAAAATAACACTCATTCATGGAAAATAAAAAAGTAACACTCCAACAAGTAAATTATCCATAAATGATTAATTTAATATTTTAATTATTGATTATAGATTAAATTGATCTATATTTTAATTCTGCTGTTGTTTGTTTTGTTCTGTTTAGGTTTGGTATTGTTGTAGTGGCATCCGTGTCTGCAGCTCATTGCATGCCATTTTACTGTAATCAGACTTTAACTTTATTCTGTTTCAGATTTCCTCACAAGGATCTTTATTTGTCTTATTTGCACAGCATGTCACATGAAATGTGATTATTATCTGAGCTGCAGTGTTGCAGGTTTAGATGTGTCCAACATGACTGACATCCCGCTAAGGAAAGTGGGCTAATAAGGCTTTACGCAGTAGGACCTCCAAAACCCACAAACAGACATCAGTCTGTTTAATGTTGAGGGTCTCAGTTTCACACTTGAGTGTGTTGAATGTTCATTTAGTCTGTTTTGTCTTTACACAGGTTAAAAATGTTATATGGATGTGCTGGATGTCCTCAGAACAGGTCCATGACTTAGTCCGGCAAATCACTGCCTTCACCACCACTTTTACAACATAGTAATATAGACTTTATCACTAATTCAAAAGAAATTTGTTTTCTGCATCTAGCACTGCAATAACCAGTGTTCAGGAATACAATGCTAATGACACCTGAGTCTATATAGTACATGCCCTACTTACTCAGTTTACAGGTCACTCCATTTTAAATGTTTAAAACATCACCACCCTCACATCCTGCCATTTCTTGATGCTCAGACCTTTTTATTAAAAAAATAAATAAATAAATAAAAAAAACAACACAAAAACTGAGTGATATATCCTACCTGTATTGAAAAATACATGCACTGTAAACACAGAGCTGTTAGACCTGACAGCTGTGACATTTTCTTACCACTTCATTATTCAACAATGGGTAGAGATGCTGGTCTATTGTTCACATCATGTCCTGAGGTAATCACCAAATATGAATATTAGAACTGGATGTCTGGATTATATTATGTTCAGGACAGGAACGTGTAAGTGAATGAGCTGAGAGCAACAAGCAAACACTACAATGAAAAGACTACTTTCAGTGACCTTTAATATATTTACATGCTGCTGGAAAACATTGTTGTCCACAATTTTCCCCGCTAAAATACTCTTTGCTCTTTAATGCTTTTTCCTCATCAACAGTATTCAGTGACTATGTTTATAGTCATTATGTCAAAAGCATTTTAACCTGAGCACTCCTGTCAAATTTATCAGAACTTAAAACGTTTTCTCTCTGTTATTAGACATTAATATCCTCAGAGTTATTTTTATCTGACAGTTATTGGAAAAAATAAATTAAGTGAAATATGACAAAGGGTTTAATATCCAAATCAGGTCAGTGGCTGAACTGAACCATGCAGTTTGACTTTACAGCATGACATCCATCATTAACCACTGCTTATGTCTTTATGTCATTTTTTTAAAACTGCCACTGTTTAGATCGTTTCACCCATTTCCACTAGATAAAAAGACTGGTATGAGAGCCAAAAAGATAGAAGGGCAGAGACTTTGGAGGCACAGGTTACTCCAAGAAATGTTTTGTTGCTTTCATACAACATGAGTTGGCAGTAATTGCAAAATGCTATTAACATAAAAATAATAACAATAATCGTAATAATAATTATAATGTGATACCACACTCTGTTGTCAAGATAGTTTAAATGTGACAATGACATGAGTTCCATGACTGACCTGATAGAGAAGAGGTATATATGTGCATCTGCTGTCAATATAATGGTGTCCTATTGGTTTTACTTCAACAGCAACTGCCCAGTGACATTTCATATCACACTGTGTTGTCCAAACAGTGTCAGCAATAAAAATCTTTAAACAATTCTTCAACTTTTACAATAGAAGAGCACTATAAATAGGACAGTGAGATAGTCTTTCTTTCCATTAAGATGTCAAAGGCTTAGTGGATAATGTTGTTTTCATGAACAGACTTCAAAATGAGGATCTCACAGACTGAAAAAGGTTTTGTAGCAAATACAGAACAAATAGAGCTTCATCGTGAACTATGATCCATAAGAATATGTTTTCCAGATGCTTGTCTTACAAACTGCTAATGTCCATTCATTCATTCATTTTCTAAACCGCTTGATCCATTAAGGGTCGTGGGTAAGCTGGAGCCTATCCCAACATTGACAGGTGAGAGGCAGGATACACCCTGGACAGGTCACCAGTCCATTGCAGGACCAACACATAGGGGACAAACAACCCCAACACACACTCACTCTTAGGGAGAATTTAGAGTTATCAATTAACCTAACACGCATGTCTTTGGACGGTGGGAGGAAGCCGGAGTGCCCGGAGAGAACCCACGCATACATGGGGAGAACATGCAAACTCCACACAGAAAGGCCAACGCCCTCAAGGTTCGATCCTCCACTGCTAATGTTAGCTAACTCAATTTCAAGTTGCACTGTGTGATTTTAAAGACTGTTGAGCTGTTTAACATTGTCATGCAGTTTAGTAATGGGCAAAACAAATAAAATAATATTTAGGCATAACTGCCTGTAGTCTTATAGCAGCAAGTGAGTGAGAGTAATTCACATCCTGCAAACCTGCCAACATAAATGCAACAGTTTGTGCATTTTCTAGATGTCATCCTCACCTTTCTTGATCTTGTGATGGAAGTTAACAGCATCAACAGAAGCAGTGACAATCTTGGTGTTGCAGTGCCGCGCTGCCACAATGCCAGCAACTTCATCCATTAGCTTCATGGTTGTACCTGCATCAAAAACAAATTTTTCTTTACCTTCAAATTCAGAAATTCTTACATTGATAACTGTAATTACAGGAATTAACATAAAGCTAAAGAAAACACACAAAAAAAGCTGAAGTGGTGTTTGCCAGAAAACCAACCAAACCAACAAAACTCAAGAAAGACCCAGTCTAAGACATTACCATGAGTAAAATCATGAGTTCTAATTATAGATTTGACAGACAGGAAATAAAGCATTGATTAGAGGGGCTTAAAAACACCTCAGAGGTTGAGCCATTGCCATGTCAACTGATGTCCCACTTGGCATTTAAAAAATTTGGTTCTTTTATTTCAGGTATGTTACATGTATTAATGCAAACATTTAGGAACCCATAAAACAGCAACTACAAAACCTAGTATTTACCATGCATCCGCTTTAATCATAATTAATCATTTCACTCAAATTTGAGAGTGCATAGTTTATATCTTACATTACATGGGACACTGACCATCTCAGCAGTTTCAGCTATGCCAAGGCAATGTCGAAAAATTCAACCATCTTGACATAATCTTGAATAAAGAGATTTTTTAAAGACAATCACCAAAAGTGGACTGACAAATTTCAACAATTTAATCACAAAACTGTAAAGTTGCTTATGCACCAAACAGATGTGAAGAAACCAACAGGAGGCCCCCTGCTGAGTCTCCTGATGGCACCAGAATCTGAACAAATATTTAAACAGACACCAAAGGTAACTCTGTCTTAGAGCTGCAGCCTGTACTTATGTTAAGTTACCAACGATGGCTAATCTGTCATCTCGCTTCAGACAATGTGTGTATGACCAATATAAGAAGCCTCATATTTAAAAGAACAGTCTTTTGGAAATATTTGGACCACAAGGTGCACATAAACAGATGCAGTGTGTTTTTTTTTTCTTTCCAAGAAACATGACCATATGGCCTTATTGTAGAGTAGACCAATACACATTTTATTAACTTCCTGTATACTTGACCTCACAGTTTCTGTCATTGCCATGAAAATGAGTCACGGTTTGACACATTTGCATTGTCTGTAACATGATTCCAGTTATTTACACGACAAAGTATTTCAGACCCTTTCATGCCTGAAAGAGAAGTATATGTGAACAAAAAAAAAATGAAAAACAAGGACTTTGGGTGCAACAACCTATTTTGCTTTAAATATACAGTAATCACCAAAATGTTACAGAACCACTTTCTCACTGGCAAAACTTGCAAATTATCTGAACTGTAATAAAAAATTAATTTATTAATTAAAAAACAGCTTGCAGACTGAGGTATAGCTTAAAATCAATTAGTTCCCTCATGGAGACAGAGGAGTTTGCAAATCTAAACCAGTGCCACACACACACACACACAGCCTCGGATGCTGGTGTCATGTTTAAAGGTTTGCTGATTTCTCACAGAAAGTGGGACATCTTGTATGCAGTGGGTGGGATGGAGATGAGAGAAAGAAGAGGATGACATCTGCTTCTCATCTCAGAGACAGTCTGTAAGCATGTGTGTTTGTAAATGTATACTCATTTAAAGATAGTCAGGCCCTCTGTTACACACTCCAGTTGCACTAGTCGTTTCCTTTCGGGCTGCATTATATATCCCAATGTTTAAGAAAATCAATAAATCTACTTAACAGAAACTGATTTTGCTCCCAAAGGTTTCTACCATCTGCACTGTGTGGCCCTATTTAAGACAGCCAAATGTGTGGGAGTACAGACAGCATGTGCTGCTTGCTCCCAAATGCAGCATTCACTGTGAAAGTGAGCCCACTGAGTTGATTAAGAATTAAACATGCTATTACTTTGACTGCCCCACACAAATAGCTGAGAGTATTATTTTAATTTTTCTCTTGATAAAATATACAAGTACATTCTAATGCATACTCATTATCGGGCACATGCACTTGTTTATAAATCTCCGAACAGATAGTTCAAAATTTCCGCAGAGATGCTGAATCAAGCTCTGACTTTGATGTGTAATCATGTGGTTAAACTCAGACCATGCAGTATGACAGGGATCTTTTGCTCCCTCACATGAAAGGCAGCATCACCCTTAAACCAAAATTCACTGATTGGTGAGGTATTCATGTCAAAAATGCTCAGATTGAGGCTGATAATCAGCCCACAGTTCAGAATGGTGACTTGCCAGGCTTAAGCTTTGTGTGGACAAGGAAATATAACACCTTGCTTAAACCTCTCAGAAGATATTTTATAAAAACCCATCTCTTTCTTCCCCAGCTCTATGTTGTGAAAATTGATGGGATCTCACCTAAGATTGAAAATTTCCCCTGGGTGGGAGTCGCAGCAAGCAGCTGCTATTCTAAAGCTGGCATGGTCATGTCTGGGCATGTAACACTTAATGGAAATGGATCATGACCTCAGCAAGATGATAAAAATTGAACAGAAATGCTGCATTGAAGTATAAACCTTTCCACCTAATTTTATTGGAGTGCTTTGACACTGAAAT
This sequence comes from Melanotaenia boesemani, assembly GCF_017639745.1. Classification (NCBI taxonomy): domain Eukaryota; kingdom Metazoa; phylum Chordata; class Actinopteri; order Atheriniformes; family Melanotaeniidae; genus Melanotaenia; species Melanotaenia boesemani. The sequence goes on from NC_055694.1 coordinate 20,562,704, forward strand.
TGTAGCATCTTTATATGGTTAACCCCTTAAAATACTTTAATTTTCACCTAAAATGTGTTTTTTTATGGATAAAGAACTTATGTGGACAGACTATGTTACTGGACTACTTTTGCCAGACACTTGTGATGTAACAGGATTGTTTTTGTTGATCGTCTGCTACTGGAGTACACTATGGCTTCAAACATAAACTGCATTGACGACTAGTCAGAAATAAGTGTTTACGGGATCTACAGTTATGATTGTAACCTGGAATGATATACATTATTCAAATCTCAAGAATCTTTATCTTTCAAATGGTGTATAATATGTGCAGGTACTTGGAAGTTAGAGTAAAATACATATCTATTTGTCACTTCCCTCTCATGGGACGTCTGGTACCGATGGATTAACCTAAAAGAATATGAATGGGTGTAACAGTATATCTTAAAAAGGCTGTAATCAATTTAAATAAAAATTGAAGCAAGAACTAACATTAACTGTCTTACAAAGGGATTGAGCTACCAGAATAAATAAGGAATGCTTTAAATCCGAATCCATAGGTCTCTTGTGGTGGACTGAAACACAGTTCATCAGAAGATATTCTCTTATCTGATATCTTGACATAGATGGTGCTGTCTAGCACATCAGTCCAATTAACGACCTCTTATTGACCCTTTTCTATGCTGTGTAATTTGGGATAATGTATTTGTTTCTATTTGTGTTGAGAGACCAATGCAACCAGTGCAGACAGGCTTGCATGCAAACCTAACAGCACAAAACCTACTAAGATGAAGATAAGCTAGACATTTATTGTGCTCATCATAACACAAAGGGGAGTAATCATGAAAAAACAATAAAGAACAAAGACATGCAAATTAAAGGCATAGAAAATATCTGCACTGGACAACGCTGATTATTTTTAACACTTTGTTTTCCATCACAAAGTAAATCTGTGTCCATGGCAACTTTCTCTTCTGGCAGTTCAAAGCTGAAGGACTGAGAAAAGCAACAAGCAGGAATAATGTACAACTCAGGTTGTTCTGCATGTTTTTGAACTGCCCCACAGTGGCAGTAAAATGTTACAAAAGATTGATATAGTATGCAAAGCAGCAAAGTGGACACAAACTATAACAGAACCCTTAGGTGACAAGTAAACCCCGATTATGCCAGTAAACATCACCTGCAGCATAACAGAGCCTTCATATACCGTTACAGTAGTGGAAATGTGTGTGTTTTTTTTTGTTTGTTTGTTTGTTTGTGTTTTTTTTACTGTATTGTATTTTCACTTTAATTTGTTTAGTATAAATTAACAATGATTATGTTTTTATATCAGCTTTGTTTGGATTTTTTGCCTTTTGTGGTTATCCACCTTTCCATCCATTTTCTGTGGCCGTTTAACCCAATAAAGCAAGAGCTGAGGTACACCCTGGACAGGTGATCACCAGTCCATCACCGAGCGAACCCTGAGAAAACAAACACCTAGTGGGAATTTAGAACTACCAACTATGTATGTTTGTAGACTGTGGGAGGAAACAACAAAGAGAGAACCCAGTAAGTATCTATGCATGCAGAGGGAGATCATCCACACAGAAAGGTCCCAGCTGAAGTTCGAAACAGAAGCTTGCTTGCTGTGAGGTGACTGTTAATCCTTTAGGCGCCAAAGTCGCAAAATTACGACAGGCACCAGGCCATATCTCCAGACAGAAAGCTTAACCTGGTAACACTTTCCACTACTAGATGGCAGACATGTAAAACCGGCCATCAACAATCGTCCACGATCAAAAGTTTGGACACACTTTTCCATAAAATCTTGAATTTTGACTGGTACTGTGTGTATATTTAGTTCACATTGGAGGTTATGGAATCTAATACAGCTGCCAAACTGTGATGCCACAATATGAAATTAGATGAGTAATTTTACTGACATCATAAAATCTGATTTGTAATCAACATTTTTACAGTTTGCCTTAAAAACTTTAAAACCTCTGGTATCTAAAGGGTTGACACCATCAAAAACTTGAAAATGGTTTAATTACTGTAGAGTATTATTTCGCTCCAAAGCACTTACTTTTTACTTACTGGAATATTAAATATTTATTGATTAGAAGAGCCATCAAAGGCCAATCATCATCATCCACTCCCTTTTAAGCTGTTTGGACGTTTTTAAAGACATTGAAGACACATATGCCACTGATCCACCATCCACTCTTGTGAATTGTTGTCACCCCTTAGTTGTTTACCTACCTGACCAATATGTGAGATGTTTTGGTCACATGATTCAAGGTGTGAATAGTTGTGAAACCACCTGGAGAGATGAGTCAATACTGCACTGTATTTGTCAGGTGATGCCTGACACCACCTGCTCCATTTAAAATAGTTATTTTCCAGTTTATGTCATTATATTTAGCTTCTTTTCACTTCTCTCTCAAATCATCTGAAGTGTACATTTACGGTAATTTAAATATGGCATATCTTTGAAATGTAGGTGCAGCGCTAAGTTTTGATCTGAAGCGCAGACTCTTTGATGCTGCGCCATGTGCTGGTGAAGTGGTTTAGATAGTCCCACATGAAGGTCGGTTAACTTGTTGTTGCATTGAACTGCATTACAACACTGCTCAGCTTGTGTTTGGGCATTTTGCCCTACAGGTCATTCAGGCTGGGTTTTAAGTGTACGGGGATGATGTGTTCGTTGATAATATTAAGTTTCTCAAACACTCCTGCCACAAATATAATGACCATATTATTTTTTTTTTATTATTATTATTTTTATTTTTTTTATTACTTAATTTTTCTTATTTAATTGATAAAAGTTGGGGATCCACATATTTGAGATACTTCCTTGATGAGTCTGTCTTCCTCACCCTTTCCTTCTGCCCATTGATGGACATTTTCAGCTAAACCTTATAGTTTTTGATGGTAGGTGGCAGGGTGAGTCAATGAGCATATAACACTATTTGTAGGTTTCTGACTATTTACATTTACATTTTCTTGATATAAACAGCACAGTCCAAATAAAAGGTAGCTTGATATATTTTGCATCCTACTATCTAAACTTAATGTGGCTGTTCACCAAGTCCATGAGGTCAGTGAAGACCTATATGTCACAGATTTGGATTTTCACCCAAGCTGTCAAAGTCCGAAGACCGAAAAGCAAGACCAGCACCCACGAGATAGGCAGATATCAGAATTAAATAATTTATTTAATCTAAGAAAAAGTGCTATCAAGACAGGAAATCCAAAAACCAAAACAAAAATCAGCAATATGAAGCAGTGGCTAATCCCAAGCCTAACGGCCATAGAGAGATTAAGGCAAGGATGTGGTAATGAACAAAGGAAACCAGGGAGTACATAACCTGAGGAAGTAAACCACCCCATCCCTGTGTAATTCAAATATTTCTTACTACACAGACAGAGCATACCAACTTAACACTAACCCTAACTACAAATCCCCATGGATCAATCTTCATATAGGAAAAAGAAACACAAGAAAAGAAACAGAAAAAAAACAAGGGGGCTTGTTTAGAGAAGCAACTTGACAGGAAAACCACATCTCTTTATTGCAGAGTAACTGAATACATGTGCATATCTGTGAAAGCTTAAGTGCAGCTCATTCAAAAGATAGAAAAAAACATGACCACATGTAAGTCTAATCCTAATTAGTTTCCACATGTAATTTAGTTTCCATGTACCTTGCAGTAAATCCGAAATCTTTCAGAAGAAAGGTGAAACATCTTTAAGAACCAAGACAAACAAGTCCAGTTGCTTCTATCTTAGCCTTTAGAATTATTCCTTTAGCCATCTTTTTGAAACACCAGACTTGACATTGCTTTACATCCTTATATAATGAACTCAAATTTTATTTGCTCCGTTGCTTCTCACCAACACAGAGTGTTTCTTTCTGTTTTGGTTCCTATTTGTTTGACAATGATCATCAGGTTGTATGCATACAGAATTCATCTTCAACAGAAACTTTGACCTAAATGTAAAAGCAAAGATAATGAAGGACTGCGCTGTCTTGGAGGGGGAAGATGCTTGTCTTTATTAATCACAACCATCAGTGGAACTATTAATGCAACTCCTGCAAAACAGTCTCCTTGTACAGTCAATGTAGAAGGTTGAAGTGATCCTCAATGTGAGACTGCAAATGAGGACAGGCTAGGCCAAGACAGCCTTGGGCTTGACGTTACACATTCACAGAATGACATGGCACTCTATGACACTCTCTTTGCCGTAGGGTGGGAACACAAAATACAAGAGGGTGGGTGGGTAATGTGTGTAAAGAGGAAAGACAACACACTCCAAATGGGGAAAAAAGGGCAATTAGCAACCAAGTCCCCAGTGCAGCCCAGTTTGCCATGGGGCAAGAATACCTCTGTGATTAGACGTCTTGTGATGATTTCTCAAATCTTTGTACACACTGCTGTTCATGGGAAACAAGCATGAGAACAACAAAGGGTGTCTTTCAGGCTGCTCTTATCACCCATCAACTATGTAAACTTACTTGAAAACCTTTTAATAAATACCAGCTCAGATACAGTGTAAACAGAGCAAGTGATATCAACAGCAAGATATTAGTGACTTCTCATTTATTCTCTCATCACTTTTTAAACACTTTCCTTTCCATTTTATTCCTATTTCCTCTCCTCTTCTCAGGTTCTTGCCTTCTTCCTAACTTATTTATAATTTTCTTTCTCTTTCCATCCTGCTCATCCATTCCCCAACAAGCGCTTTAATCATAGACCGTGTCAAACAGCACAAACTGCCTCCTAATGAACTGTTACTATGGACACCACTCCTGTTAACATTACCATGTACCAAATTAACGCACGTTCCCACAAAATCCTATAAACTACATTTTTTGTTACCCTTCCAGCTAAACTTTATATCTTCAGTGAGATATTTTCAGTGGACTTAAATGAATTAAATGAAATTGTATGCACTGCTTTAATTACTGCTTACAGTTTACAGATTACACAAGGTCACACATCTATTACAAATCTTGACATTTTGACAAAAGGCATGTTTGAGATGGATAGAGGATACACATATCTGCAAATCAGTTTTCTAAGTGTACAAATCAGCTGTTCCTCTCATCACTAATAAATCTGCACTGTTTTGCATTAGGCTAGATTAGCCACCGAAAACTGTACATGTCCCCATCATTTTTCAAAAGGCTAATTTTATAATTTCTAAAGGGTCACCTTACCTTTCCATGCAACTTTCAAAATTTAGCACAGAAGAGCTGACTTGATATATTTAAATATACAATCCCAGAATCATCTTAAATTGTTGCTTTCTGACTACAACACAACCAATTTAGATGAAGGCAGCAATGCTCTGTGATTGTAGATGCTGCATGGTTCTCTTTTCAGAGCAGCCAACATTTCTGGCACTTGTCGAGCAGATTTCCCTCAGGACATAAAGATCCTTGATACTTGTTATCAGGGCTGAAAAGTTGTGTTTCACTGCCCCCTCTGGTTGAACACATCCTGATCAAAGAAGTGGTCTGCACTTGTAGCCACACCCAAAACTGGTTGCTGTCAGAGTACTGATACAATTTGAGAAAATCTTTACTAGAGTACGTATATAACTGCGGCAAAGTAAGACTTTACATTAAAAATGAGTCTTTGCTGTTGCTTTTTAAATATGGTTGATCTTCTAGTTGGGGGTGGGAAAACACTACTATATAAGGTAATTCTAACATGTATCATTTTAAATAATGAACTGAATAATGAAATGTATAGTTACACAATCTGTTAACTTGTTGTTAGGTTTTGCTTCAGGAGATTTAATAAATAAAGCTGTTGGCTACAAGTCCTTTTTTACAGCAGATGGTAGAGCAGATGTCTTGGTATGAATAATAATGTCTATGTCAGTGAACTGTAAGCATTGTTCAGGGTCCTCTACCTCCTGCTAAGTAACACAAAGACCAGTTATTTTGCAAACAAATGTTAAACAAATTATTAAACTTGGGATGTGGCAGGGTAAAAACTTATTTAGGAAAAGCAGAGATTGCACATACAATGCAACTTGCAGAACAGCAAGAATATCTCCTCTCCTTTTTTAAAAAGCAAAGCCTCAATTTGAGGTATACTTAAAGTCTCATTCTGGATCAAATACATGTATACATGCACTGATAGAAAGCCCAACACATAGAGCACATTAAAAATTAAAAGTTGCTGCTTTTTGTTTTTTCTTAAGGTGATTTCAATCAGCAATTAGTAGAAGTAACATGATTTACATTATCTTTAGATAAAAGCTGCTTTGAACATGGTGAAACTGCTGTGCAGAATCACTGGTTTAGTTAATTAAAGCTCTTCTCAGCTTAATTTCTTTTTAAAACACTTGAAACAAATTACAATCATGGAAACTGGAATTAAACAGGACAAAGCAGGCAAAAATACACTCAATATTCTCTTTAATTTTTTTAACTTAGAATGCATGATGTATATGAGTTGGTGCATAGATTCAATTTGCATGTGCTCTGCAAAATATATAATGTGTCTTCAGTTGTAGTAAAGGCAAACTTTAGATTTAGGTTCCTATAGTTCTATAACACATTGTGGGGTATGTTTCAAGAACTGCTACCAATTAGTATGATCTTACCACCTCCAACCAGAACGCAACAACTTTTATTATCCCTGAACTGGCTTTGTTTTTTGTTAATTAATTAGAATTCCCATCTAGGATTTATCCACAAGGAAGAACCTGAGTCTCTTGTGTACCATGATTTGGGTTTCACCTAAATGTAAAGACACTTCTCCTGAGTCTACAGAAGGCTTTCCAAAGTAGTTTAAGAATTTTATGTCTAAATCAATGCTGCCTTTGGAGGAGAGGAGGCTTCCAAGACAAGAGGAAATAATTCACAGACAAAAAGGTCTTTAACAAAAGCTGCAGCAAACACGGCAGTCTGTCTCTCTGAATTTGTCTGTCTTAGTTACTGACATGTTTATATACTCACTGAGTACAGATCCAAACAGAAAACAGATATTATATAGCCACAGTGATAGATGTTCTCTGCTCATTCCCTGGCCCATCTAACAGTGGCACAGGAACACACACTGCCATTAACCAGTCAATATATTTTTTATACTAAAAGTTTAAAAAAAACATAACAAAAACAATGATGCATACTTTAAGTTCTCTTTTTCTCTTTATTAGTTGTTTTAATCAGACCATCCTCCAGCCGTGGCAATCAACTGCTGTTTCCATGGAAACAGGTGGTATGCTTCCTTACAACACAAAGGGAGGAGGGGAGTGAACAGACAGTGAAGAGATCATGAGATAATGAGGAGTGGTGGGTAGACTGTGAAGAATGAGAGACACAGAAAAGTAAAATAAGAAACAGAAGGAGAAGACAGTTGGTTTGGGAACAAGTTTCTGATCGTCTGAGCTTTTCCAGGATTTAGAATATTTCCTGGATTTCATTCAGCATGTTTGAGAATTTAGGTAAATATCCAAGTGACCAGCACTGAAGGAATGACTACATAGATCTTGACCTCTCAACATCTGCTGGAAACATTTTGCATCAACTGTATGAGCTAAGCTGTATTAGCGTTAATAAATATGGCCTAAAAATACTTTGAAATGTATGATTAGTAGAGTAGTGCTATTTACAGTCAGTTTACTATTCTACCTTGATGTAACTGCACTGATACAGTAAGACGTCACAACAACAACAAAACACATTATATGACAGAACCTTTATTCATAAATAAGGAGCGTCTTGACCAAACATCCAAGGACTGAACCCTAAACTGTTAAGTAGTAGGTTTTAAAATGAGACAGTTGTATTATGCGCCACCAGTGACCATTGTGGCTCCTTAAGCTGGAAATGCAGTATGTTTGTGGTAGAGGATTGTAAGACATGGTAAAAGAGAAAAGGAACAAGCACCCAGGCTGCCTGACCTGACTCGGTTATGTAAACAAAATGAGCGCAACAAAAGCAGCAACAACTGCAGCGGCGAGCAACAGGGAACACTGCCTAATGAGCAATGGCATAAAAGAGTCAACAGCCTGTGTGTACATGTATTCTAAATAACCTGCATGCTTGTCCCACGTTTGATTTTTAATTGGACAGATTTCCCAGCGAGCTCGCCAAATTAAAAAGGCAACCGTGACACATGCAGCACATATATCACATGCAGCTACTCTGTCTCCTTTTCGGTGCCTCGGTTTTAAAGTCAACATTTGTCTTCTGTTCTTTCTTTTCTCAATGTGGTGTCTCTCTGATGGCCTCCTAACATAGCTGACCTCAGTAGAAGTGGGAGGTTGTGGCAGGAACATCCATCCAGAAACAATACACCTTAAATGATAGAAAGCATCAGCTATGCGCTAAAAAAATGTTGCAGCACGAAATGTTTACTTGATTGAAATATAAAACTGGAAGATCAGTTAAATAGATAAATCCTGTGCAGCCAGAAAGTAACAAATGCACAACTACACACACACACACAAAGAAAAATACTACTTAAGAATGATGATTTTTTTTTCAGCGGTTCACCTGAAAGCTGATGAGATGGATGGCTACAGAAAAAAAGTAGTAAAGCAAGATTGAAATAAATTAGTTTCTCTCCAGACAGAAAACAGGTGAAGGGCAATTTAAAACTCTGGGACAGCTAGCTCACAGCACAGAAATGGAAATTGCATCAGCGCAATAAATTTCCTGTTACACAGACCTTGAATTTTCTGCTTGCTGTTCCACTTCGTAATTTCCTGCCTCATTTTTGTCATTCTGTTCTACCCCATTACAGCCACGCACATAATAGTGGAGTGCTCTCATGCAGGTACCATGGAGCTACAACTCAAGCAGTTACTTAAGCAACACTAACACACACTCTACCACTCTACAAAATCATGTGTTTACAGTCAAACTAGACTAAACCCAACAAAATATTACACTGTTAAACGCAGGAAGATGTGCTAAAAGCCATGAATTTCTTTCTCAAGGACCTTTGTCTTTTAAATGAACTAGCATTGTTTCCACCTCTGAGCCTGTCAGGATTTCTACCAATGACACGAGAACCAAAAAAATGCAGATACTGTTGATACACCATATATACATCTAAATACACTCAAATGTATTCTGCACATGTATAATTAATCACTTGTTACTTTGCTTCTTTCATTTGGCCTCTCTTAACCTCCATTTCTCTTAGAAATTTTCCATCCCTTCCTCCTTAAACCCTTTTGACTGGTCTATGTGCATTGTTTTATTTTCCTCCCTGCAGGATTTCTTACTGTATTGATGCTAAGTCCTACCTTTATTACTAAATAACCATTTAATGCCCATAAGCTTTTATACCTAAATTTATTTAAATAATAAAAAGAATAAAAAAATAAAAACTAGTAAACCATTCTGGGAGAAAACATTCAATAAAAGTAGTGACTTCATCATTTGGTAATAAAAGTTTTCATGCACCACTAAGGTTAGGTACACACATAAAGATTTTTTTAATCTGCTGAGATTTTTTATCTGTTAGAGACCTCACACGTGAAGATAAAGAATCAGACATTTAACAGTGTAGATCGTACTGTGTGTGGTGTGCTCTGATAATTTCAGCACAGAACAGCACACACATGACGATGCTGTCCCGCAACCGAGCCACAATCTAATCCTCCGAGCCGGAAATCTCACATGATCAAACGTGATCTAACAAAAACGAAGAACAACAACCATGGCAACAACCGGAAAACACAACACCCAGCATAGAAGAGGATCTACAAGACGTCAGCTCACTCTCTGATTGGCTACATTCTGTCCCACGTCACCATCCACACAGTCACAACTCGGGATTCGTCACCTTTCCGCACACACATTGGTAGTAATTATTGAACATGTTCGATACTTCCGATTGTCAGCCACGACCAGTTTCGGAGCCGATTGTCATGACAAATTCGCTCTTAACACACCTCAGACCACATGATAATTTTATAGGAAAATCTTATAAGACGTAAGATATTTGGGTGTTTGCCATCCTTGGCTGGTAAGAGCAAAATCGGGACAAAAACAGCCTGATAATGTTTATGTGTGTACCAGGCTTAAGTCAACTGTTTGTTTTGTTTTATTTTTATCACTAGAGGTTTTCAGCCCAAACAAACTGACATTTCCACAATCCACTGGTCCCTAGTATTAAACACAGACAGATGAGAAAATTTTGTTTCAGAGGCTTGATGATTGACATCCTTCAGTTTCACTACATTTACATCAGCTAGGTGTGTTTTCACACTGGGCAGGACAAAAACACTCTTCTGAAACTATTATCTGGTAACACTTGCTTTGACTGTATAAGGAGATCTAAAGTACCACATTATGTAATCATACAGTGCCTTGTACAAGAACCTCCCTAAAATAGCACTTTGCATGTATTTGCAGCACAGGTGGCCAGTTCATGGAGATGTTTTCATAAATTTAAGTATGGTCATCTATTTGCAAGTGTTTTCTAAGGATGCAAACCACTGAGCTCTCTCAGGTGTAGTGCAATTCAGCTGGTTAACGTCCCAATTTATGGGTGGAGCACCAGAATCTATACAGAAACCACTGAGGTAAGGCTTCTTTGAACAAAAACAGCTGACTGACTTCATGTGACGCATCATCCTTTGTTGTTAGCGCTGTTCAAATTACATGAAAATTTACTTTCTTGTATAGCTTCAGAATGCATTGTTGTTTTATAACAAAGCTGTTTCATAAATGAAGTTTCAGTCATGGATTTGAGGTGATGTATGTATAGATTAATTCTGTAAGTCTATGTTGGGTTATTGCTGAATCTAGCTTGTCTTTCATAAAACAGTACTTAAGGTAAATAATTTACTGTTATCATAGGAGTCCCCTCACATTGCAAAACAATCCTCACATTTCTCAGAAATGTATAAGTGAATCTAATCTGCCTACTTAATGAGACATTTAAAACACAATCTACAAATGGACTCACCGCCATGGACATAATCATGTAGTGTGCAGTCTGAAGGGCCCACCAAATGGATCAGACTGGACTGGCTGAAGCCAACTGTGTGCCGTTCTGCAATATAAATGCAAGCACACACACACAGACGTAAACTTCCAACAAATTAATGTTGAATTAAGAAAATAGATCAAAATACCAAGAAAACCAAATGTTGTCCACAACCGAAAACAACCGAGTCACGACAACACATAATCACACTCACATACCTTTAGGTGTGTCCTCTATGTTTGAGCCAACAGGACAAAAGAGAGTGTGGTTAGATTTTATAAGCATTAGATGTAGTTATATAAAATAAAATAAAATAAAACTGCCACTGGGAGGCTTTTTTTTTCCTGTGCATGGTAAATTTTCTCAACCTTAATCATACAAGTCACAAGTCCAAACTGTGTTATTGACTAAGACAATAAAAATCTTTTATCTATGTCCAAAATGTGATAACACATACTCAATAAATTCAGATGCATAATAGTTCTACACTAACATGTTTGTTTGTTTGTTTATTTGTTTTGTTTTTCACTTTTTTCTGCATCTCACTATGACAGCACTGAGTATTAAAAGGTGGAGCAGTGGAAACAGAATAATTCTATATTGCTGGGTCTTTATTTTCTCATATTACTACAGTCTCTGACACTGGTTAAAATAACATGTTGTTTTCATTAAATAGCAGCACAGGAATTGCACATTATTTTCAGGTTAAACCATCATAGCACTTGTGATAACACCCTATTAGCAAGAGCCATAAGAGACAGTCGGTTTGGTTTGGCACCTTTTGTATTATGTTACCTGCGTTCGATGTAGGTGGCATCACCGCTTCAATTCTGTCTTTGGTCTCCATTCGCTCAGTTTTCTGGGCTTCATAGCGCTTTTTGCCTTCTTCTTCTTCTTGTGCACTAGTGTACTATTGGCAGAATATACGCAGTTAAATACATTAACCACTGCATTAAATTATTCTATATTTCTGCATAAATATGATCTAAAATGTCAGATTTTCTTTATTGAGCCAAATCAATCAGGCTAAAGAAAATAAAGAGTATGAGCTCATATCAAATATCTAAGTATCTAATGTTTTCAGTAAAAAACTTATATTCAGTTTAATTTGCTATTTAATGATCCCCTGTGAAATATAGGAAAGAATTTAGAATCCATCACACACACAATGGCTGCAAAGACCTCATAATGTCATAGTATCCCAACAGAGCACTTTGCTCTCAAATTGCAAGCTTACTTATGGTTCCTGTAGTTTCTAAAAGTGGAATGGGAAGTAACGCCTTCTCTGGCTCTTTTCTGTGGAAGCAGCTCTCAGTTTGAGTTCAGGAAGCAGACATTTTCTTTCCATGGCTGTCAAATTCACATCATTCTTAACTCTGTCAGCCCAACTCTGGTCCAGTTGTCTTCTTGCCTGTCACTTTTCGAGCCAATCAGTTAGATTCCTGTTTTTCCTCTGCTCTTTCATTTTCTTTTCTGGTTGATATCTACATGACCTGCCTCTTTACCATTTCCACTTTTTCATGATACCAGAGGAACCTCATCAGATCTTTAACAGCCTATCTCTGCTCTAGACTTTACCACCTAAAGTCAAAACACCATTGACATTTTGAATCTAGGGATCCTGTCGTATCCCTTGCCTTTGTTTATGGCAGCACTTCACTGGAGCGATACAATACAGTCTAAACATCAAGCAAGACTTTATTTTGAATAATTTTGTTCTATCCTTTCAATGAATGTCTTGTTAAATCTTGTATGATTTATCTCCTTGTACCTTTTTGCAGGCAACAGAGCTGTGTTTTCTTGATCAGATCTGACCGTCCTGCTCAGTGTTTACTGTTTGTTGTTGCTCTCTCTATCTCTGCTGTCCTTTTCTTTCTTGCTGTCCCCTCACCCTAAATGGACATGGCACATGGTTGCCCTTTCCTCACCACTGTCACAAAGTAATCCAGCTTCTTCCTGTTGTCATCAGAAAAATTTCTCTATTTGGGTCATTATGCATGTGTTGTGAAGATTAAACTTCCGTAGATTCCTGTTCCCTGAATAAAACAAGCATATGTTAAAAAACACCTGATTTTTATTCTAACTTTCATTAACCAACAAATACTTCAGCTACACGTTCTTTGCAACTTTAAAATATGGAATACTGGATCATGTTTTACCAAAAAAAGAAATCGTTAACCAATATAACATTTTGGTCTCATTTGATTCTACTTTTAAGTCATGTGTGACAAACCTGATCATGTATTAGGCCATACTTAAGCAGAAATATAGATTCATATGGACTAACAGAATCATCAAGGCAAAATGCAAAACTTCTAGGACATTTATCATATGCACCTTGATGGGAGGCACTTCCATAATCTTGTCAACATTCTGCAGAGAGCAGGGGACGTACCACAGAGCTGCCTTGTTGGTCAGTTTCTTTGCACCTGCAGTGACAAAGAAAAACTTAAATTGTCAGCTCAAAAACGTCAGCAGGGCATTTTATAGTTTTATATTAATAAATAATCAAGTAAATAAACAGATTTGTAAACCAATATGCAACACATTTGGACATCTATTTTAGAAAAAGCATTGGCACAAATCCTTTCAGAATATATCCAGTCAGACCCTTTTATTCAAACCCCAATACGAGCCAATCCCGTTTTTAAATGTTTCTTTGTTTTTGCCTGAATTTTAGTCTTATTGCTGCAAACAAAAGAGCAGAAAACAAATGAAGACTTCATTCAAAGACAGCTGTTCTTGTCTATACAAAGCTCAAACTCTCATTCACTTAATATGGTGATTTCAAGGTTTTACATAGTCCACAAATCCTGAAGTTTCTGCATGTTTATGTTGTAAATATAAAAATGGAATAAATACCTACCTAATATACATATTCATTCACTCATTCATTTTCTGTGCAGGTATTTATGATCTGCACACTGAGGCTCATGAAATGTTTTGGTGGCTGGATTTTGGTACTCTGCCTCTCTATCAAGAAAGTTAACATCGGGAGGCAAAACTCACAGAAATCACATCTCATAGCAATCAGGCAGTGAGGTTGTCATAGTGATATCTGCTGTATTCTGCCCACACTTTTTCACCTAATTTGCAAACAGAAAGAGAAGAGCTATTTTAAGGTGGTGGTGTTATGGAGAGGCACACAGATTAAAGAGCGCACAGGGGCAGCAGGTTGAATAGAAACTGATGTCTTAAAGAGTCCAAAACTATTTATTTATTTATTGCAGCTAACTGGCTCCATTGGATCTAAGAGGCTTAAATAAAAAAGATTAAATACCTTTTTTCTTTTTAATTTTTCAAAGAAATTGTTGCTTTGCTTTTTACAACATGCATATGCACACTTCTTCACCATGGACCTTTTATAAATACACCTGTCTTAATAAAAAAATTGTATTGAACTGTGATCATGTGTTAACAAGTTGGGAGACTTTGCACATTAACATGGGAAGTTAAGAAAAGCAAGTGGGTGCAGCAGCTTATGGCAAAGACGAATGGAAAATACATTTGCATTTTACACTGACTTAAAACTGTGCAAGCAGCCGGATCTCGTTGCCATGCCAACCACGCTTCTCTATTCCTCCTCTCATTGGCTCCTACCTCTGCCAGCAACCAGGAAGTTACACACAATAATAAGAGAGACACATATACATATCCTTCGCTCTATTAGTCTATTATTAGTTCCTGCTGGAACTTTTAAGTAAACTGTGTTTAAGATGGAAGAAGGAGGGAAGGGTTAGACAGAAAGACAAAGGATGAATTACTGGAATGAACCAGCTGGCTAAGACAGCATTCCCAGTACGACTGATGACCTTTTCTGACCACAGTGGAGCCAAGGAACTGGCTCTGGATTTGAAATCCCTCTGCAGCCAATGAAGACAATGCCAGTGTTTGACCATGTCATCGTCTGGGCTGCATCCTTTCAACTTTCACGGTATATTTGCTGAAATGGAACACACATAGCTGTAGTATTGTTCTCCTTATGGAGGGAAAACAAGTTTGAAGCACACCTCAAAAGTACAAGTAACATGACCTTCAGATAACTCAGCTTGTAAACATTATTAAACACCTCTGGAATAATGTTATTGCTTATAAATGACTTATGGTATGTTTTGGTTTCATGTGACAACAGAAAACTGAACTCAGACACAAAAAAGTACAAGAAGGACAGCTGGCTTACTTAGTTAGGATTAACAAATAATTGAATCAAAGGATTTTGGCTGCATCTACTACAAACACAAGTTCAACAAATCTGTTCATCAAACATTTAAAATCTGTGGCACAACAAATGGCTTTTAACTTCATCTGGTGGCATTTTTAGATCAAGGACCTACATGAATCTTAACCGTCCCTGTGCCAGCCATAGTGACAGCTGAGACAAATTCCTTTTGTTTTATTTTGTTTTTAACTAATGTTGTGCTGTTGGACGGGAAAGAAGACAGCTGTGTGACGGATATGCCCGCCATGAAGATGAGAGGCACATGAAAAAGAGGATATTAAAACCCCAATTCCAAATAAGTTGGGGTGCTGTGTAAAATGTTAATATAATCAGAATCTAATGATTTGCAAATCTCATGAACCCAATTTTATTTCCAACAGAACATAATTAAGACAACTGAGACATTTTACCTTTTTTTTTTTAAATATTATCTTATTTTGAATTTAAATGGCAGCTACACATCTCAAAGAAGTTGGAAAAGGGGCAACAAAAGAAAATAAATGGCACAAATAAAAACAACTGGAGGAGCATTTGATTATTGATCAGTTTAACTGCCAGCTGGACAGTAACATAAAAAAGGAGCACTTCAGAGAAGCAGAGTCTCTCAGATAAAAAAGATGGGTAGAGGTTCACTAAGCCGCAAACAGTGTAAATATTTTGGAAACATTTCATAAAAATATTCAGTATCATAAAATTGTGAAGATCCCACCATTTTGTATTAAATCATCAAAAGATTCTGAGAATGAGGAGAAATCTCTGTGTGCAGGTGACAAAGCAGAAGGTTGAAACTGAATGCTAATGGTTTTTGGGCTCTCAGGTGGCATTGCATGAAAAGCAGGCATGATTTTCTCCTGGAAATCACTGTGTGGTCTCAGGAACACTTCCACAAATCACTGTCTGTGAACATAGTTTGCCATAAAATCCACAAATGCAGGTTAAAGTCCCATCGTGCAAAGAAAAAGACATTACAAACACAATCCAAAAACATTGCCATCTTCTCTGGGTTGAAGCTCATTTAAAATGGTCAGAGGCTAATTAGAAAACTTTTCCAAAAAACAGTATGGGGCTGCATTAGTGCTTATGGTGTGGGCATCTTACACATCTGGGATGGCTCCATCAACAATACAAAGTACATAGAGGTATTATAGCAACATATGTCCCATCCAGACAATATTTGTAAGCCTATTTCAGCAAGAAAATGCTGAACCACAAACTACACATGCTACATCTATCACCACAGCATTGTTTTGCAGGAGAAGAGACTGGGTGCTGAACTGGATTGCCTACAGTTCAGACCTATCATCAATAGAAAACATATGATGCATCGTGAAACAAAAAAATCCTGCAACAAAGATCTAGGACTGTAGAGCAGGTAGGACACTGCGTCAGACATGATGAGTAGGACAACATTGCTCTCCTGCCGCCACAAAATTTAATATAAGCAAATATTTTCCATGAAATTATCCAATATTAAATAAAACATCCAATATTTTGATTATGTTCTATTGGGCGTAAAATATGAGTTTATGAGATTAGCAATTTACTGAATTCTATTTTCATTTCAATATTAGTCCCAGCTTTTTTAGAATAAGGTTTGTACACTAAAGACAGTCCAACTACCACTGCCTGGGTAAGTCTACAACATTCTGTAGCAAACTGGATACGTTGACAAATGCAGAAACACACTGAGCCAAACAGAGCAAATACTGACTATTTTACTGGGAATTCTGGAAAAAGTAAAACCAAAATTTATTAAAAAATAAATAAATAAATAAATCTGAGCTCAAACATAATAAATCTAAGTTTCTGTGTCTTCCCCAAAATGTTAAACTCAAGACAAGAATCAAGTAAATTAGGTGTGTAATATAAAAAAAAATGCTGCCCATTAATGGCTTTTTCTTTTCTTTTTTTTTTTTCCTTTTTTTTTTTTTTTTTGGAAAACACGATAGGTAGCATAAACACTGTGTTATGTCCAACACTGTTATGTCCTACCTAATTAGAATTCAGAGCAGTTTTGGGGGCTCCTCTGAGTATTCAGAGAGAGGGGCTATCTTGACTTGAAGTGCTTAAGTGGGCAAAGGATCACCCCGCATTGGTTTATGCAAGATCAAGTTTAATGTGTCAATCAGGGCATTATACCATTTTCTATTCATTTTTTGTTTTGAAATGATCAGTCATGAATCCTTGGCTCAACTTCATGAAGATTTTAGATCTCTATCTCACAGTTCCTGCCCTCCACTTTGCCCCAATCTAATATTTCAAGCAGCTATATTTGATTTATTGCTTTCTTTTATTCACTTAGCCCTCTGCTCTCCCCTTTGTCTCTTACTCACTGCCCTTAACGCTGTCTCAGTGGGAGTAAGAAAAAGAAAAAAAAACAACTTGTTTTTTTCTTTTCTCTGTCCTGAACTGCATGTTCGCGGTTAAGAGACAGAGCAGAGAGGATTGTTCTTGGTGCCTGGTCCCTGTGATCAAAACCGCAGATTTTCCATTGTGCTGAGCCAAGGCTCCATTTTTCTTTTAACTACGCTACAATCCCACAGTGAGATGTTGCTGCTTGATAAGAGAAGTAGTTTTAGGACAGACCTTTCTGAGTACATTTCCCAAAAATGTTGTATATTTTGATTTCCTTAAGTGGTTTTAAGAAACAGACAAAAACCTGTTCCATAGTTGACCCAAGTGTGATTCTTCGTAAACAATTCTCTGTTGTACTCACTTAACCTTTACTCTGCAGCAGTTTTTATTGTAAACCTAACATATGTCCATAGGAATGCTCAAAAGTCATGTGAGCCATGTGTTTTATGGTTAAAGTACTTGTAGTACTTTTATTAATGCATCTTCTACTTTGTTTCAGTTTAGATTAGGAAAAAAATACATTCATGAATATTAATCTCTACTGACAACAAGCGGACCATTGTTTTAGCCAGTTAGCAACAAAGGCTAATATGATCCTAAAACAATATGTGTGTTTCCATGTAGCACTATTTTTTAGCATTTGTAATTTCAAGGCCTACCAGGATCATGATAAGAACTGTCCTGCTTACAGTATTTTAGGCCTCTGTCCACAATGCATTGCTCTCAGTTATGTCTATGAGTGTGCGCGTGTATTGAGTGAGTAAAATCTGTGTACTATGTTTATGCAAATGAACGTCTACATGCGCATGGAATGCAAATGGCACTACATCAGTGGGAAATCTGTGTGTTTGTTTCATGTTTGGCGGAGGACAAAATATCTATTCGTGTAAGAGATCTTATTTGTTTTGTTTGTTGTTTTTTTTTATCAGTGTTGTACACATCTTCAACTAAGGGTGACTATGTGTGTGTGTGTGCAATCCTAAAGGAGGTCCATGACTTTGTGCTATATTCTAGATATGAATGTGTGTTTTAAGATAATATTTTGCATACATGGGTACATACAAATATCTTTGTGCTGTGGCATGTGTAGGTCTGACTGTGAGTGCGGATATGTATGTTAGTACGCATGTGCAAACCCCCAGCGGGGACAATCATCACGGCTCGTGCCCACAGTGGGCAGCCTTACCCTGAGGGTCTGTGACTGAGGCCTGCCTGACGAGATGCTGCCTGACTGACTGTGGAACCTGGCTGCTTTGCCTCCTCCCCCAGCACACACAGGCATTCAAACACATGAAATAAACATAAATGCATAAATACAAAGATGCATGCACAAAGAACCTCATATACAAGGCACATTTGCATTTAAACAAAGCTACAAAAACATGCATGGCTGCACAATGGCACACCCTCATATGTGCACAATGAAAAAAACAAATTCCAGTCTGCAACCAAACAGTTATATTCCCATATCTGTGTTTCCATCCAAGTGATCCATTAATCCCTTGGTTGGGAAAAAATTCTAGACAGGAGTGTCCAAAGCTGTGCAAATTCTGGTTCAGTGCTATACTCCATTTAGTTAAAAGGTAAGTGTGTGTGCTATTGTGTGACTTTTTCTGTGTTAAATGTGTCAGCATATCAGGCTACATGTGCACTCTGTTCATCCCTTCATACCCCACGTCTGTGTGTGTATGTGTGTGTGATTTAGTGTGTTGAGAAGGTGCATGCGTTGTGTGGGAGCATGTGTGCAGGTACATTCACTTGGTGTCTGCGTCTGACTGGGCCACAGCGTGTGAGGTCTGATGTTAAGTCGACATGACAGAAGCAAATAATGTCTGCTCCCGTTATCTTCTCTTCCCCCTCGGCCCCACAGGAACCTTTTAAAGGGCCAAACACTGATGAAAACACACATGCATGTACAAAATATGCATGCATCAAGCATCAAGCAAACACATTTTCACAAAATCAAGAATCTAATAGCAAATCACAAACAAAAAGCTTTTTTTACAGTTATAAGACATATTGTTGCTTAAAAAAACAAACAAACAAACAAACAGGTACACATTCTATCGATGTTTTGGGCAAACATCGATCCATGAAAACACACATTTGCATGTTTAAATCAATGGAAGCTGTGACAACTCAAATGTACATGCATACACACAAAGAGGTAAGTATCTATATGCATTATTCACTTAAACATGAAAAACTTCCTATACTGTAGATATAACCTAATTTACCAACAGTTCCTTCTCTGACTCCCCTTTTTCAACTGGGATCAATATCATTTCAATATTAGGGCACAAACTGGTTCATCCACTCTACATAACGTTGGAAAATAATCCTTATTTTTATTTCTCTTGAGTTCAACTTTTTTAACACATTAACAATGTACTGTACTTTTCTTCCTCTAGCTCATGATGGTATTTATATAAATCAGGACCATATATAGGCTTTTACATAAATACCATTACAGATGTTATGTTTGGCCCACACAGCCTCAAGAGACCTCAGAAGCAAAACTTTTTCCCGTAGGATCCCACCTTCATGCCCTCTCTCTGCACACGCTGGGGCTCATCTGCATACACCCACACTGCCCTGACACTGAACCTTCAGAACTGCTTACTCTTTTCTTTTTTAAACAAGCACGATTATGCTTTTTTTTTCACTTTTCTTTATTTTTACTGAGAACTGTAAATGTTGTAAATAATATGATATATTCTAGAAAGTTCCAATGTGTGCAGCATACTAATGCCATGGATTTTTATCCTCTAAAGTTGCAGAATGTAAAATTGTATGATAGGACTTCTTGCAGAAATGATAGGTTTCAATCTAATATAAATATACAGAGATTAAGTCTCCAACATCTACACAAACAGCTACTCATTAACCTTATCATCATTACTTCCACAAAAACACTAAATAGTTTTAAGAGTAAAATAGCATTGTTTTAAAAATAAGTCAGGGATACAGATAAATGCGTTGCAAAAAGCTTTTTGCAAAAAGAAACTTAAAAACAAAAGTTAATTCCATTTTAAATGCAAGTAACTTAGTCAAATCTTTAATTGTTTGCACTATTTCAAGATTATGGTCGTGTAGTGGTTAGCAGCATTGCCTCATAGCCAGAAGGTCTCTGGTTCAAGCCTCGGTTTGGAGGGATTTGAGCTGGGCCCTTCTGTTTGGGGTTTACATGTTCCCATGTGCATGTGTGGGTTCTCTCTAAGTACTCTGGCTTCCTCCCAAAGTCCAAATATTTACATGTTAGGTTAATCGGTCACCTTAAATTCTCTAGGATGGATGACATTTTTATATGTAAAACTGATGCAGGATCACCCCCAAGGCCTTTGTAATGGAAAAGGTTCTTACTCAGTAAACAGCTAAAAGTAGGAATAAACTTTTGATTGTACTTGACTTAAATTCATCCTATATGAAATAAATGTTCCAATAGTTCATTTTCAGTTTTCTATTAAACTAAACTATTCCAGCATTCCTGCAGCTACATAATGTAGCTCCTGTATGTAATGTTGTTTGTGCTGAAGTTTACAATTAATTTACCCTGAGCTAAAATATCCATCTCTGTCTGACATGTATCTGTCTGCTCTCTTGTGGTTCAAATTTGTTAATACCTGTGCAAGACACTATGACACAGATGCCAAATTTACACAGTGCAAGTGATTGCGGTTTGGAAAAGCCTATAAAAAAAAACCACTGAGGCTTGCTAACAACCAGATCAGAAGAGCTTCCTGTGTATTTACGATACTTCTCCAGTCAAATAATTTTCTATGATATACTAAATATTTCTCTGTCATGATAAACATTATGTTTTACTACTGGAATGCATCCTGTGCTTTGAACTGCATTCACTCAATGAGCTCTCTTCCTGCTTTCCCCTCATCAGGGGTCCTTGCTGGTAAGGCCATAGTGAGCTGTCTATGGTGATGCCTGTATGTATGTACGCTGCTCTCCACCTGTCAACCCATATCTCAGCCCCCGCCTCTGTCAACCTGCTTCCAGCCCGGCAACGAGCCAACCAACCAACCAACCAACCAACCAACCAGTACAATCCTGTTGCTATGGCAACAGCCGTCTAGAGGATATTTCTTTTGTTTCTCACACCTCCTTTTCTCTCATCCTTCTGTTTTTCTCAATGCATACTGTTCCATTCTCTTTGCTATCTTCCTGCTGTTCAATATGTCTGTCTCCTCACCTTCTTCCTTTTTGTTTCTCTTTAATGGATTTACATGCTTCTTACGTGTAAGTAAATTTGCAACACACTTTCAAATATGACCAGGCAGTTACAACACAGCAAACACATGAAATGTGCCTGTTAGTCTGTGTAGCTGCCATTTGAAGGTTCACAGATGACACTGCATCAGTCCAATGGGGTCTTCCCCACATCTTTACTCAAGGGAATTGAGATGTTTTGTAGATGTGTTTGTATGTGTGTTAGTCTGCTTACAAAAGTCTTTAGATGTGTGTGTGTTCAGGTGTGCACAAAATACATAAAGTATTCATTAGTATTAATAATAAACAAAAAATCAACTGGAAGACTTGAACACAAGGCAACACTTCAAAGTGGGTTCAGTTTTTATAAACATCAGTACTTGTGATGTGCTGCCCTCTATTGGCCAAACATAAGACTTTAACAGTGGAGACATTAAATGACTGTAAGTAAAGCTCAATTAAATACCTTCTTTAATAAATTCTCAATAATACCAAGTGACAAAATTAACTTAATGATTCCATGGAAGTTTGCAGCCAAAATAACTCACAAATGTCAGAGGAGGTATTTTTTACAGTATTTTTCTTGATCACAGCAGTCTCGTTGCAGACATAGTAAGTAAATGACTTGTGTAAATGATGAGTATATGATATTTGGTGCAGCATGATGTGAAAGCAACATCCATTTTGATCTAAAAATAGTGGAAATAAAAGATGCCCTCATGAGACAGAAGTACACAGGCGCATTTATAAATGCTGTGGAGGGTACGAAGCTAACAGCACAAGGCTTTCATATTTTTTTATTACACTATTATCCCAACATCTGTTAGTGTTATTGGAGTTAGTTCTACATGTAGAACCGGGTTAAACTGCAGCTTCTGAGGACTCAGCTGTGGAATTTAAGCAAAAACATTGTTTTAACTTGCATTAAATCTTTAACTCTTCAACACTTACATAATATAACCTCAAATTAATTATGGATATGGCTAAAAATTCAACTGTTTGTTTGTTTTCCTGCTGTCACATGCTGATAAATGGGAAAGATTTTAACAATCAGCATAAGGTAAGAAATGATTGGATCTGAATATTTTACCTTTCTCTTGCTTTTTTATTATTAAGATATTTATCATGCCATCCTGTGTCTGTGAGGATTTTATGAGCTTCCATGGTGTTCCTGCTTCTTCCCACAGTCAGAAGGCATGTATGTTGGGTTAACTGGTGATTCTGTTGACTGCAGCTATAAATGTGAGTGTGCATGGATGCCTGTTCCTGTCTTAGCCCAACTTCAAACACTTCATAAATAAAAGCTCCAAGCACAAACTCCAAGTTCAGAAGAATCTAATGTCTCTCTCCATTTTATATTATTAAATGCTGAACATACAATATTTGGACTAATACTATTGATTAAGTAAAACACGAGTCACCTTAAACTTTGGAAAAGAGTGATTAGCTTTGTTCATTATTTTATAGATTCAATTTTTAGTTGATCACTCTTCCAGTTTGTAATTTTATTTAACTTTTTATGCATTTGATTTATTTTCATCTATTCTGTTACAATATTTGCCCATTAAAGTGGTTAATTTACAAAAAAATACATCTTTACTTATACATACAAAAACAGCTTTCTATTAGGTGTTCACTGTAGTGGAAACCCTGCATGAAAAGGTTAACTTTAGTGGCAGCCTCACTTACTATAAGGCATACCATAGATAGCAGGTGTGTATCTGTGTGTATCCTTGTGTGTCTGTCTTCCTGTTTTTTAATCTTGTGCATTTGAGTGTTTTACGTCCTTTCAGTCTTTTGTAGTGTTAAAGGTAGAAATAAGGCTAAAGGTAAACACCACTGTATCACTTATGTAAATCATTCATGTAGTATTAAAGACAGTAGTTGAAGGAATGGTGCGCTACTGAGCTACATGTACATGTTCAACTAGTAAATGACAGGAGGATTCACCTGTGAGGATATTCTCAGCCATGACTTTGACCTGAACCTCCAGCGAGTGCTTGGAGGTGTAAGTGATCTCAGCAGACACGTGGACAACTTCGCCGATGAACACGGGAAACAAGAACTCTGTCTTCTCCACCCGAACCAAAGCTGCCAAACAGCGGTCCTGTTGGGGGGAAAATCATACAGAAAACACAGATAAGTCACAGCAATACATAAATCATGTTGTCGAGACACTGTTTGATAATCAGAACTTGACCTAAACAGCTTTGTAAATAATATATATGCTCCATCTATAATAAGCTCCACTGTATTTTAAAGATCTCATAGTTCCATATATTCCCAACAGAGCACTTCGCTCTCAGATTGCAGGTTTACTTCCCAGAGTCTCTCAGAGTACAAGGGGAGGCAGGACCTTCGGCTATCAGGCCCCTCTCCCAGTTCCCAGTTTGGGTTCGGGAGGCAGACACCCTCTCTATCTTCAAGATAGGCTTAATTCCTTCCTTTTTGATAAATCTTATAGTTAAGGGTGGTCTAGCCGTCCCGTAGTTATACTGCCAAAGACTTAGATTCCTGAGGGACATCCCATGATGCACTGCTAACTTCATTTTCATCTCTCTGCTCTTTGTTTTCCATGTATAAACTTATGACAGTAGTGCCATCATTGACGTATTTCTCCTTTTCTCTCTCAGTGGGTCTTTCTGGCTAAATGTTCTGATGCCTGTTTGTCTCTCTTTCCTGTCCTCTCCACCCCAACCGGTCGAGGAAGATGGCCGCCCTTCACTTAGCTGGGTTTTTACTTCCTGTTGAAAGGGAGTTTTTCCTTTCCATTGTCGCCCCTCAGGATGTGGGATTGGATCGAAGTAAAGATTCAATGCAATCTGTTGGTTTACCTTAACTAGGGTATTATTTATTATGAATTGGCTTGAACTGATTTGTCTGTAAAGTGCCCTGAGATGACATTGTTGTGATATGGCGCTATACAAAAAAGCTGAATTGAATTGAATTGAATTGAATTTAATTGAATTGAATCTCTTCATTGATAGAAATCAGCTGGAAATTTGGAACTTGAGATTAGTGATGTATATAACTTATTTATTTACTTGCATAAAATATAACAAATTAGGTACCAGAAAGTTAAAAGCTATGGCTTATTGGTTAGTTATGAAAAATATTTGTGAAGGTAACTCCTTGTACAAGACATATTTTAATTTCATATGAACGATATCATCACATGAACAATTTTAAAACTGCCACACAAAAAAGCTCAAAGCAACAAAGCAGCAGCACATTAAAAAGTGGAGCTGACATGCATGTTTGTGTTGATTGGACATGCAGGTGCTCTGGTGCTGCATTCAATGATCTGAAGTGTGCTATGTAGCACTTCTAATGTTGCATGATTTTAATTCTTAACATAAAATTTAAAACAGGTATTTACAACAATGTATGAAGCAGCTGTGTAGAACAATAAGATCTCAGCATCCATTTGCATTTTTCTCTTGCTATCTTATCTGAACACTATGATGACATGATGGGAATGTCCCTGCAGATGAGATGACAATCAAATGATGACAACATGAAAAGTAGGCTGAGGTTTACCAGGTAAAAGGTTAAACCAACATTTTCAGGAAGAAAGAACATTTAAGTTAGCTGATGCTAAGCATGAGCAAATTATTTTACAATAAAGGTAGATTTAAATGTAAAGAACTAAATATGTGTTGTAAGTTTCAAATAAACAACTGGCATTGTAAAAATGTTGCCATAACGTTCATGTTTTAAAGACTTCTATGAATTTAAATGACTTTTATTTCCTTGACAATCTAACATAAAACCAATTCAACCCAATAACTTCCTTCAAGTTTTGTTTTTGTCATAATATTCTTTTTAAAAAATAGTTTATTTTTCAAAATTGACTCAAATTGGGTTGTGAAACCATCATCGCTGACTTCTACATTCATTCCCAGAAAAGGCAGCTTGCCAGGGAAACATAAAGCCTTTCTTCTTGATCTAATAAAACATTGAAAAGACATTTAGATCATTTTATCTCACCCCTTCTGTAGGTAAGAGGAGCTATAAAACTGCTGTTGAGATACATTAAAAAAGCTAACCTTGAGCCAGCCATCTTTAATTTCCTCATTTGCATTTCAAAAGTATAAAAGTCCAACTTCCCATGTACAGTTTAAAAAGTTTCAAATGAATTTGGTTGTTTCTTACTCCATTTTGAGTGTTACAGTGTCGGGTGCTGACAATGCCTCCAGCTTCCTCGATCATCTTGAGGATGTTGCCACCATGAACATTCCCCATGATGTTGGCATCATCTGGCCGCATGATCCTGCAGCAGAGTAAGAAATATATCAGTAAGACTGTGGATCTGCTGATCACAACTGATGAGACACAACAAGAGTCATAAAACTTTAGACATTCACGGACAGCAGGTGTCTGAATCAGCACTGCCACAGGTCAGCAAAATGTGTGTTTTCACTTAAAGGCAAAAAGCATTTGCTACCCGCCTTTCAGTGACCTAACAAACACATCATTTAGTTTTAATAAGTTATTTTTACAAAATATCACATAGGTCACTTAATTTCTCTTTAGTGACATATTTATATCACAGATAGTTACTCACTGAAAAGAACTGACATCTTTTGGCAATCACACACTGCATATTTATCAGCTCCATCAAAATCTCCCATTCTTTAAGCATCAAACTAGATTTACAAGTTTTAATCTAATCTTCTCAAACTAACAAGTGGGAGAAGTCAAGCTACGCAAGACTGCTCTGTTGCTTTGAGATCTTATAGTCCTATGACTCAGATAATTAAGGTTTTCAGCCAAATGTTTGTGCAGCAAAGCAAGAAAATCAACATTTCAATGCCATTAGTAATCCCTACGTTTATTAGAAAGCCACTGGTTGGTCTGTTTGTTATGAACGTCAGAGTGAAGAGGAATTTCTGTAAAATGCACTGTGAGTGTGTGGGGAATCACACAATTTCAACACAATATAATTATCAAGAAGACAGCAACTGCTCAGAAATTCATCCACTTATAACACAGAGTCACTAGGGAGTTAGTAACTCATTTTACTCCAAAAAAAAAAAAAGTCTGACACATATGCTCCATAAGAAAATAAATTTTGTGAAAATTCTGTATGAGAAAAGTATTTACTTTTAAATATAATATGCCATAATCCATTCAAACACCATAGACACCAGCACTTCTAGCATATGTGTGTATGTGACAGATATGGAAGGATGTTGTAGATTCAGGATGCCCCAAGTATGTCCATATATACACAAGTAGTTTTAACTTCGAATGTTTTAACTTTAGTTTACTGTTATAGTAAAGGGATGCTTTCAGTCAAAGAGTCCAGATAAGATAAATGCACAGTATTTTTCAGCACATTAGAAATAAAGTACCTGCTGATTTGATACTTGTAGGCCTGCTGAGATCCAGCCTCCCCATCGTCTCGGATATTCCCACTGACCTGCTGACTTTGACTAGGCTGTTTTTCCACCACCACAGCTCTTTCATCCACTTCATCTGTTGTCTTGCTTGTCTTTGGCCTAAAGCAGCGCATCTTTAGACACCATCTGACTCTTAGCTTCAGTTCTTAATGTGCCGGCCTTCTGTGTGGAATCTTCATTCACAACTTTCTGTGATCTTGGGCTCTGATGATGCCTGACTGACGTCATGAAATGTAAATGCTAACCCCGCCCTACAGGTCATGACCAACCAAACTGGATCTCACTGATACACAGACAGAATGCTGCTGGTGACTGATCAAATCTGTTATTACCAGACTGAGGTTTGTGTCACAGCTGACAACAAAGCAGGAAATGTCTCAGATAATGATAAAGAATGGCAACCGAAAGTATGGACACAGCTGATCAAAACTTGTCACATAATAGCAGAGCTCATTTCCAAAAGAGAAACAGAAAATGCCATTTAATTTTTTTTCAGCTTTTATGGTTTTAAAATGACAAAAAAAGACTAAAGTAAAAGTTTGGAAAACATGCAGGACCAGAGTGTTGACAAGTGTTACGTCTAGCAAAATCTTTTTGTAAAAACCTGTGTCAGAGTTTATTTGGGTGATTTCTATCCGAATTTTCCTCAGAAACAAACAACACTCAAGTTATGTAGCAGGTTGGGCTGTTTGGTGTTTCTCTATTGTGTCATTTCAGCATTGCTTTTTTTTTATTTTAGGTCACCAGTATTGTTTTGTTAACAATAGTAAGAACTATAAGGATAGTAATTTTATTTGATTTATTCAAAGAGGTTACTGATGTGTCGCATGATGTTGTCCACATGATATTTCTTCCATTGTCAACATCTGTTAATGTATCTTAAATTAGAAAAATCATTTAAAATACCAAATCATGATTACAGGGATTAAGGGTCCTACTACAATAGAGGTCTTTTCGACTTACCTTACAGAAGTTATTGGTAGTAACAGATCAAGAAGCGTAAAGGAGAAAAGTCACAACCACAAATCTGCATCTCCTGATGGCAATTTTAGGGCAGGAAGCAATGAAATTAAACTCCTGCTAACACACCTTCCTAAAAAAGATGATGTAGTAAAGGGAAAAATGTTCATTCTTTACATGACCAATCCTTATCTAAAATTCACATTTTATTTACAGGATATGGTCTACAAATGTTTCAGTCACCAATACAAACACAGAGACTGTAGCTAACAAGGCAAACTACTACTGTAATACTGAACAAGAGCATGAACTACAATTAAAACCTTGCTAGAAACTGAGATAAAGAAATTCTACCTCTGTCAAAAAGTGCAAAACAGCTTCAGAAAACCATGTCTTAGTTTAATCTCTAATGAACACTAGAAGAAGACCAATAAGCACTGAATGGTGTGGAGAGGCATCATGAACGAGGCTGTTTGGGTTTTAACCACATATTCCTATCACCAGGTGAGACCAGCATTTATTAAACACAGGTACACCTCCATCCCACAAACAGAAATAAAGATTCTCCTTTATACAGCTGCTAAGAGAGGCTTTAAGTCAAGAAAAAAGAGAAGTCTGGGAAAATTCAACATATATATATATACCCAACGTATTCTGCTGTAAAATAATTTGATCTCCCTCACTCTTGGCAGAGAAATTAATTGGGGGTGGGGGTGTTGGTGAACAGCCACAAACAGGTGTCTTTGGACATTTTCTACTAGGTTCCAGATCTGGTGGGGTAACTCCAGGACTTTGACTGAGTCTTCCATAAGCCACTTCTATGTATATTTCGTAGCAGCCTTTGGGTTATTATCTCACTGCTATTCTTGTTGTTGCAACACATAGCAGAATACATCTATGACTCCACTAAATAAAATAGGAAACAGGACAGCACAGAGGATGCTGAAAACTAAAGGACAACAACAGAAATCCAACAAGAACAACTGAACCAAAACCCACACATCATAACACAATGTGTACACGTTGCAGTTTGGACATTTTCTCTATTTATGCCATTTAAGGTCAAGGTATCTTTCACCTTCCCACAGTACACAACTATAGATTGTTGGTGGCACCACTACTTCTAGAAAAAGTGGATAAATGCAGCTATTTCTGGATTTATAGGAGAATCGTGCTCCTTTAACAGTCTAACATATATGCTAGTAGATAACAAGAGAAAGCCATGTGCCACTACCACAAACACCTGATTGGTTACAGGCTGCCTTGATCGTTGTCTCTGAAACGCAGATTTTTTTTTAAATTAAATTAATCTGTAGTCAGTATATTCTCACAGCATTTGAGAAAGTATCGGCCTTATCCTGTCAGATGTATCATTGGCTGATATAGGCTGTTATCTTTACTGTGTAGATGTAGCCTACTGACATCTTTTGATGCTATTAGCTTCCCTGCACACTCACTTTAGGAGAAAATGATGGTTCATTCATTTATAAAAACAGTGATAGTCTTTAAACCTAAAATAATGTTAGTTCCAAATCTTTAAAATGCAACAATTAGGGTAAGTACTCTCATCTGTTGAAATTTCCCATATAAAGATTTTGATTTGCCATTACCATCAAAAGGTATCAAAATATTTTGGAGTGAAACACTAAGTTTGCTTTCAGGATGTTGTTGCAGTTAAAGTTTGATCAAGTTTTGGTGGTGTTTTTATTCATATTTGAATGAACAGTTAAATATGATTAGAAATTTGGTTCATTTTTGTTTAATTTTTGTTTCTTTGGAAGAGGATGTTCTATGGGTGGAACATTTTCTAATATTCTTACCCCGGTAAGAAGTTAACCAGCATCATAGTACAGAAAACCCAGAGTTAACGTTGAACTTACCTCCATACCTGCCAAGATGATAAATATTTTGTTAAATATTGCTAGATTAACTTGTAAATATATTCAATACGTGTTTTTCAGCGAAACTGGAAATTTAAGTGTGTCAAAATCAAACCATATGATGAAAAACAAAAACTAATCAGGTCATCAATAAATATAACTGACAAACTAGACATGATAGAATAACTTTGTAGCCATAAGTAATTTTTTTTATTTATTTATTTATTTTTTAGAGGGGAGCGCTTTGAGTTACAAACATTTTAGGATTTGTAGTATAATCTAGTAATACCACAGTGTAATGTTCCATTTGCACTTCCGTAGAAGTTGGGTGCAGATGGAACATTGGAAGAGCTGTTTGGCTCCCCCTACAGCCGATCCGTAGTACTACTATCCACGCGCGCTCCTGGAAAACGCGGCATATTACGTATGTAAGTGTTAAATTAGACACCAGATCTGCAGTCAGGTTTTTCCGAGTTGTTCATGGATGTGTGTTGCTTCTCCTGTTATTCCTCTGGTAATTATGACGGAAAACCAAGGCTTGAAAACACACATTTGACTTAAGTCCCGACAAACTAAAGGAGTCCAAATGTCTACGTTTTGCTTGTAAATCTATCATAAATATGATATTGGGGAAAACCGATAGTGGCAGCTTTTGTGCCTGACAGCATTTCCCGGTTACACGGGCGCTTGATTTGCAGGAAGTCATCTCATGCGACACAGATCGTCGCCACAGACCTCTAGCTAAAATACCCAAAACAGTCAGTCTCCTGTATCACATACCGGCACACAGTCAACCACCAGCAAAGCAAAGACGTCGTTCTCGAGAAGAAAGAGCGTGTATTGGGTGTTAAGACATGACCTGACGCGGCGGATTAGTCGGGATATCTTCCTGTGACCCAACGCT
This sequence comes from Melanotaenia boesemani, assembly GCF_017639745.1. Taxonomy (NCBI): domain Eukaryota; kingdom Metazoa; phylum Chordata; class Actinopteri; order Atheriniformes; family Melanotaeniidae; genus Melanotaenia; species Melanotaenia boesemani. Next base: position 20,593,579 of record NC_055694.1, read on the forward strand.
CACGCGCCGACGCCGGTAGCTGCGTTGTTCTCCTCATTTGTCGACTTACAGCTCATTGATAACACGCAAGTGTTTGCCGCACATGTGTTAACGACCCATAAACATCCTACCTGCATAGCTGGAGGGAAGATGATGCCTCTCGCATCTGCGGCACCGACATGGTTTGGATGAGCTCTCGGGGACCAACGGTCTCGTGTTGCAACGAGGTGCCTGTGTGATGTGAAGGGTAATCAGACTCCTGCGGCGTCCCGCGGGCTGCTGTGGCTACGGTCTTATTCTTTTTACCAAGAAAAGAGCTAAATCTAGCTTAAAAGTCAATCAGGGATTATTATTTCAAAGTGTGTTTAGTTTGGTTTACAGTTTTATTAAAATGACTGAACAGAACGCTTTTAAGCGAGATTAAATACGACTTGATCGAGCAGCAGAAATGATGTCAATACTTACATTTTGCCAGAGGAGGGCAGCAGAGACCGCTTAAATACCACCACAATGTCAGCAGTTTTGTGTCGCTCCTGTTGGGGGCGCTTTTGTTCCGATTATTCACATGATACCAGCAAAAGTGTCAAACTTTGTCCAAAACCAGCTGATAGACCTGGGATCGTTTCTGTAAACTTACCCCTTAACCATGTTTACTGATATTTATTTATACATTTATTTTATTTAGTCTGTGCCTGTTGGAGCCCCATGAAACTGTGTTCCCTTTGCCTTATAGTATGGAGGGTAAAACATGTTCCCATGTGATCGTCATATGAAACATATTAAGCATGCAAAAAAAATTACATAACATTCTAATGACCATAAAGAGAGAACAACAGAAACGGCACAAGATGTAACCACGACATGTCGTTTTTATTTATTTTTTATTTTATTTTGTACATATATACAACATTTGCTGCAAACCGCAACAATAAAACATCCCATCAGAGGTACTTATCAGACATTTTATGTCTACACAGTTCATCTGCACAGACTCAAGACACTAAAGTTTTTTGTGCAAATCCATACATACAGTGACCCTTTGGGTCTTACAGGGCAGTTTTAATGGCCCTTAATCACTTAGTCCAGCAAAAGGACTAAATAGTTAACGTATACATACATGCGGATTTAAAAAAAAACACGACTGTCTAAAATTGTCAACTTCTACCGGACAACAGACTCGCGCCGTAAAAAGTATATAATACTCAAACAATACGATTTAACGATGACCTTTGGATTTTCATCAGTGGAAACAACGCAGTTACTCATTGCATGTATTTACAAATGATACTGTCCTAAATATATTACAGTAATTTCACTGCTTCTCAGAGAGTCAGCTTCTCAAATTGCAGTAATCTACCACGGTCTCCACACAGCTGCGTAAACAGGCTGTGCTCCTGGCTGCGCTCGGCTGGAAGACGTTGCGCCGCTGTCCAGTCTGGCGCTAAAGCTGGATTTGAGGCTCAGGAGTTTTTGATGGATCTGGGGGAAGTTCGTGGAGCTCTGGGCGCAGCAGTTCAGGCAAGTTGGGGTGACGGTCACAGATACAGACTTCCTGACAAAGTCGTTGACCCGCTGGCACGCTTCTTGATCCAAGTTAGTTTTGGGAAGCAGAGCGGAGACGCGTTGGAGGCAGGTTTGGTAACCTTCTCTGTAACTGTTTGCCGGGACTGAAAAGAAAATAGAAAGTTACATTTGCTGTTCCAAGTGGATGAACTGATTTATTGTGCGTTTATAACCAAAATCAAAACAGAACTATAACTTACTTTTGCTCTTAACAGGAGGAATATCACTGAGGAACCTCACAGTCATTTCAAGGATGTCGGCTTTCTCCAGCTTGGAATAGCGACTTTTCTGCAGATAAAAATAAAAAAAGTTAAACATTGAACACACAAACCGAAAAGGCTGCCTATACGTTAAATATAAAAAGGCGACAAGTGCATATAAGAGAAAAAATAACTTACATCTCTGCCTGTGAGTGGAAGGATGAGACTTTTCAGTTGGTTCAAACTGTCGTTGATTCGGGCGCGCCTTCTCTTTTCCATCAGTGGTTTCATTGTCTGAAGAAGAAAATAATTTTTAGTTTATATACATTAAATGTGCGATATTAGTGGAAAAACAAAACTCAACAGAATGCAGAATATCCGCTTGGCTTACCTTTCTGAGTTCGAGAGCCTCTTTTCTCTTGGCAACAGTAAGCCTTGGAGAAAAAGACGGAGGAACTTCGCAAACAGTGTTTGGAGACATTTTCAGTGTCGTCTTTGTACCACAGAAGTGTTCAGAAGCAAAATCTGCGATGGTGTGTGTTCAATGGCGAAGTACGAGGTATAAATCCAGTTCCGTGGCGTCGGTTTCCGTGCGTCACGGATACGCCCCCAAGCCAAGTCAAAGCGATTTGGACGGACTCTTCTTTATTAAAACAACACAAAAGCATAATATATAGTAAGATAACCATCTGTCTCAAACTGTAATCTATGCGTAGCTTCACTGCGTGTCTGGCTTATGATCCATAGACCAAACCAATCAAAAGATGCATAAAAAATCCGAAGAAAGGCCGTGCGTAAAGAAGCTAAAGTTTGCATGTGCATGCGCTAATTCACCACATACTAATACTGAAACCTAATTTATTTGGAAAAAAAATACAGAATAGTAAACTACTACGTATTATCTTTTTACATGTGTACTGAAATAAACACAGTCTACGTATACTGGTGCGTAATTACGCAGTCCCTCAACGTAAATGGAAAAAAATACAAGATATAGACAATACTGCTCACATATTTCGTAATTCATTAAAACTAAAGATATAGAATTAAACATTTCAGATATAACTTTTTAATGTTATTCCATTATTTTAGATTTATTAGACTAAAGACAACTATGCATGATTTTCTGTTATGATTTCAAAGTAACATTTTAACGTAGCGTGTGTCATTTCCCAGTTTTCTTTATTCATTGAATATATAGTGATCTGTATTTTAGGTTAACATATTTACCTAGAACAACAGGATGCAGTACAAGTATCGATGGCATAGGGGTCAGGCTTGCGTGTATGAAAAATATTCACACAAATACACACTCTTCCATTAACATACCCAAGCCACGCTACTTTTTAACCGCATCTGTTCTTAGATTTCGACAACAATAGTTTTGCTTATGACGTTTTCATTGAGTTTCTGCCCGGGAGCAAGTCTATGCCTGCAGCGTGTCCCACCAGAGCTGCTATGCTTCATGCAGAGAGGTGGGGGCACAAAAAAAAAATCGAAGTAGATGCAGTGATGCTGTATCTACGTCGATCACAATGCCCCTGTAATATGATATCGTCGTGGACTTGAACTTTTTTAGATTTTCTTTAATTAACAGCATTTTCACTCTCTGCTGGTAGTGAAAAGTTTCATTTCTCCACCTCATCCGATGCCGGGTGCCATGCAAACATCAAAGAACAACTAAGAGATTTCAGATTTTGACCAAAAACTAAAGACATGACAGCTCATCAAATGCCACTGCACTCTGGGGAACCACGCGCAGAGCACGCGCCGTGGAGACCAGATGGCTGTCTGTTGCAAAGATCACAACCCCACCCTTGCCTAACCTCTATTAATGACCCCCCTCCACCCCCTTCCCAAATACCCTCCAACTCCACCACCTTCACACACAAATCCTGCATCTTCTGGTCCAATCTAGACGTCGCTCATCCTTGCGCGCGCACAAACACACAAATGTGCTTTGTACAAACTTTACAAGCACGACACATGATCTCCACGCAGTTGTGGCGTGGGTATCCCATCTGCAGGTTTCTAATGAGTCTACGTTGTCTAACTGAAACAAACCACCACCCCCACCACCCCCAACCCTTTTTTGGTTTACTCAAAGCTGCAACTGTCTCCAGCTTGACTCTTGGATACATTTTAGCGTCTAAACAATCATAAAATGCTTGTTTATCTATTTATCAATTCTGTATGCTGATGACAACATGCAAAGGTCATCTGTTTATAAGAAAGACATTCGTCTGAGAGAGCGTGGCTCCGTTGACATGACTCTTGACTACTACTAATTAAGGACTACAGCATATTGTGAAACAAAACATTAACGCGACGTTGATGTTTAAATCTGCAAAAAGACAGCCATTTTATGTAAATGCGATGATATTACGGAATACGTTTGTTTTCTTTGTGGTTGGAATTATTTCTTAATTTTCCAAAACACACTATAACCCATTGGTTTATTTAATTGTTATGGTTATTTATGTTTTCATATGTGTTTATCAAAATGCGTGGGGCAACTTATAAGTCGCACCGTTACTGGTGCAGATTGATTGTAATAAAAATAAAGTCGTAATATGAAGGTCGACATTGCGTATAGATCTTGTGGTGCATCGGCAAAGCCCTGCCTTGTAACTGAGAGGCACACTTGCTGCACGCGCTCTTCACCGCCCGCTGGGATTCAAGGGGCGATGGTGAGGATGAGGATGGAGGGGGTGTCGGCACTTCTCCGTTTTCCTCTTACGGTTAGAGTCCTCTTTTGTCTTTTCAAGCAAATTTGGCGTCGGCAACCCATCTGTGCCGGCTGGATAACAGGGAGTCTTTGTCTGACAATGTACCGACACTTCATGGGAATTATGGGGGAGAAACAGTGACTTTTAATGCAGCCTGATGTGAGCTGACAGACAGTTAGCGATTTCCTTGGGTCTCAACCATTTCCAACTATAGTGATGTGAAAAATAAAGTAAATTTGAAAGGTTTTGGTATCAGGGCATTATAGGGCTGTATTTAAAGAGATACAGTCTGATATGGACAAAAACACATGGCATATTACACCATGCATTTATTTAGTTAAAAAACTAAGCAGTGTGTAAAAAACGAGCAAGATACACCCTACTTCCATAAGACCTATAGTCTCTGATGCATTTGAGTAAGCTTTTCTAGTAGCAGAAGCTTGGCAGTTTGCTGGTTTTAAGTATTCAGGTCTGTGTTAAGAAACTTTAAAGGGGACAATATATTGGCGATGATCATGGAGAAACTATTTAACCCTTGTATGGTGTTCGGGTCTGTGGGACCCGTTTTCAGTTTTATCAATAGAAAAATGAAACAATTAATTATTTTTTCAACCTGAAATTCATTGGCTTTGGCTCATTATCTGTGAAGAACAGAAATCAAAACACATTTTCAGTGACTGCATACTGTACACCACCTTACGCATTTATATTACATACAGGGTGTGTGGGTCCACTGGACCCAGGGATAATAAAGTGTGGAAAGTATAGGTCCTGCGTACCTTCACTCTGTCTTCCTCCTTTCTGGGGCTACTGATAGTGTTTTCTGCCCCTCCTGTTCCCGCATTGTTGCAACCAACACCGTCTGCTCTTACTTTCCCGCACATTTTACCCTCTGTCTTGCGGGAACCAAACTTTTTTTTCTCATACCCTATCCCACCTGCAAATTAGGGGCATGACACTATAAATAAAGGCTTTGCCAGTGTAGTAGCTTATTACAAGTGATCAAGATGGCCAAAAGATTATCTGTTGAGAAGGCCTTGCAATTGGTTTGGGAAGAGAGAAGCTTCTGAAGATGATGTCGAGGAAGAGGTTCCAGAACCTGAAGATCATATTTCTGAAAATTCAGAGTCTGACAGTGACTTTGAAGAAGAAGATGAGGTTCAATCACAACCTCAATCAAAATGAAGACGACCAGCCCGTCAGCAACCAGCTCCGGGATCAGAAGCCCACCAGATAGATGCCTTTGTCATCTGGATGGCACTGAACACAAAGTGGAACAGGGGGAAGCTCCAGAGGAGACGCCTCTTTCTCGAGGAACTGGGAAAGGCACTGGTGAGACCTCAAATCCTCAAAAGACAACATGTTCAACGAACACCAGCTTCTGCAGCCATTGTGGGGAGAATTCAAGAGGAAAATGCTAGTGCCCCATCCACCTGACCTACAAAACCACCATCTGATGAACCTGAAGTAAGTGTGTGATGCTGTTGCAGTATGTCATGTATGCTTTGCAACAGAGAGAGGTGTTCGTAACATTTCTGATCTTTTCATTATTCTAGGTTGTGGCCAGCAAAAACAAAAAGAAGCGCTGTGAAGTCTGTGGACCCAAGTTGGACAGGAAAACTCAATATACATGCAGCAAGTGTAACAAATACATATGCAACACACACACTGTAAAACTCTGCCCCTCATGTTTTGTATAGGCTTGTGTAAACAGAATTCAGTGGGGCTGATGTGATGAGACTGATATTGTTACTGTATATGTTCAACTTGTGTTATGTAAACTAACCTAAATGAGTTATATATCTAATGAAGTTCAAATGAATAAAATCAGTAGTTGTGAAACATCTTGCTTCACTTGTAAATGTGTTTTTTTCCACTCGCTTCACTTGATTATACCTGATTTTCATATTTATATTACATTTTATTAAAAAAAATGAGTTGCACATTAATCCATAAATGTGTTCTATAAAAGGTAAAGGGCAAATATTAACCATGGTTGCTGTTCAAATGGCTTGTAATTGTGATTAAGTAAACATCTGTTGAGTATTTTCACATAAAATTGTTTGATTGTGTTGTTTTGAAAACCCAAAACTCTAGTGGGTCCACTAGACCCATGAACACTGGCTAAGTAACAAAAGTACGAACACCACACAAGGGTTAAGTAGGTTTATAAAGCTATTTTCATACTTTGTTTCTTTCTTTGTTATGGTATTAAACCAGTCATGACACTGGAGTCCATCATTCTACAATGAGAAAGGCTATTTACAAGAGGAAAACATGCAAGACTGTTGTCAACCTTTCAGTTAACTCACTAAAGTCTGAATGAACCTTAACCTGAATGAAATGCATTGTTTTTAGAGAGCTGCGTATAAAAAATGCCTCTAAATATGAATGAACTAAAGTAACATGAAAAAAGCAAAAATGACTTAACAGTGATAAGAGCCTGAAATACAAAAATGATGCCATTAAGATATTGTTGCTAAAAGTGACTGCACAAACTATTGAATTTTTAAGTCTAATTAGTTTTTCTGCATATAATTACACATATTTGCTATGACCAGCTATATCCTGGAGCTATAGTTGTTCAGACAGTTGTTATATCTGGGACCTAAGATGGAAATTAGCCAGTGGATAAATCCGGTACAATGCATCTTTCCTCTTCTGAGATTAGTGTGTTTTTTGCAAGTACAAAATAAATACAAAGATGTAGATGACACGCAATTTTACTTCTCAGCTATATCTGAAGACACCTCAGTAATGATACTGTTAGGCTGTCCTGTCAAAATCACAAAGCTAGAAAAGAAATGTCCTCCAGCTCATTTCCGTTTACCTGGCCTACTTTATTTTCTTCTGTATGGGACTGATTCAATCCAACTTCCTTCACAAAATTTAGAATGATGCCACCAGAGTTTAAGCAGGTAAAGACAGCATATCACCCCAGTTCTGGCTCACAATGCACCCGGTTACAGGTTGCAGGTAAGATAAAGGATAAATTAATTAATCTTATTTGTTTTTAAAGCCCTTAAATGTCTCACCCCATCCCGCATTACTGACATTGTAACTCCATGACCAGGATACTTGGGTTATCATCATATTTTAGGCCCTCACTCAAAAACAAAGGCATCCATTCTTTTTTTATCACCACTCCCAGGTAGTTTTCCGTTGCATTGTATTGCTTTCCATCCCGTCTTATATTGCCAAAATAAAAAAGTTGCCACCAAAATAAAAAAGGTCACACACTCTAATAATTTGTTGGACCGCCTTTAGCTTTGATTGCGATAGCATTCGCTGTGGCAAATTTTTCAATAAGCTTCTGCAGTGTCACAAGATTTATTTCCATCCAGTGTTGCATTAATTTTTCTCCAAGATCTTGTATTGATGATGGGTTCTCAATGGGGTTCAGGTCTGGACTCTGTGGTGGCAAATTCATGTGTAAAATTGATGTCTCAAGCTCCCTGAGCCACTTTTTCACAATTTGAGCCTGATGAATCCTGGCAATGTCATCTTGGAATATGGCCATGCCATCAGGGAAGAAAAACTTCATTCAATGAATAACCTGTTCATTCAGTAAATTCAGGTATCAACTGACCTCAACCTTTGGGCTCATAATGTTGCTGAACCTAGACCTGACCGAGTGCAGCAACCCCAGATCATAACATTGCCACCCCCATTTGTACAGTAGTCACCAGGCATGATGGCTGCATCACTTCATCTGCCTCGCTTCTTACCCTGATGCTCCTGTCACTCTGAAACAGGGTAAATCTGGACTCATCAGACCACATGACCTTCTTCCATTGCAACAGAGTCCAATCTTTATGCTCCCTAGCAAACTGAAGCCTTTTTCTCCAGTTCGCCTCACTGATTGGGGGTTTTCTTATGGCCACACAGCTGTTCAGTCTCTGCATTGTACATGTGGGAATGTTACTTTCCTTATAAATATAGCCATGAGTTCTACTGTTATTTTTCTTCGATTTGATTTCACCAAACGTTTAAATGATCAGTGATCACCATTATTCAGGAATTTTTCCAACCACATCATCTTCCTGGAGGATGATGGTTCCTCCCTATCCTTCCAGTTTTTAATAATGCGTTGGACAGTTCTTAACCCAATTTCAATAGTTTCTGGTATCTCTTAAGGTGTTTTCTCTGCTTGATGCATGCCAGTGATTTGATCCTTCTTAAACAGACTAATATCTTTTCCACAACCACAGGATATGTCTCTCCACATGGTTGTTTAAGAAATAAGAAGCTACTCATTGTATCAGTTGGGGTTAAATAACTTGTTGCCAGCTGAAAGATAATCACCGATGCAGTAGGAGACTGTTTTTGCTAAGTTAAATCCAGGTGGTGATTTTTTTATTTTTTTTATTTTTTATTTTTTGGCCAGGCAGTGTACATAACATGAAATTCGATTGCTGATTTCTAATTTTCATTATTCATATTGTCTTGCAGTTTTTTAAAACATGCCTTACAAATAAAGATGACTTAATTTTGCATCTAGCTTATAGTACATCATAATTTTGGGAGCTTGAACTGGCTCATATAGCATACCAACTCACCCCACTCTACACTTAACTGAATATTTTTTTTTAATCTGGTATTTCCTGTATGTATAGCCCAGTTTTTCATACTTATTTATTACTTTTTTTCCTTTGTTGGTTTAGTATATAACTGCCTGAGTGCCGGAAATTGGCTTTTGGGGACAAATAAAATATTTTGAATTTAACTGAATTGGAATTAGGCTGAGAGGGAAAAGGTTGATTTACTGCACATGACGATTGTGATGGAAACTTTTCTGAAGTCTGCAGGAAATTCTCATCTTGAAAAAGATGCTTGCTGCAAGGCAGTGAGCTGAGCACAAACTAAAACTAGCTATATTAAAGTAATAGTGGGTTGCTATAGTATGAAAAAGTGTACAAATTTGGTGGAACTAAAGATTACCAGGACACATATTTTAGGCTTTTGTTTCAAACTGATTTTCATTTGCAACTGAATAAAAACATCTAACAAGAGCTTAGAAGTCAGCTAGGAAGTTCAAAATTATTATTTACAGAATGCATGAGATTATCTTTGCTAGATGTCACTTTTTTCATGTATAGGCATTAACAGACTGTACCCAGCCTACATCAGTAAAAGATTAAAGAGAATTAATGACAAAGCAGAATAATATAAAACAGAAACATGCAATGGGAAAGTATTGTTTTCCTCTGTGGTTTCATAAACATTTTTTAAAAAGTGAACATCTTCAAGCAGTTCTCTTGTCTCTTGTCTCTTGTTGAGGTTGCCTTTCTTCAAGACCTTTAAGTTTTGTCAGCCACTTCAATAGTATAATCATTGTTTTTTTTTTTTTTTTTCTTTTCTTTCAAAAAGCTCTTTTAAAATAACAGGATTTCAGTGATTTATGCAGCCCTACTCATTGTGCAGTGCATTAAGTATTTTATTTAATTTAATTCAAAGAAAATTTCACTAACTAAAATATTTCCGATTAGATTCTTCTTCATGTCCCTGAGATGAGATTTGTTTAAGATGTGTGCAGAACATTATTCTCACAGGATTTGTCTTAATAGCCTATAACTTTTTCTCAGTATTTGTTTTTAAATCAATTATATTTTAATCTACCAAAATTCAGGTAGGTTAAGCATCTGGATTAAACATCAGAAATAGATGTATTTTAAGGGTTGTACACATTCAATTTGTCTTGTAGATCAACTGAAAATTTTCAATGCATTAGGCCAGTTTATTCCTCCCTCTATGTATTTCTGTGTGATCGACGTATTTATGGTGGGATGCTACAGCGTGAGATGTTAAATGGCCTCACTACCTCTATTGATTTATGCCTGCAGTGATGGAGTAAGGAGACGCGCTGCGTCGTTATTAATGACTTGTGGTTTCATGGTGCTTTCTTGTAGTCTCGGTGGGCTTCCTGTAACCCAACTGGCCCCACTCCTTCCCACAGTTTTGGCGGCAAATCGAGAGGCGTTTCGTATCAGCAACAATGGAGCAGCTGCTCATCAGCATCAATAGGCTCTCCCTGACCTGTGGCTCTGGCGCCTTTTTTTTTTATTTTATTTTATTATTATTTGTTTATTCTTTCATTTCACTGTGAAACCTCTTTTTAAGGCGCCTGGGGGTAATGATAGACCAATACACAAAACATAGGATCAAACAACAAGACCATCTGTGTAAATGTACATTTATTACAAATCTTTTGTCAATGACAAAACATTGGAAATGTTCAAAAACAATTTTTTTCTTAAATGCCATCAGTGGATATGAAATAATTATATATAACACATAGTGTTTACAGACTAAAATGTTGCACAGACCAAAATACTTTTAAGTCCAGTGTGCAACCCTCAAACAAAATAACCCTTGGGGTTTTACAAAAGTGTTGTCTACAACCCGCGTCTTTGAAACCCCAAAGAGGATTGCGTTGTAAAAAGTTAATTAACTTCAGTTTCGTTAAGATCTGTGCTCGCGTCCGCTGGCATTAAATATTAAAGATTAAGTTACTATACAGCAGTTCAAATTATTCTTCTTCTTTGCTATGACTACTGATAATACAAATAAGAACAGGTCAGAATAAATGAACACACACAAGATAAATGTCCATTCAGTCTACCAAGGTCTCCACATCCCAACGCTGACCTGCTGCGGGACTGACTGCGCTCGGCTGGGTGCCACTGCGCCGACGCTGCGGGATGGGCTCTCTTGTCTGGAGCTGAAGCTGGATTTGAGGCTCAGGATTCTCTGTTGGATCTGAGGCAAAGTTCTGGAGCTCTGGGCGCAGCAGTTCAGGCAGGTTGGGGTGACGTTGGCGGACATTGACTGCTGGACGAAATCGTGCACCCGCTGGCACGCTTCTTGGTCCAAAGTAGTTTTAGGAAGCAGAGTGGAGACGCGCTGGAGGCAAGCTTTGTAACCTTCTCTGAAACTGTCTGCAGATTCTAGAGGGAGAAGAAAAGAAATTTGATCAGTAACTGGACTTTCATATGAAGCAACATGTAAATATAATTAAAAAGAGAGGAATAAACTTGTGCTGTTTCTATAGAAATGACGCTCACCTTTGACTGGGGTGGAAGGAAGATCTCTGAGGAAACGGACGGTCATTTCCAGAATATCAGCTTTCTCCAGCTTGGAGTAGCGCGCGTTGTCTTTGCCAACAAGGGGCAGAATGAGGCTCTTCAAATGATTGAGACTGTCATTGATGCGAGCACGTCTTCTCTTCTCCAGCAAGGGCTTCAAAGTCTAGAGGAAAGAATAAAAAATACTGTTATTCAGCTGTCTTATTGTGGAAACAAAACACGAAAAGAATAGCACTAATCTAAGCAGTTGTGATTTCTTTTTCCCCTCACCTTTCTGAGTTCGTTGGCTTGTTTTCTCTGAGCCACAGTGGACCTCGCAGGAAGAGGCTGATTGGCCTCAGTAGTGATGCTGGGACTCATTTCGTTTGCTGTTTGTTGCTGTGCTTTTTGAGGAGAGAAACTTGCTCTCGGAGATGTTGAGCTCAAGTGTGCCGCAGAGGTGGGGAGCCTCCTATTTATGTGGTACATGGGCTTCAGAGGGGAGGGAACTCAAGCCATTGAGCTGTGGGGGGAGGGGGTGTGTACAATGCCCTTGGGAAGATGATTTTAGCTCCTGTCTGGACCATCTGGTCCCTTCGGACCCTTGCGTCAATGCTGGTATGCGGACTTTCGTGATATTGTTGCGCTTTTCTCGTTTAAAATGTAAGCATTTAACGTTCATCTAAGATCGTGTTACACATTGGACTTACAAACAAATGGCTTCTTATTTTTCTTTTATTGTGTTAATAAAAGACAAATAAAAAGAAGAACCATTTGTAGAACTAGAAAACTACCCTTCTTAATTTACCACATGATGCTTCTTTTCCACACTCCTTTGTAATGAAAATTGTGACTTTGTCACTGTTATCTGTCTACTGGTAATATTTAGGTTCTAATTTAAAAATACCCTTAAATGAATGCCTGACCCTATCTTATTGGGCAGCTAAACCTTGCTTTGTTGCAATTGTACAGTTCAAAAGCCAGAAATTTTTCAGATAGCTAAATAAATGTGCGTTCATTTATGCTTATGGGTTCTTCTATAATACTCCCCCACCAAAACATTACAAACACAACGTCATTCCGAGGTGACGACATTAATCTATTGCTAAAACGAATAAATGAGATACCCAAGCCAAGCTATGTATGGATTAACATCTGTTTCTGGGCCCTCAGAAGCTTGTTTTCAAAATCAACAGTGGCTTTACCTGCAATTAGAGGAGGAGACTGCAACTACCTCCAATACGAACAAAGAGATGCGTGCACCATGCGGAGTATGGATATACTGCATTTATAGCCTATTATGATGAGAATTAGAAGTCTGCTAAACAGTCTGACTTAAAACATTTTATGATCCAAAAAACTGAAGTCATCCACTTATTTAAACGTCTCAATGTCTAAATGAATCAACGCTGAATAGTATTATTTTAAACTTAACTTTTATTATAACAGTTTCAGTTTCAGTTCATCTCCGCTCTTGCTCTTTACACTCAACGAACCTCTGAGTTGCCAGTGGAATTCACGCGTTCGGCACGCGCCACAACCGGCTCAACAGATGGGGAAACCCCCTCCCTTCTCTTCAGTCTCTACACACCCTACACACAGCCCCCCTCGTTGCACCACTGCACTTTCCCATTAACATCCTGGCTTTGGCTTTCGTTGCGCTCAAGCCGTCAATGTACTTCCATCTTTGTTTTAGTCAGAAAATGAATGAGGTGAAAATATAAAAAATCATAATTGTTCTGTTGCCAGAGTCTAACTAACACGACAGAATAAATCTATAATAGCAAGTTAAGAAGAGGGTGGGGTGGAAATATACAAACCTCAAGTTTGGCCTAATTTGCACATAGAATTCTTTCTGTCTGCATTTAATAATAATTATGTCTGATAATAAATAAATAAATATGCTAATTTAAGGGGATCACAAAGAGCGGGAACATTGGGTCACACTGCAATATCTACTCAAGTTCACGTATGCATTTGAGAAGAGATATGCCCGCCGAACAAGCTCGTATCGTTTTGGGTTAAGATAATGCCGCTTTTTCCACTGCAAGCTGCCCCGATACAACTTCAGGGGATTTCACACTACCCCCCAGTTGCACGCGCCCTGCCCCATTGGGGCCCCAAATAACTGCCATCAAGTTCTGTCTGGGAACTGGTTCTTTGAGATAAGACTAAAAAAAGAGAGAGAGAGAGAGAGAGAGAAAAGTCCAAGAGAAGCTTCGGTTGGGACCTTTGTGTCTTTGGTTTCAGCGTGGGTATCCATCTGTGCAAACAGAGCACAGTGATCCTTTGTTGGAGGACGGACAAAAAAATGGAAGGACAATGTTCTAGGAAATGTAAGGGAAACGATTTGCTGCCTTTCTTTTAACATTAATTTCAACTGCTGGTCATTCATGGGAGATTCCAGTTAAATAAAGTCAAAAGTGGCAAACAGAGCTTATTATAGCATTTTTATTGGTTATAAGAATAAAATTAACATGTGAGAAGAAAAACTAGCTTTATCAGTTTTGGACTAATGTATGGATCAAAATGTGAAAAGATAATTATTCCCAACAACAACTTAAATCTTAGTCTTTTGGTATAGCCTATAAAATCTGAAGTTATAATTTGGTTGTATAAATGGCATGAGGCAGACACGAGCCACGTGCTCAGACAGATGGGATTGGTTTATTGAGGCGTGAAACCAAAAAGCGTCGACGGGCTAAGGTGGTCTCCATCACGATCACATGGTAGCTTCCAGACTTTTGGTTTTCTAAAATTTAATCGTGACGGAACATGAAAAGACGTCTGGCATCCCAAGCCAAAATCTACGCTATACCATTATTTGCCTGGCACCGAAGCGTCTGGTGCTGCTTGTGTCTCAACACAGCATTGAGCCTAATATTTCTGGTTAGATAAACAGCCTCTTATAATGATTTTAAAATATAGCAGAATATAAACTACACTACACACATACAAAGATTTCCTGTTTTCTTCTTCTCAGTGAGATAATAAAATGACATTTCTGACGAACTGTTCATTCATTTAAGATAATATAATAATAATTCATAATAGCAAAATAATTCATGGTTACAAATTCTATTTCAAAAGTATAATTATTTTTCTGAAATGAAAAGGAATGAATGTTCAGAAGTTCACAAACCATGAAATAAATCCTACTTCACAGATTCTGCTTAATCTGCTTAAGATTCTACCCTAAATGATGGACATACAGTGTATCAGAATGATGGCCTTGTATTGTTTATCTAATATTTATAAAGATTTTAAGTCATGCAATTTGGACAAAGAAACAATGCAGCATCACTTTAAAAAAGATAATGTTTCTTTAGGCTTATGCTGGAGTGTTGATAATGATACTCATTCACACTGTGCATTCTCATCTTTTATTAAAGGCAAACATTATTTAATGGTTCTTCTGACAGTGTCTTAATCTTTGTGTTTAATTTTTTCTTCTTGATTACTGAAATAAGACCTTGCCAGATGATCGTTATGTCTAAAATATTAATTCTCTTAAAATGTTAGAGAGCAAAACAATCTACAAGTATTGATTACCCACACCATGCCAATCCATAGGGGCATTTTATATTCCTCTGATGCATGAATTATAAAAAAAAAAAAAAAACAGTGACATATGTTTTTCACATACAATATGTTACTTCTACAGACATGTACTCCCCCCCCTTGATGGGGTTTAAGTCTGGACACTGTGCTGACCACTCCATGTTTTTAAGCTTACCATCTTCTTTTTTCCTGAGGTGGTTCTGGAAAAGCTTGGAATTGGGTTTTTGTTCATTATCTTGCTGTCTATGAACCTCTGACCAGCTATACGCATACCAGAGGGTATTGCATGGCACTGCAGAATGCTGTGGTGGCCGTTTTGGTTCAAGGTGCCACTCACTCTGTTCAGGCCACCGACCCCGGATCCAGCCCCAGACCATCACACTTCCTCCTCCATGTTTGACAGTTGATGCTAGGCACTGTGGGACCATCCTCTCACCTACTCAATGCTGTACAAAGATCCTGTGTGATGAACCGAAGATTTCAAATTTTGATTCATCAGTCCATAATTCCTTCTTTTAGTCTTTAGTAGTCCAATAGCAGTGTTTCCTGGCCCAGGCAAACCTTTTCTCTTATTCTGACATCTTAGCAATGGCTTTCTCACAGCAACTTGTCCTGTCAAACCTGCAGCTCGAAGTCTTTTCTTCACAGTTGAAACTGAGACTTGCATACTATGACCACTATTAAGCTGTTGTCCTGTGAGCTGCCTATCACGCAAGCTGTTGACTATTAGAAACTTCCTCTGAGTCAGATCTGGCTTTGGGTCTCCTAGACGTCTTCCTGTCAGAGTTTGCCCCAGTTTCTGAGAGCCTTTTGATGGTGAAGGAAACTGTACTCACTGACACCTTGGCTTTCTTTGCAACTTCTCTGTACCTACATTTTTAAGTGTCATGGTGGTCTATCTCTCCTCCATTGTTAACTGCCTTTTTCTGGCCATTTCTGTAGTAACAGTCCACTTTCTGCAGTACAGTACTGTTCAACTGATGCTCACGAGGGTTTGGTACCACAGTGTGTTCAAGCACTTCATCTATGCAGACAGATGGGATTGTAAGTAATCCAACAAAGTTGGAACACCTGTAGAAATTAGTAGCACCAGCTTTCAAGGCTTGATTACCCTCCCTGCTGCTGGACAGCTTTAATTGTTAACCCATTTGTGTTCCCCGAAAAAGGCCTTTTTGTGTAATTCTGTAATATACATTATTTTTCAGTTTTAGGTAACCTTACCTTTTTAAAAAAAAAATCTGGCAATTCACCATTTACATTTCAGGCTATTCATTGGACATGAATGACTTGAACTGCAATAAATAACTGGAAAAAATTGGGGCGTTCTAAAACTTTTAAACAGTAGTGTGTGTGTGTGTATATATATATATATATATATATATATATGAAACTTTGATATACAGTACAACAAACTATAAAAACTTTGATATTCTGTATGTCAAAGTTTAATTTCTATAGTGTTGTCCCATGAAAAGATATAATGAAATGTTAGCAAAAATGTGAAGGGTGTACTCACTTCTGTGAGATACTGTGTATATATTCAGTTTTAAAATATCTTTATTTATTCTTCAGTGAGGGGCAGTATATTGTATAAAGTGGCTAATGTGTAAATATACTGTCCTTACACATGCATGTGTAATCTTGAAAACAGTCTTTAAATATGTGTCCAAAGTCCACACTCCATGCAACAAGCTAAGATTTATTCAATGTTAGCATTATAGAAAAATCCAATTCACATCTAACTCTTTCTATAACTTGACAAAATGAGGATTAACCTTTAAACAAATAAGCGATGACAGAATGAATAATAGTCTTCTACCAGAGCAAACTTCAGACAGCGGTAGACTTTGTTGAGGTAGAGTTCGTTGGCTTCTGCCTCAGTTTGAGTGAAAGCATAGCACAGATAGCAATTTACAAAACTCACTCTGTGATTTTCAGTAATTCCTCCCTTTACTCTACTAAAAGTCACAGTATAGGAACCATGTCTCAGCTGCTAGATACCGGGTACACCATAGACTGGTTGCTGGTTCATCATAGTCTTTGTAATTTGTTTTCCATTTGTTTGAGTGATGTAATAAAATCAGAAGAAAGTTTTTCCTACAATTAACAAGGCTAAGAGCATGCAACACAAGCCTCAGTTTCCAAGTCAGAGAATGTTACAGGGGATTAAAGATCTTAGAAATACTTTAAGGGGTTCACAGCTATTTATCTGGTCGTGTGTTAGGCTTCCTTGATAAGGCCTTACAAAAAAAAAAAAAAAACTGACTCAGATCAGGAAGAATAACTGGAACTGATATTTATTCTTATATTGGTCATTTGTGACAGGACCTCTGTCCATGGTGCTGATGAGTGGTGGCATTTTGAGGTAATAATTCTTTTTTACATATATTGCCTCCAGATTAAAAATTTAGGATTATCATGGGATGACTTTCACAGATATTGCACAGATAATAGTCTGTTTCTGTTTTCATCTATAAAGTCCTATAGGACATGTTTTGTTGCTTCTTAACTCCTCAAGATGATGACACAACCACTAAAACTGGGTATAAGATAACAAAGACAGACAGACAACTTGCATGTTATTCTGATTTAGCATGCACAAATCTGCATTAAATGTGTTTCAGTGAAATGGAAAAGGTGTTTTATATCTGGATATCATCATGAGAGAAAATAACTGTTTGTTTTTTAAAATCAGGTGGCAGCAAAGCAAGAAGGAAGATTATATGTGGGAAGAGAAATATTTACCCAAGCTAATGAAAAATATTAAATGCTTGCATGTTTAACACAGCCTAGACTTTTTATTTGTTCCTTTTTTGGAGACCTGGCGAGACACAACACCATCCTCTTGGGATGCAAAAAACACCTATCAAAATGTGACTTTGAGCTTCCCAAGCTGAAACCAACGCCCTTTTCATAAAGCATCTGCCACCCGGGGATGAAAATCCGAACTTTTTATTAAATGCACGAAGTCCATTTGACGTCACTGAATCTGTTCTGTTTTCTTCAGCGTCCGATCAGGTCACGTGTTGTGAGGCGGTAACAAAAGATGGATTTGGGTAGTTATAGTCTAACAGGGCTAAACTATTACAAAACAAACTGATGATGCAGAAAATAAATTCAATTATGTTATAAGCTGTATTTTTGAGTTAATTCAACTCTTTCAAATAAAATAAAGAATTCTGCGGTTGTTTCGTGATGATTGTAAATTATTTCAGCTGGTGTCAAATAATCTAAACTCTGAACAGTCATTTGGGTCTATGGGGCAAAGTTAAAGCTGTGCTGCAGCTGAAAGAAAAAGGTCCGAAAAGACCGAGTCTGTGTTTAGCACAGGATTAAAGACACCTGGTAAAATGCAAATGTTAAATAATAAAAAAGAGAAACGAAAGAACAGCTGCGAAAAATCTCTTTTAAACAATTAAAATTACACTGTAACTATTTTATTATTATTATTATTATTATTATTATTATTATTATGTGGCCTTTGTCAGTTCTATTTTGATAAAGAGGTCTTATTCAATTCAAAGCATCATTCAAAGCGTCGTTTGCAGTCTCTGAGGCGGATAAATATTTGTACATTGCGTAAATCAGATGGATGGCTCAGACAGGATTTGAATATCCAAAGAAGCCTAACCAAGCCAAAAGCCAAGCCTCAACCACACATCTGGTGGTGCACATTTGTTTTTCTCTTAAAATTGACAAAGGTAAACTTTGTGCGTCGCATGGGCTCCTCCGCCAATGGCTGACGTTTCCAGCGAGGACACTTTTTGTCCCCCCCCCAACTCATGTCTCTCTTTGTGCACTCCACCAATAACCAGCAGTAGTTCGACTGGTGTTTAGAGGAAAACGTGTATAGATAGTAGACCTAAAACCTAAAACTTAATCTTTTGTTTTTTCATTTTCTATTCAGTAGCAGCCCAACAGTGCGGCGTGTTGAGGACAAAAGCAGTGGCAGCAAACTATTGGACGGTTCCTTAGCGGGGTTTTTGAATATTGGATTTCTTATTGAGGGAGACCCATTGTGCTGACATATCAGGGGCACGAGAGCAGCACGAGCCAAGCGAACAAAGGCTGCATATGGCTTTCCTGCCCCTATTAATTATTTTTGAAGCTTCAGGGACACAAAATAACTGCCCACAGGGATATAATAAGGACATATATGAATAAATACATATCCTTCACAAATGTTAAAATATTTAGATTTCTTTTAAAGCTGCTTTATAAAGTAAAATCATCCATTAAGTGTTCATATCGTGATCAATGAGCTGAAATTGGGAACTAACAATGTCACAGAAAGATGTTGCCAAACTTAAGTTGCATTCATTACTGCAAATATATCCATGAATTAATATAATAAAAACTTGTAACTTTTCTGAGAAAAAGGCACAAATAAATGGCTCACGTGCTAAGTGTTACTTAAGGTCACAGTCTTTCACGAAATAGTGAGGAAAAACTGTGGAGCCATAAAAATTCACTGCTGGATGTTTCGGTAGAATTATAAATCATGTTGTTCAGCTAACCTGTAGTTTTCTGTGATGTTACATGAAGTTGCGCAGCCTCCGAGTGGGCGTGGTGCGCGCGAGGTATCCGCCCACAAAGAGCAGCGTCTCTTGTCATTGAGCTTCAAACCTCGTGGTGTAAAAGGGCGCTCAGTACAACTGCAGCCAGAAGCGACCTGCAAAACCAATATGACTTGAGGATCCGAGCAGCAGTGATGCCACTCCTGGTATGTTTTCGCTTTATTTCTTTATTTTTTTTTAAATATCTATCGTTATATTTAAAGTGAATATATATTCTATTATCCTGGCTCTAGTTCAGTGCATTTTTTTACTTGAAATATTTATTGTCACTATTGGATGTAATACTATTCAGTCAAAAAGAAACAAAAAGGAAGTCAATCTTAAAATTTGGCCAATAAGTTGTAAGAAAAAAAGTGTCCACTATATCAACGCTAAATTCACTGTAACATCTGACTGGTTATTGCAAAGTATTTGTTCTTTCTATTTTTTTCTTTGCTTGTACTGAGGCCCTCTAAATTAATTTAAATAGAATTCTAACAAATCATACAACCCCAGATTGTTCTGAAGATTTCTTAAATTTTTTGCTCTATATGCTGCATTGTCTAAATAATTGTCCTGTCAAATAAATTGTCCTGCCTGTCAGTCTGTCATGAGTGTGAGAAAGTCTGACTATAGCAATTCTCACTGCAGGTCACGGATGAATGACTGTCAAAGAGAGATCACCACTGCATGGTGAGTTCAAGAAGAAAGACTGTGTTTAACACTTTTTAGGAAACAAAATAATATCTAAGGTTTTGCATGATATTGTTGAACCAGAGCTTTATTAAATATGTGGCTGTTCTCACTTTTCTTTAAAAAAAACACCGTTTTAGAAAGAATAACACAAACTATAGTTTAACTACAGAAGATCTGTTTAGGATTATTAATAAAATTTATTACCAAAAGAGCAGGTATGATAAGAAGAGCCGTTTCAAATACATCAAAATTCAGCTGCACTTAATGCACATATTTGTAAAAACCTCAAAATTTTAATTTAAAGGGACTTTTCATAATCACGTGTTAAAACTCAGCACGTGCAACTCATATAAATACTTCATTAGTTTATACTTCAGAACATTTTTTTCCAAGAACAGCAAGTCAAATGCTAACACTTATGTAGTCGATCAAAAATCTGTCATGATGTCCTTTCATCTAAAGTTAAATGTCCTGAAGTACAAATGCATGCAAGACAGAATGAAAACACCCTTTTACTATTTGAAATAGTACATAGGCTTTATTACTTTTATAGGCCATTTTAATAAGAAAGAAAGAAAGAAAGAAAGAAAGAAAGAAAGAAAGAAAGAAAGAAAGAAAGAAAGAAAGAAAGAAAGAAAGAAAGAAAGAAAGAAAGAAAGAAAGAAAGAAAAAGGGGTTTGGAAAATAAAAAAATAAAGTATTTTCTCCTCTTTGTGTGTGTTGGTCTTTTTTCAGCTGCCCAATAAAGTTTGTTTTCTATTGTGTGGTCTCTCTTTTTTTTTAAATAAATGAATAAATAAATACTGTAGCAGGTTCATTTCTTTGGTGATTTTTTTCCCTTGTATAACATAAAAAAACATGTGTTGCCTAGTACATTGTTATTACTGTGAATATTTGAATATTCTTTTATCGTTACACGGGAAGATGGATTTGCACGCGCCCAGGTTTACTTAGGCAAAAGCAATTACTATGTGGCACGCGCCGACCAGCTGAGCCGTTGCAGATGGGCGCCAGGAGCTGCTCTGCAGAGCATCCTGCTGTTATGTCTGGCCTCGTTTTAAAGCGTATTATACGGAAAACAAATAAACATCTACAAGTCTAGTCTTTATGGTACATGTTTCTTGCTCACATAGATTTAAGAAAAACCTATAGGGTGATTTTACGTGCTCAAAAGTAGATCCTATCGGTATATTTTGAGACAAATAATACATTTTCCAAATTTTATAAAATAATGGGGTTTTACTGTCAACAAAGCAATGTTATAGCCTATTTTTGTTTATATCAAGGAATAAACCAGGGGTGTCATCCGAATACAAGAGACATGAACTTGAGCAGAAAATGTCACAATTTGAATGTTCCCGCCGCGCAGCAGCAGCTGTGAACATACAATAGATGGGGCCCACGCGCTGAATAAATGAGTCCAAATTTGAATAACTGTCGCATGTCTGGCGCGTGCAAGAAATATCCCAGCTTTCCCAGGCTTCACAGGGAAAACCGTTGGCAGCCCCTATTCCAGTTCAATGGGGATTTAGCTGCTCATTACTATGAATTGTGGGAAAGTCCAGGAACACTGGGAAAAGGACCCTTGTGTCAGATCGATCATCATGCAGCTACGACAAAGAAGTTCCCTGCCTTACAGTGTTTGTCTGGACTAAACAGGCAAACACATTATTAATAGACTAAGACAGCATATGGACGTTAAATGATAAATATGGTACAATGCAGGATGCAAACTTTGTTGCATATTTTCTTTGCTGACTTTATTCAAGAAAATAGGTCAGCTTTTAATGAAAAACAACGAAAATAAAAAAGGAAAAACACCAATAATAATAATAAACATACGAGGGTGGTTTGTTAACATAAAATAAAATAAAATAAAATAAAATAAAATAAAATAAAGCTTAACATAGACAGTGTTGATACTGTGTAAATGCCAAAAGAGGCCATTTATAATGCAAAACTATATTATAAAACATAGATATGTTATTGCTTATGTTTTAACTTTATCATTCCCGTGATATCATCCGGTTTGGAGCTCTTTTTCGGCGCGTGCCCACTTCCTCTGGGGAATTGTAGCAACCACCTCCCGTGGGAATTTCCCTTCCCTTCTCCTCCCCCAAATTAGTGCTGGTATGACAGTTGGACCGGTGCAACAGATGGGCCGAAGAGGCACGCGCCGAACACGAGCCTCGCCTAGCAGCCCTCCCCACCCCTCTTACCCCCTCAAGCTCAGCATTAAAACCACCCTCATCCCGAAAAAAGCTGCTTGAACTGAAAAATCTATCAACAACCTGACAGTGAGGAGGCAGGATGGGTGTAGACCGGGATGATGCAGGTTGTTGATTTAGTCATTTCTACAAAATAACCACATAAAAATAGCCCTTATAAAATAAAAAGACAGCAAACGTATACACGATTATTTTTAAATAAGCTATTTCTTATTTGCATGTAATTTCACTCAAAGCAGTGGAGCTGACCTTTTACAATTATTCTAATTTAAAAAAATCTGTGCACTTAAAAGCCATTTCACTATAAAACTGCCTTTACTCATTTATTCATATTTGTCTCTTGTAGGCTTGTATAAGATATCTAGTTGATAGTGATTTGAAGAGTGTTGACGACTATGTACCTACATCAGTATGAGGTTTTCCTGCCATCATTTGGTGAAGAAAAGTATTACAGTTAATAGGCTAACAATAAGAATGAAAACAGTTTAACTAATCCTTAGTTAAAGCAAGATTCATTATGATTTCACGCTTAAATTTATGCAGAACTCAGGACTCCTCTGAACTAAAATAACCAACTCACTGTGGATTTAAGTAATCACTTCAAACCTGCTAGCTCATCAGTTAATTAATTAGGTTTGTGAGCTGATTTCAACTAAAGAAATTAATATCAAAATGTAAGAAAGTCTGACTTTAGTGCCAGAAAGAAAACATGTAATGGTTAAAAATAATGAAGACATGTTTTCAGTTTGCTGGGAAAGTCTGTGGTGCTTCTTCAAAGCAGTGAGTTGAAAAGATTTGCATCTAATGTTAGATTTTTTTAAAAGTGGTTTTATATTTAACCAGAATGCTTAACAGAGAAACTTATCAATACAGATTTTGAGAATGAGGAAAATTTTCATGCTTACAAACTGTATCCACTGTTTACACAATATAAATGAATACTGAAAGTCAAACCGAAAGGATGAGTGTGATGAGTGAGGGAAATTTGCAGCACAGTTTTGCAGGTATACTGCAGAAGAGGGAAGGATTCTTACAAAAGACTGCAGTGTAAATTTACATCTCAACTCAGTTTTTACTAAAGTAAAATCATTTGTATTTTTACTCATGCTTAAGCCATTTCAGAATATTTGTTATACTTACCTTGACTTGTAAGCAGCATGTTACCGAGGAAAAATGTACTATATAATACACCTGCTTCTCATTATCACCCAGTTTGAGGGTTTTAATTCTGACCTGCAAACTTGTTGGTATGGGTATGTCTGTCATATAAATATTCTGGATGAAATGTAGTCATTATTTTCCTCACACATTCAAGGAAAATGCCATGAAATAAAATGGGTAAATTTACCTTGCTCATTTGCTGCAAAACTAATTTCTCATTAAATAAATAAACAATGGGGCTTCAAGTTCTACAATTTTACAAAAGGCCACCAGATGGACCTATACAGTGCCTTAACAGCAAGCATCCAGTGGTGCTTTCACTGCTATATGTAAAATGAATGCAGGTGAAGCTGTATGCAAACAAGAATAGGCGTTTAGACATAAAGTCCACTTTTGAGTTATTAATTAGCTCTGTGGGTCTATACTTCACTGACACCCACGACCATGCTCGTGTCACTGACTGTTGGGCAGCAGTAAAAGTTTTCCGTGGTTTGTGCGCACTGCTCCTTTAATTTCTGAGCGGATTTTCAGAGAGCAGTAACTTGTAACAGGCTCAGCAATCCTCCCCCTGCTGGATTATTCAACAGGTGCTGAGTCCCATGTCGCCATCTGCTATAGAAAGAAAAACACTACGAAATACTTTCCAAGGCACTTGATGCGCGTTATCAATTAGGCGGCGAAAATAGGTAAATAAATTCAAACGAATAGTTAACAGGACACAAAGCAACTCGTGCAACAGGTACTGGGGGATCCTGAAGAAACAGAAGACAATAAAGCCAAACCGTCGCGCACAAAAAGAGGTTAGTGTATCTCTAGAATTAAGAAGAATGGAGTGAATTTTATTATTTCAGCATGTAAATGTATCACACATTTGCCTCTGAAACGGATCGTCATTGAACCCCGCTCTGTAAAGCGCCATGAACTTTCCCATAAAACTAACCCGCTGACGGAGATGATCTGAGCATTTAGACATACAATGCTGACCCCATACGCCGGGTGAACTAATCGGGGTCAACGTAGAGAAGTAAAGGAAGGAGTCGGCCAACCTGCAGCCGCAGCGCAGCAATGGTGGTGGAGGGCGAGAAGGCGCTGGTCGCAGCGAGACAGGGGGACGTGCAGTCCCTGAAAGTGCAATTAGCTGCAAAAGTGCTCAACAGCGACGTCAAGGATGTGCTGGGAGCTTCGCCCGTCCACCACGCAGCCCGGGCCGGGAAACTGACTTGCGTGCGCTTCTTGGTGGAGGAGGCAGGGCTACCAGGCAACTGCTTAGCGAACAATGGGGCCACTCCGGCGCATGATGCAGCGGCTACCGGCAACCTGGCCTGCCTACAGTGGCTACTGACCCAGGGAGGATGTCGGCCAGAGGTGAGTTAAGTTAGAGGTGAACCAACTAAAGTAAAGTAGATGGTTAGAGCTTAATTTATTTTGTGGTAATTAATACAACTTGCACATTCAATTTCCTATCAGTTTAAAGGACCAACTATGAGGGGTTTTATTCTTACTAATAGATTATAGTTTCATGGTAAATTAAGTTAAATGACTCACATCACATACATTTTCGGGATTTTATTGGGTGTCACGTGCTGCTGTCTGTTTTGGCCTTGTGACAAGTTGACCACAAGGCAATGAAGTATCCTATAGCCTAGACTCAGATGACAAACTGACAAATGAAAAACTTGCGTCTTTTAGTGATTTTTAGACAATTGGTAAGAACAAAAGACAACTTCCTACAAGATTGCAAATGGAAAAAAATATCACCAGTAACTGACCTGGAATCAATAAACATCAGATGATGACCACATTTTTTACAAGAGAGTGATGCTTTATTGTGTAAAACACTCTTAAAATAATAATGAAGTTATATTAAACACATGAAATGCACACAAATGTTGTTAGCCGCAGGGATTTCAAAGTTCCTTGAAATCAAACTTTTCCTTTTAGTGTAATACTCACTTTGCTTCACTGCCTCTTGTTCCCATGGTAATGAGGTATGCAAAACTGAATTTGCAAATCTGATATCATTCATAAACTAATACATTGACTTACGATGGTCACAAACAAAAGTACATAATGTCAGCACAGTTTGATTAGATAGCTGGTTGGGTGGTTGGTGCTGTAATGGTTTAACCCTCACATGGTGGATTAAACCTCATGCTGACTTGGTAGATGCAACATATTCTCACTCAGTAAGAAAGTGTGTGTTTTCACAGAGTCTCGAAAGCTGTGACCCTTGAAAGTACACACTAACATTTTTCCAGTTCTGCAGTTTACCACAGTACTGAAGAGCCTTAACTTGTTTGGGTTTACACAAAGAGTAGAGAAACTGGGACACAACTAAAGCAGTTTTTTAAAATACAAAAGAATTCAAAGGAAATTTGATATTGCTAAATGCTTGGTGGGGGTGGGTGTGTGTCTTTCAGATTTCATTTATGAACAAAAAAAGATCCCACGTGACTGGGACTCAAATGGAAATTGAGATTTGATGTGCAGACTGCTTTGTAAGTCTGATGAGTAATGAGGTGACCATGCATTGAACAATGCAGTGAATTAGGCCAAAGTCTAATAAGAACTAATTTAGTAAATGAGTGGAAAACATTTTTTGTTTAAAATGGTGCAAGACAAACCTTTAGGACTGCACAAGTCAAGAATGTTCTTGAAACACTGGGCACTATGAAAAAAGGTGCATATTCTGCACATTTAAAAACTGAATGTGCAGAAGCTCAGACATCAACTCAAATATTCATAGCTGGCTTTATTCTTTCCTGAACAATAACATTTAATCTACTGTAGGATGTTATTTTATTACAAATAATACATGTAAGCATTTCTTGTACCTGCCTGACAGGTTCAAAATGATTTATACACAACATAGACCATACAATCCCGAGTCCTACAGGCTTGTGGCAGTCTGTGATCCTCAAGTTAAAACATAATAAAATAAAAGTCTCTGATGTGCTACATGTGTCTATCACAGTTGAGGGCTGTTGCACAGACAGAAAGATGTTGGAGACATCCAATAATTCAGTGCTGTCATATTTCCCCATTATGTCTTTTTGTTTCTGAACTGATTCATCGAATGTTAGTGATGTTCAGCTCTATTTCTCTGAACTGCAGGTCCAGTGTACTTGGCAATATAATGCCAGTATTGCAAAGTATGTTAGGTAATGGTGAAAGTTTATGACATGTAAACACAGCCAATATGACAGCCATAAAGTCCTTTCCTCTTAAAGTCACTGTTGGACTGGAGAGTTGCAAAAGCTTTTACTGTATTTATTGGCAATCTGGGAGTTTTCTTAGTCAAAAGCCACTTCTAAGTCAGAGCAAAGTTACAGTAAAAACAATTTACAGTGCTTGCTGGAAGTTTTGATAAACCTACAAGTTTATTTAAGAGTGGGTGTAATCACATTTTTGATTGGCTTTGTTGTAGTTTTCATTTAAGTAGCTGTTATGAAGCTGCACCTCTCACTGAAGTTTTCTAGTCTGCTTACATGACTTTTATGTGGTCTTTGGATGCCAAACATTTAAAGTTCTTAATGTCCAGCATGCTAACGATTAGTCGGAATTTGCTAGTGGCTACTAGCCTGGCATTGCCTGACAAAAAAGCAAGTGGGAGTTAGTCTGGAACCTCTCGGTTTATTTTCACTGCAGCAAAACATGTGACAAAGTGCTGAGTGACGTGTTTGTTGAAGTCTTATTCTTTGAAACCTGCCCCATCTTAGACAGCTGTTTCTAACAGGTCTAACCTGGACAGGGCCAGGTAGAAATATGTTTGAATGTGAAGGAGGCCAGACACATTCTGGCAGCATTTAGACTCATCTTGTGTCAATCCTAATTTCATAATATATAATGAACAGTCAGCTGGTTCTTCAGGAAATTACTCAGATTATTCACAATCACAGCTGTATGTCTTGATATTGTTTTATTGTAAATTATTTGTTACTTTTTTCACTTCCAGGACAGGGACAGCTCTGGAGCCACTGTTCTCCACCTCGCATCCCGCTTCAGTCACCATGAGATCACTGACTGGCTGCTGAAGAGTGGCGAGGTGGACCCCGGGGTTTCTACTGACACAGGTGCCCTACCTGTTCACTACGCTGCTGCCAAGGGAGACCTGTCCTCTCTCCGACTGTTACTGGGTTACAGCCCAAAGTAAGAGCTATAATAATTTAGTTCCAGCAGTGTGTATGCTTCATTTCACTGTTAAAATGATTTAGGCTGTAGCTCTTTAATGCAGCTGGCAAAGGTTCAGTTCCTAAACTAGAGCCCTTTGCCGCATGTCACCTCCCTCTCTAATCCTTTGTCTGGTGAACTACTGTCAAATAAAGGCCACCAGAGCACAAAAACACCTGTCAGTCAGGCCAATGCAACATTTGACTGTGTTGGGATCAACAGCCCCAAATTAAAGCAGTTATTTATTTTACTAATGTTGTAGGAGATAAAATTAAGCCATCAAATTCTATAATATCAGCTGCATAAATGTAGATTTTTATTCAGAAGTGCTTTGTGTCCAGCAGTGAGTTGTCCCTGCTCTTTGTAACTGCAGCATATTACAGTGGAGCTCCTACTCAGATTCAGATTTCACACTGTTGCCACATTAGAAGTCTGACATTGATAAAGGATCTTCCACATTTCCAACGATGAGTACTGCAACACTTATTTTTACATTTTAAGACTGACTGAGAAAAAGCCAGCGTTTGGGCAGTGCTTCAGCTCTGGACTTACACAGGAACTAATGACCTATTCGCTTTAGTGGGAAGTGATTTGAACTGTTCACATTATACATTTACACTTAGAAAAGAAATCTCAGTGATTTAATTTTCCAAAATACTACTTTCTGCAATAGCACTTGTTTGCTGCATATGAACTCCACCTGGAGTCATTTCTGTACTGTTAATGCAAATTTGTACTTCTGTGTGAGGGTCAAGTCAACAAGTGAGCATACATGACCTCTGCTAAGGTGGAGGTATTCTGTAGCGTTGGTTTGTCTGTCTCTGACTCAGAGAGCACAGACCTCCACCCAACTATTGTAATTTTATTTATTTATTTATTTTGCCAATGATTGTGGGCATTATTTTCAAGTCAGAAGGTCTGTTACGACCCGGCTCAGCTAGGGAAGGAGAAAGTGACAAGAAAGAGTCATGCCAAGATGTAAGGTGGAGTAATTGGGAATTTATTTTCCCATGTGGCAGGTGACACAAAGAAACAAATACACAGGAGGGATGGTGCTGTGCAAATAAATGAAACAAAATTCATACTAAATTGTATGTACTAAGAATAAAATAACAGTCTACTTAACTAATGGTCAAATAAGAGAAACAAAACCTAACTGACTGCACTGACTACAAACAAAAAACAACCAGAAGCAGCAAACTAACTAAACAATAAACTAAAAAAGAAAACTATGATGGAGGGATTAAAATTCTAGCTGGCCCAGTCTCCAACAAACGATTAAAATGATATAAAACAACAAGCAGTCCCAAACAAAGCCTTTACACTGGGTCTGCACCATTTACCGCCTGGGTGACCCGGCAGCGAGCTGGGTGGGCGGAGTTTTCAGTCCATTTCAACCGGGCTATCAGCCAGATGACTCACTCAGATTCGACAGCTTGTTTGGTGAGATTCTCCTTTTAACCACATGGGTGGAACAAAGAAATCAGAGTCCGTCTGCAGATAAACTTAGAAAATGTTCCAACTTGATAAACAGTGTTGAGTTCAGTAAATAACTCCACATTAATAAAAGTCCTCAAACAACTTCTGCAGATATTATGATTCTTTATAGCTGCTCTAGTGAAATTATGTTACAATCCAACTAATTATGTTAAGAGACCCCCAGTGGACACTGTTGCACTTTGCAGACTAAAACCTGAAAGAAATGCATACAAAAGTACAGCTTTATTATTAACTTTTTGTTATTTTTATGATCAATTTCTCCCTGAAAAATCCATGCCCATTTTGTTTTGGTAAAGCCCCTTTCTACCATCAAACGCTTTCTTCTCCTTTTATTTGCCAAACTTCTCTTTTGCCACTCATCATCAATCTTCCCCGGGTCATTGCCCTGCTGAGGTAAAAGGAGCGGACCCATAAAAACCTTAACAAGACCTAAGAGGTCAGACACAAAGTGGGTCTGCACAGACCACTATCAAACAAACAGTCTCTACCAAGATGGACAACCTGTTTACCAGAACACAGCTGCCACTGATTCAGAGGTTGCCGCGTCCTTTTATCCACGGAAGCAGGCCTCAGCCGCAGCAATTTATCCAGAGGGCAGCAAACCAGGGAGAAGGTGTGGTGATGTGGAGCCAATCCCAGCCAGGCAATGACACATGGTGATTTGCATACAAAATGGATTAATTAGTTCAACAGGTGACAGCCGTAAGAAGCTCTAATGGCAAAATTATCCCTATCTCCCCTTAGTACACAATCCTGGATTCAGACAGTAATCTGGAGCACCCCAAAATCTTATCACTTGGCTGTCACCATGTAAGATTTTTTTAAGCCCAAAATAAACACAACTAAATAACCTGAGTGGGAATAGATAAATAAAATGGACACCAATTAGGAAGCAGTAGTGGCATTGGTCTGTGATTCAGAGGAACCAACCCCTTAATTTTGCATTTTAATGTTGTTTAAGCTGGGGAGTCATATAGAAATATATAAAAGTTCATCCATTGTATCTGCTATTAACAGGGGAACTAGCTACAGAAACCACAACCATTTCGCTTATCAGACATTAAATGTGTTTCAATTTGCTGCCAAATCAAGCATAGCTGTCTTATGGAAACAGCGTAAAGGGACCATTTCAAGAAGACCAGTTTTTATGGCCTCTGAATGAGTTTTTTTCATCCCTTCATTTGGCTTGGTTTGGTTTCACACTGTACTTTACTGAAGCAGACCAAACTGCATAGGCAACATCATGCAGTTATAACTATGACTCATTTGGGGCAGTATTGCCTCAAATATCCACTGACCAAAAGGAAAAGAAGCAGGAGAAAGAAGAAAGCCTAGATTACGACTGACCAGGACCAAATAAACCACAAATAAACAATGCAGTAAAACCATATTTATGAAGGCATAGGCTTTAGTTTTTAGTTTCTTTTTTAAAGACAATTTCTAACTTTTTTTCTAACCTTATCATCTTTGCTCCTGTGCTGTTGGCTTTATTTTTCCTCTACCCGAAAGCAATGAGCTCTACGTCACTTTGTCTCTTTGGTTGTCTGGATAGTGCATTTGCATTCACACTGTAAGTAAACTGCACCAGGATTCACTGGGAAATGAACCAAGACGTCTGGTTTTCAAGTGGGCCAGAGTTTGCTTTGTTTTGGTTTTGTTTGTTTTTTATGTTTTTAGATTACTTTATTTTGGAACAAATACATTTCCAACAAATAATTACATTAGAAGAAAAAAAAAAAGAATAAAATAATTGACAGACAAACAGCAACCTCAAGATGATTTGAGTAGATACATTTGAACAGGGAGTTGGAAAAGGTTTGTCACTTATCGCAGCCCACAACCTTAGACCATCAATAGTAAGTTGAAGAAAAAAGAGCAGAAACAAGTGAATTTGGTAAGACAATTTGGTTAGTGGGACGATTCTTCCACACATTCTTCTGTGTATTTGTTCCACAAATGAACTCTTTTTACTCTGTTGTTGTGGTATTTTGTGTTGGTTCTAACAGCCGGTATATTAAACATGTTGGCTTCTCTGAGTTCATGAGGGTTTTGCCTCATCTGGAACAAATTCTAGATATATTAAGGGTCTGGTCCGCTTTCAACAAAACCTTTCCAGTTTCACTGATGGTGTGTTTGGAGTCGTGTGATTGCACTCATTGGCACTCTGGCAAATTAGTTGTGAACATAAGAAAGTCTCTTGCTTGATCTGTTTTTGACTGGGATATAACACTATAAACACATAAAGACATTTAATGGTCTGGTTTAAAAAAACAAAACAAAATATTAAGCATTAAGCTGAAGCTTCTCAAACCTTGTATTTATTGCTATCAAAAATGATTTCCTCCTGCTTTCATTATGACAGCAGTGTGATCACGGCTCAGTGTTTAAACTACATAATCTTATGTTTTGGACTGTTTTGACATTGATGACATTAACACAATAAGCAGCTAACCCTCTAATATTGTGTGGTTGCACCCAGACAGGTGCATAGCTGCTGAAAATTTAATGAGCCTCAGGGACATGGTAGCTCCCTGATAGCTTGGCCCCATTCACTCCTCCGCACCACCCCTCCCACCATCACTGTTTACTGTCATCTCCATGGTGACACACAGAAGCACCAACTGGCGATAAGATAATGAGGAAAACAAATCCATTTGAATAGATGGGCTGCTTTCTAGTCACTGTCCTCGGGCATTGTTTGGAGAAGAACTTTGCAACAGGGAGATAGCCCTCTTGTTTCAGGGTTTATTATAAGATGCAAATTTATATCAGTATGTTTTAAGAGGCATTTGAGAGGCTCAGTTTGTGCTACCTGAAAAAAAATCACAAGAAGAATGTGACTTTGGGTTACATCATCACTTTAGTAACAAGCGACTAATGATGGTGCAACATAATGAGAGCGTGACTGCAGAAGTAAAAGTACATACACTGAGATAGTAAACAAGCAACAACTCTGAAGTCCTTTGGAAGTTTTTCTGTTTATAGCATTACATTTAAAGTTTTGTTTCACAACATTAAATCAACAAAGAACTTAAAACTATCACAAAAGAATTAAGGAATTTAGGCTTAGGGGTATTTTATCATTTAAAAGATTACCTGCAGTCAACAGCATTAAGAGCACTCTCAGTTTGGAGAAGCAGATTGTTGCCTAAAGGTTGAGGCTAAAGCTAAAAGGTACTCTGAAAGGTCAACCAGAAGTGTGATGTTCTCCATCTGATGTTATTTACTTTGTTACGACTCTCTGTTCTCTCAACTGCAGAAAATCCACGTGTTAATACAACCCACAGCTTGTTCAAAAACAGTGCGGGCAGCAACTCAGTGTATCAATGTAGACCGTATAACAAGCTTTTCTTGTTTTTTGACCACTTGAAGCACATTTGCACTTGAAGCAACATTCACACACACAGCTCTTCTTACTCTGAACAGCTTCACAGGCCATGCAGTATATGCACATGTTTATATATATATATATATATATATATATATATAAATCAATAGAAGATAAAAGTCATCACATAAATTAATATTGATTATTCATTTTCAGCATTAAAAGTGGAGAAACAAAGTTGAATCTATCAGATATTGATATTTGCATTTTCATATGCAATACATATTGTGAAAATTTCAATGGAACATGATGTTAATTCAAGGAGGATATAATTTGTGTGTACTTTAACTTTTAACTGGTACTTTTAAGAATCATTGTGTATTTTCTGGGGAAAAAAGAAAACAATCTACAACTATTTCCTCTAACCACTTTGTTTTAGGTAAAAAGATGCATGTGTGCATTTTCTCTTCAAACTTTAACTTATGCAATTACTGTCTTTTTGTGCACAGATGGTTTAGAGTTCAGCTGCATCTTTGTTTCCAGATATTTTAGTTTGTTAGATTTATGAACCACATCTAAATTGGCAGCCCTTTCACTAATCCACCCCAGTAAACCAAAACAAAAACCCTAATGTGCTCTGCCGGGGCTGATAGCCTTGACACACAAAGGAGTGAATGAATGAGAGGTGGTGAAAGAGAGTGAGTGTGTGAAGCTGCAGACAGGTTATGTAATCAATTAGTGCAGATTAAGATCTTTGGCATCGACACAGATCCAACATACAGTTGAAAGGGGAAGACCTCTACATTTGGATAATCCAGAGTTAGTCTGAAACTCAGGAGCTCAGAGTGGGTACACAAAATAATCACAAGTTATCTAATTGCTAATTTTCATTCTTTTTACTTTTGAATTGTTAGGGTTAGAGGTGAGATTAGAGAGGATGGAAAATAAAGTGGTTAAGATGTTAACTGAACATTAGATATATTTTTAAGATGTAGTTTCCTCCTCTAACGTCAGCCTGATGTTAATTTTATATAACTCACAGCTGCTGTGATTTATGGCTTTTGAGTAATTTTTTTTTATTTGATCGTGTCAAGCAGTCTGTTTGATTCACAGAGAGAAAGGCGTAAATAAGTATTTCACACGTGGCAACACCTGACTTCCCCCTACTTTCCTAAACTTTAATCTTCTTAATAACTTCTTGGTACAAGTTGGATAAAACCCCTTTCAGTTCTCTCCTACAACAAGAGGTTTAAGCTGAAGAAATGCAACGTAGTGTGGTATTTTGTGATGCTTTTGAGTACAGTGGCCATGGATGGATTATAAAACAACACACTCTGGGGCACAGATGTGTGTCCATTTTTATAACATTTTCGTAACAAGGACCAGGACAAAAAACCTTAAACCACGCAGTTATGAAAAGCAATTCTCAAATGTGTATGTTGTCTTCCTTTTCCTTTGAGACTCTGAAACATGCAGAAACAGTCACACACATTGCCCTATAGTTTATAAACCTAAAGAAAAATATATACACAGCATTTTCATTATTTAGATGGGAAAAACCATTAAGTACGTCATAAGGCTTATTCAGGCAAGAAGGCCATTACTGTGACATCAATTAGTTCCCTGTAATGAAGATAATGTTGGTTTTTGTTACTGTGAGAAGGGAGGCTACATTGGACAAACAGGTAATGAGGTAAAATGTTTATCGAAGCTGAACTGAAAAGGTGTCAAATGACTCCTACTTTAGTTTGAGTTATTTTTCCTTGGAGTGACTGGCAAGGTTGTGCCCCTTGCACCACTTGCTTGCTGTGTTGTCAAACTTGGCCAACCTACTTTTTATCTTTTGAAATCTACACCTGTCCTCCTAAAGCACTTCTTTGGTGAGGAGTGTCTAAGCCTCTTCACACTGAGGAGTTGTGGAAATGGTACATTGTGCTTTGTTTGGATGGTATACAACCTTGAACACATTTTGTTGTAAAGCTTTATGGATTCACTAAATGAAAAATAAAAGGTTCTCTCCTGCATTGACTACTGTGTGCAGCTGAACTCCAGCCCACTTTGGTTACATGGATGAATAATTGATTTGTCTACCCACTTCCTAATGACAGAAACACAGATAACTTCCTCTTCTTATTTTTAAATATTTAGTATCCAACTGTTTTGACTTAGTACTTTTCCTTCAATCATCCAAAGAGGCCTTCCAAATTTATCCTCAAAGCAAACCTGTGTTTCTTTGTATATTTGAACAAATAATTGCGCACCCCACATGTTGCTTGAATGGGTCAAATTCCTTTTCAGGCAAAGCATGGTAGGTTCATGTTTGAGTCCACAGGAACACTGCTTCTCATTTCTCTCATCCTTCTGTACTCCTGTCTACCTGCTCTGTTTGTCTTGCCCACTGGCCCTTTACATTAAGCACAAAAGCAAGTCGGGCAAAGCTAGTGGAGTGATAATCCTCTTAAGAGACTCATTGCTCATTTGTCAGAGTCCAAATAAAGTACGACCTTATGGGGATTTAGTGGGGAAGCGCTTGTTCACTCTATGACCTCCCGCTGTTACTGAGAAGATCTGGGACAGGAAGGGATGTGGGCATTGGACAAGGTTTGGGATTGGAGGCGGGACTATGGGCCTTGCACATAAATGAGAGTGAGATTTGGCTGGACATCACTGCTGTATACTCTCAAAATAGCCATATAATGACACTGAGTAAAGCAGGTCTTTCTGTCGCAGTTGACTGTTATCATGAGATACATATCCGCTTCTTCAAATAGAGCTGATAAAATACTTGTTAAAGTCTTAAATCTGGATTTTCTCAGTAACTGCTAATTTTCATTCTATGAACAAGATAAAATGATTAATAAGCTAAATAAAATATAAGTTTGTGAAAATGACCCGCACCTGAACCAAAATGTTTTTGGTTTGTTTTTATTGCTTCTTCGTAATGGTGAACAGCATACTCTTTTTACCTTGTATCACAATAAAATTTCCATAGGTGATGTTTTTTTTTTGTTGTTGTTGTTTTGTTTTTGTTTTTTGTTTTTTTTTTGTTTTTTTTGCTTGTTTTTAATGTCTTGATGTATTACAAGCTTAAATTTTTTTCTAAAAATTTAAATCTGGAATTGTCTCATAATGTTAAATTTTAATAAAGAATTTACATGAATTAAGTGAAACCTGTAACAGACAGTCAACCCGAGCTGCTCTGTTGCTTCCCACACGGTCTGCCTCTTGCTCTACTCGCCACCTATCAATCGCACTCCTCCAATCTGGTCTATTTAAATGGCAACAATCCTTTCTCACTCTCAGCCTCATTCTTGCTGCTACTGTTGCTGCTGTCACCTCTCCAAACTTTAACACTTCCTGTCTTTTTCAACCCCTCAACCACTCTGCCATCTACCTGTAAGCTTCAAAGCAGAATTTAATTCATCACGTCAATATAAAATAAACATTCGGGAGTGAAGGGATCAGAGCCTACACGCTAAACTTCAGTCATATTCTTGTGGATTTTGGATGTTTTCTTTCCACTTCTCTAACAAGTGGACATGTTATGGCAACAGAAAGAGCCCAAAAAATTATAACTGAGCAGTACTTTAAAGCAGATTTGATTTTGCCTGTGTATTACCTCAATTGTGACGCTGTTGTCTCAAATCCAAGCTCAGTTCCTTAGGTTCCAACGCCTGTAATGTATATTAAGACTTTTGTACAAACAGACTTTCAAATGTTTTTTGCTTTGTTGTTTGTTTTTCTGTTGTTTTTACCATTACACCTAAAAGTGATATTGGGGAAATCTTCATCCACTCTGTCTTGTTTAGGCTAAGATGCCTCTAAAGATAAATGCTCTTTTTAATCATTTTAAAATAAAGTATCATCAATCTGGTTTATTTTTCAGTCCCTTCATGATACTTATTTACTTCATGGTATGATTTACCGACAGTGTTGTCAATGCTCAAACTAAGAATGGTGCCACACCGCTCTACCTGGCCTGCCAGGAGGGTCATTTGGAGGTTGTCCAATACCTTGTCAAGGACAGTGGGGCGGATCCAAGCATCAGGGCCAATGACGGGATGACACCTCTGCATGCTGCTGCTCAGATGGGCCATAACACTGTCATCGTCTGGCTGGTATGTTGAAATGTCAGGAAACTGTACAACAAATCTTAACAGTGCATCTATTTACTCCTAGATTAACAACTCATATTTAATGAGCTGTTATTAAACAGCTGTAATTTTAATTTAAAAATATGTAATATAACTTTTAATTCTCAGATGGTTCCTGATGGACATTTGCTTTTAGTATAATTGATTTGTAAAAATCTATTATTAAAAAAATGTTTTGTGATAACAATTGAAGAAATGCTTTGTACAGTGGTTTGACTTTACTAAAAACCTGATATTTTATAATTGCTACAAACCATTAAATTAAACTTTAAAATGACTAAATGCTTCTAATCCCCCCAAAATGAGCTGCAATCTCTGAATAACCTCCTTGTAGATGAGTTTCACAGAGATTAGCCTCACAGACAGAGACAGTGATGGAGCCACAGCCATGCACTTTGCAGCCAGTCGCGGCCATGCAAAGGTGCTCAGCTGGCTGCTTCTGCACGGTGGAGAGATTGTCACAGACAACTGGGGAGGGACTCCCCTTCATGATGCTGCAGAAAACGGTGAATTAGAGGTAAGTGTTGTACCTAATGTTTACTGTATGGGGTTAAACATGTACATTTTTAACCAGAAACTGATGTCACTTGTATCATGTATTTCATTTTGATCATTTTTTAATTTTT
The DNA here is from genome assembly GCF_017639745.1 of Melanotaenia boesemani. Taxonomy (NCBI): domain Eukaryota; kingdom Metazoa; phylum Chordata; class Actinopteri; order Atheriniformes; family Melanotaeniidae; genus Melanotaenia; species Melanotaenia boesemani. Next base: position 20,631,094 of record NC_055694.1, read on the forward strand.
TTTTTTTATTTATGATAATAAAAGCAATTTCAGAGAAACATGTTAAGAAACAACTACATAAAGTGGAAAATACATTATGCACATGCACTGGGATTCTTTGTGGTGCTCACTTACCCATAATGGGTTTTACAGCCATCTGTTTTGAATGAGTTAACGCTTATGGTTTTCACCACCTTTCTAACCTGCTGCTTTGACTAACAGTTTTTCTAACCGAGTGTTGTCTTACAGCTTTTTCATCACCAGCTTCATTCTTAGTGAAAACTGGGAATTCTATAGGAAAGGTTGGAATTTAAACAGTAAATTTACTTCGGTGGAATAAACTTAATTCAGAAGTTAAATATGAATCAATATAGCAAAACTTTCTCTTGCTTTAGCCACAAATTTGCTTTAAATTAGTTACTAAACATCTTTTGATATAAAAGCTTCATTCTTCTTGTTAGTAGGATATTTATTCACCATGTCAGTATTTTATAATCACAACTTAGCCCACAATTGTATGAATTAAATTATTATTGAAGCAAATTCAAATGTAGTAATAGACATTTTTATTTTTTAATTGTGTTTAAGAATTAACATTATCAGCGGATTATCTGTGTTTAAGTGATGTACTTTTCTGCCTCTGAAGTTTAAATCAGCAAAAACTAAAGTAGTCATTACTTTCAAATGTGGATACTGTTCCTAGTTTTTGTGTAGATTAGGTTAATCATCACTGAACTAAACAGTAATACTGTAATTTTCTCCATCAAATTTCCGACACTTAATCTATCTTCTCTCAGTGCTGCCAGATCCTTGTGGTCAACGGGGTGGACCTGGGCGTAAGGGACCAGGATGGCTTCACAGGAGCAGACTTGGCTGAATACAATGGCCACTCCCAGTGTGCCAAGTATCTGCGCACAGTGGAGAACATGGTACGTTAAGCCACAACATGTCATAAATCTTTACCTCTGACCTCCCCGTCAACAGAGTCAAACTGTGAGCTGATGCATCAGACAGTTGTTAAGGAAGCTAAATTTTTAGTGTTTTCAAATTTATGTAGATATTTGTTTTGGATTTTTTTTTTTAAGATTCTTTATTATTCACATACACACTGAGGTCCAAATCTCTGATAAAGTACAGAAGTTCCTATCTTAAGGGAAATCAACCTTTAATGGGATGAAAAGGTTAACTATGCTAGATAAGAAAGTTGTTTAAAACAAAGAGCATGTGCAATCAGTGTGGCATGCAAACCTTGGACTTTTTTGTTTAATAAAAAACAAATTCTCATGCTTGTCCTGAAAGGAGACTAGGTTGTTCAGAGAGTGAGAGGATGTCTCGAAGAAGACAGGTGCAGAACATGTCTGAGAGCTATAAGACAGTAGTGAGGTTTAAGGTCAAGGTGGAGTCAGAACTGCATCAAGAATCTTCTCAGAGCCCATTCTTGTTCACTATGATACTGGACAGGCAGAGTCAGACAGTCAGACAGAAATCTCCTTTGATTATGATGTTTGCAGATAACATTGTGATCAAGTAAAGGAAAATCTAGAGAGGTGGAGGTAAATCCATAAAAGGACAGAATCAAAAACAAGTCGTTGTAAAACGACTCATTCACACTCATGTGTGTGAATGAGAGGGACTCAAGTAGAAACGGTGAGGTTACAGGGTAGTATTTAGGGTCAACAGTTCAGAGCAATGAGTGTGGACGAGGGCTGAAGAGACGTATAAAAGTCAGTTAAAACAGGAGGAGAAAAGTGTGAGTTGTGATGTGTAATAAAAGAGTATCAGTAAGAACTAGAAGCACTCAGAGAGCACAGACTTCTGCCACGCAAATTTTTAAATTAGAAGCTCTAATGGCAAAATTATTTACCAAAATTATTCCTGTATCCCCATAAGGAAGAATCCTTTAAAAATTCCTGGATCCAGGCAGTGAACTGGATCACTGGACCCCTAAAACCTATACACTTTTTTCGTATTCCATTTCTGAGATTTCTTGAAAATGTCAAAAAATCCATCCATAACTTTTTGGGTTATGTTGCTAACAGACAGACAAACCAGCACCACCGAATACATAACCTTCGGAGGTCTAGAGGAAGACAAAAGGGGAGATTAATGGGTGTAGGGAAAGAGGACATGAAGTTAGTTGGTGTAAGAGAAGAGGACGCAGCGACAGGGTCTGATGGAGGCAGATGATTTGCTGTGTTGCCCCTAAATGGAACTGCCAAAAAAAAACTGTTCAAAAGTTTGGGGTCACTTTGCCATGAGATTCAATAGGGAAGTGACCCCAAACTTTTGAACGGTAGTGTATGTCTTCAAAGTAAAAATATTTTTGGGGGGAAATTTGTCTGTAAAAAGTGCTAGTCCAAGATTTCATGCTTTTATTGCTACCAGGTAAATCAAATCATATTTATAAAGCACTTTTCCTACCAAAAGCAACACAAAGTGCTTTACATGATAAAAACAGTTTATACATATTAAATAAAACAAGAATTCACACATCAAAGTAGCATAGCATTAAAAAAAAATGATTATCTCTCTCACACGTAGTCACACAGACATAAACACACATATAGACAGAGCAGTTAACCCCCCATTCTAGAATAATAATAAATAATACAGATATAAAAATACAAATACAATATATAAATACAGACCATTTACCATTTAATATAATCTACTAGAAATAAAAGCATCAGCACCAGCACCTTGGTGCTGGAAGGAGAGAGAAATGGGCGGACTCTGACGATGTTTTTAAGATGAAAAAATACTGTCTTTGTGACATTTCTGATGTGTTTTCAGCTCAGAGTAAAAAAGAACACCTAAGTTTTTCACACACTTACAAGGATTGAAATGATGTATTTTTGATAAAATAATCTCTCTCTTGTCTTAAAATTTCAGTTTTGTCGTGATTGAGCTGTAGGAAATTCTTTGCCATTCATGACTTTATATCTAAATTTTAAAAGAGTATTAATTTGCTCCAGATTATCAGGAGACACAGCTGTGTATTGGCTGTGAAAATCAATGCTGTGTCTCCCAATGACATCCCTAAGAGGCAACATGTACAGATTAAAAAGAATTGGGCCTAAAACTGATTCTTGGGGAACCCCACATTTGACTTCATAGATTCTTGAAGAGCAGGTATCCATACAAAAACCTTTAGATCTGTAAGATAGGAGTAAAACCATTTTGGAATAGTACCTGAGAGGCCCACCAGACTTCTGAGTCTGTCTAATAAAATCCTTTGATCAACTGTATCAAAGGTGGCACAAAGATCCAGTAAAACCAGCACAGAAAGTTTCTGCAAGTCTAAGTAAAATCTAAGATCATTAACAATCTTTGATAGGGCTGTCTTGGTACTGTGGTTTGTCCTAAAACCAGAATGATATTTTTCTAAAATACTATGTTTATGCAAAAACTCATGTAATTGCATAAAGACAAGTTTTTCAATAATTTTACTTAAAAACGGTAAGTTGGATGCAGGTCAGTAGTTATCAAGAATGTCTGGATCTAAATTATTCTTCTTCAGAAGGGGCCTCACCACCGCCATTTTAACGGTGGCGGGGAAGACACCTATCTGAAGGGAGTAATTTACCATGTCAAAAAAACTCTCACTCAAAGAAACCATAAAATGTTTTTAAAAGTGATGTGGGATCTAAAAGGCAGGTTGTTGTGTTAAGTTGGGAGAAAACTCGACCAAGCATCTTTGCATCAACCAGGACAAAACTCTCCAGTGTTTCCTCAGGCAAAAACAAAGCTTCAGGTATGTTAAAATCAATATGTAATCGAGATAAAAGACTGGATTTTATAGCATTAATTTTACTTCAAAATTGGTCTGCAAACTCCTTGCATTCAGCTTCTGATGCAGGCATGGAAGACTTATTAAAACTTGTGTTTATTAAAAGCTCTATTGTTTTAAAAAGAAATTTGGGGTTATTCTTGTTTTCTGTAATAAGGTTGAAAAAAATTAAGTGTTCTGGCCTGTTTAACTGCTTCATTATAGGTTTTGAGTTCAGTAAAAATTTCTAAATGAATGATTAATTTTGTTTTCCTCCATTTCCTCTCTGCTCTCCTTTCATTTTGGTTGAGCTCTTTGATTTGCTCATTTCTCCAGGGTGAGGGTTTGGGTTTGATTATTTTAGTTTTGAGTGGAGCTACAGCATCAATAGCTGACTCAAGTTTGCTGTTAAAATGATCCACAATGAAATCACATGATGCAGGTAAAATCTGAGCAGCAGTTTGGTTTAAAATCTTAATAAAATTTGCAGCCACTTCAGAAGCAATATATCATTTCCTCACAGTCCTCACTGGGGCCTCCTGTTGGCTAAAAGTGATGTTAAGAAACACGCAGTAGTGGTCTGACACAGCCAGGTCAACAACAGAGGACATACCGGTGGACAGGCCATAGGTTATGACCAGGTCCAAGGTGTGTCCTCTGTTGTGGGTTGGCTGTGTGACATGTTGTTTAAAATCTAGACAGTTTAAAAGATTTAAAAACTCTTCTGCAAGAGCATCAGAGCTGTTGTCAATGTGTAGGTTAAAATCACCAGTTATTAAAATGTTGCTGTATTTTGAGTGTATTACAGTTAAAAAGTCAGAAAATTCTTGTATAAAGCAGGAGGGAGGCTTGGGTAGTCTATAAACAGTAACAGATAAAATAGGTGGGTTCTTAAAGACAAAAGTGTGATATTCAAATGATCAAATATTCAAATGATGAGTAATTATCTTACATTGTCTGCTTTGTGGTACATCCCTTTCGCACTTCCAAAATTACTTCAGTTGAACTGAACACAACATGGTTTATCCATAGTGTATGACACTGAAAATAAATTTTTATTATCTCATTCTAGATTTTCATATTGGAGACATTTTTCAACGTGAAACAAATAAAGTACTTTAGCCTTTGAGTAATATCAATCAAAAATGTTCTAAATTACCTGGATAGTTACAAGTACTTTAAGATAGTTTTCACTCTTAAATTGAGAAATTACATCTCTTGAGATTCATATTTCCTCTAAACTAGGTTTCAAGCCATGTGCTTGTTCTTGCAACTGTCTGATTATTAAAACCATAGTCACCAATAGTGGCTTCTACAGAAGTTAGAATAGATACTTCTAAAACACCAATTCTGTCAGAGCTAGATTTTTTAATTATTAAAGCTACTAACACTCAACATATAGGGAGCACCATGATCAGAGTGAATTAAAATCCCAGAGTGTTCAGGGTAATAATAACTCCTCTACACTGAACTTTCTGGTACCTGGGAAACATATTTTCTTTTCTCTTGTGTGCTTTCTCATGAGAGACATTCAGCCACATGAGCACTGCACTGCACTGTCCCCAGAGCCTTTCTGATCAGCTGTGAGATCCTTCATTAGCCTGCAGTAATTAAACTCATAATACTTTTCTTCTTGTGTAAGCCATCAGGGACTTAGAGGTAATGGGAATGATGAACTGATGAGTGAACATGATGATAGCTCATATTAATAACAATAAATCTATTGTATAATGATTGTTTTATTTTATATCTAAATTAAATTAAGCATATATGTTTGACTAACAAGCAATCAAGGATTCTAGAAATATTGTGTTGTTTGGGGTACTGTGGAAAAAAAATTCCCCATATGAGACACCTTAATACAACAAATATGATGATGTCTGTGTTCATGAACTGCACCCTCTGACAGAGTGTGGAGCACCGTGTTTTGTCTCGAGACCCCTCGATGGATCTTGAGTACAAGCAGCCAGACTCTGGCCTTTCATCCCCTAACACCACCATGCCTCCTGCCAACCAGGCGGCACACTTTGACATCGGGTCGCCATCCAGCTCACTGTCCAACTACGACTCAGCCAACTCCAGCCAGTCCAGCACTGGGGAGAAGAGGACTAGTTTAACAATGTCACGAGGACCACCTGCTCAGCTGAATACAGTTGCACATCAAGGTCTGCAACTTTTTAAACACTAAACAAATATTTTATATTTATTTTATTTTTTTTATTCTGAATTATATTAAATTCTCATTAAATCAGAATGTCGAATGACACACATTCTGCTGTATTTCAGCCACAACTCTTTCATTTACAACATGCAACAGTTTGTTTCCTTCTGTTCTGTGAAAGATGCTTTTTATACTGGTGCTGCACCCTAGTGGTCTGTATGCATGCAGTTTGTTCTTATGGAGGTGCACAGTCGTGTTTCTCGTTCATATTTCATCTGTGCATGTAAAAAAAGTGGAATTGGGTAAATGCTAGAAGTTTTACCTGTGCCTTTATTTGTAAATTAAAACCAGCAGCCTAACATGTTATGGACTGTGTCTGTCTCACAGGTGCATCAGAGTCAGGCATTTCAGACATGCAAGCATACATGGACATGTTGAACCCTGACATTGGCACCGATGTGCCTAAGGAGAATGAGAAATCTATCACTGCTGCCTCCAAGCCCCCTCCTCCTCCATCCTATCCACCCCCACCTCCACCACAGTCTCCCCCAGCACCCCCGCCGCCTCCAAGCTACCCAGCACCACAGCCCCCTCAGGAGCCTTCGTCGGCCGAGTTCCTCAAAGTGAAAAGCAATCTGCGGCATGTGGAAAGAAAAGCCAGCAAAAATGAGGTACAAACGTGTGGCTCTTGTTTACTCTAAAGAATAAAGAATAATTGGTCAGAAATGCTTCAGAGCAATGCCAACAGGAATCACATTCTCTATTTGGTTCATTGTTCTGTGCAAATTCATCTTCCTGCAGAAAAAGACAAACATTCTTGATCATTTAAAGCACAACACAATTAATCACACAGACAGCAACAGCTTAGTTAGCTACCTGTAGGTCTGATGTGGACCAGTTTATTGAAACTATCTCTTGTCCTGGTGAAACTAGAATTTCTTAAAGAAGCTCTTATCTGATATTGGCTAATTCTACAAAAGTGGAAAGAGAGAGTATTTGGCAAATAACTGTTTTTCCCTCCTCTGTGTCTAATAGTTCTGTAACTATGTACCTTGTCTAGAAGCCAACAATGATGTTATTGAGTTTGCATGGCTAATGAGGCCACAAAAGATGCTCATTAGTGTGCCAGGCCTCTGGGTTGCTTCACACAATGGCTGATATGATGGGTTTGATTTTAATTCCAATAATTAATCTGGCCATGGATCACTCAAAAGGGGTTTCAAGGGCCTACAAGGAGTAGCAATTAAGATTGACATTAACTTCAATGTCTGTGCACCATAAAGTGGTTTAGTATTGCTGTAATGTTTGTGAAGTTGAAATCTAAATGAGGTGTCAATGAGTTAATCTGAGAACAATGGAAGTTTAACAAAGGTGATAACGGATATTTGCACATTTTTTCTAAAAATTATTGTTTGATTTAGTTATTTTTTTTGTCCAAGTTTAACAGAATAAAATCACTATTTAAAATGACTGTTTTTCTTATCTCGTACAGAAGCAGTCAAATGCTATATAAGGATGAGTATTACTTTTCTGCTGATATAGCATGTTTTCATCTAAAAAACATTTTAACATTAAAAAGTTACATCAGAACCACCTGATTCTCTGTGAAAATCCATGGTTTATAGAATAGAATATATCAGAATATACCTATGTAAGGTCGTAAGATATTGCAGTTATAGAGTCAATAGTGAGGGAGTTTTTATCATACCCTGTCTCCAGTGGGGAACTCTTTGTGTTTGTGTGTACAAGCATGCACAATGAGCCTTGTGGGGAAAGGAGAAGTGCCGCCCATTCTCCCCTCTGTGGCCAGGTGACCAGCTCAGGGCATGCCCTCATTAATGATAGAATAGAAGCCAACACTTATGCACACATGTGCACAAAAACACACACAAGTAAGATCATTATGTGTCCTATGTGTTGCGAAAAACAATCTAGCTAAGTTGTCGTAGTTACGGGGACACAGGTGATCAGATGGACTGGTCTCATGGTCTCGTATTAGAGCCTAAACATATTTAAACACTTTTTGTTAATTCATTAACACATTGTGCAGTACATCTGTTGAAAACAGCTTTACATGATAATCATTTTAGGTGTTTGTGGCAGTAGAGGCCTTTGCTTTTGATGCTTTGCTCAGCTCATTTGTCTGCAGTTGCTTTGACTTGTTTAATGTGGAGTATTTAAACAATCACCGCTTCTCTGCTCAGGTTTTTATTCATTGAACAGCAATCCCTCCAGATAACTTGGACTTTGATATTTCCCTCGCAGTTAGTATTATTCCTGACTAATTTTGCTTCTAATTCAGGACACAGAAGGCTAGAATATTCTAATAATCCTAAAGCTTTTGGGGATTTGCATGTGTTCGCCCATGGCTCCGAGCAGCACATGGGAGTTTGTGTTTTGCATAAGAGGAACTGGGCAGGGTTGGGGAGTGGCTGGTCTATGGGTTGGTTGTGACATCATTATCATTGCAGTGCTGGCCCAATAGGTTATTGATGAGGCCTGCGGGTAAACTGAGAGGGCAGGTACAGTGACAGGCGTAGAAGAAGCGGAGAGAAGGTGAAGCTCTGGATCTGGTGACAGCTACTCTCTGTGCTCCGCTGGATTTTGTGGATGTGGCTCTGTCTGGACAAGAGAAAGTAAGAGGGGATTCTTTAAAATAAGGTGAGATGTAAAGGGGCAAAAATTGATTTTACGAGTAGCAAAGTCAGTAGAAAGTTCATTCATATATTTTATCTTATCTACAAGTTCCAGGGTTGTTGCACAGTTAAAAAGTTATTCTGTTTCATTTATTCAAATGTATGCATACAACTGTTTTGCTTTCTTCTATTTAAAAGGTTTTATTGTAGAATTATGTTTGTAACTCTTAACTAATTATCACGGATTTTTTTTCTCACTAAAACTTCTTACCTGTGTACAAATACATGCAAATGTGGCGAACTATCTAACAGCAAACAGGCTAATCAACTTTTGATAGTGTCACACATACTATATACATGTAAAACCAGTTTTATCTTTTTACACGAAAAAATATGACTTTATGCTGACAGAGCGATCTGTACAATGCGATGAAGGGATGCATGTGAATGCTCGTATGATTTTTGGGGACAGGGGGCTGCAACCAAAACACTTTGTACAATTGCTGATGTTGACCCACCTCTAGAGGATGACAAACCATCTGTAGCACTCTCTGCTCACATTACCCTCCCACATGATGAGAGCTCAGGGACCATCTCTTTGACAGCAGACATGAGTCAACATGATTAAGGGGCTTATTATAACTAAACATGACACCAGGGGAGGAGGGGTCAGCTGTCAATTGTTTCCGCTTTTGTTAACATCAGACATCTGGGTATTTGAGGGACTGGTCCAGGTATTGTGACAAGTCCTGCTGCGTGCAAACATTTGGATGTAAATGAATACAAATTTGATGCTGAGTCTTAGATTTGAAAGGCAAAGCAACATCTTGCTTTGATGACAGTTTTTTTTTTAAAGAACAACTTTAAAGTCTACTTTTTAAGAACATGAGGTAAACAAGAAAAGGTTATTTCTTTATGCATCAGTTTTATTGATAATAACTGGATATTTTTATTGGGAATAAGTATGTTTTAATGCAGACTTATTTTATTTTACTAAATGCAAATGGAAGTTTTTTTGCATTAGGGAAATGCACCTAGACACTGAAAGGATAATAGCCTTGTACAATGAAAGATGAGGAATTATATGATGCATATCTGAATACTCCGGATGAATATGTAAAATCTAACCTACATAGCAGAATGTGGTGAAGACTGTTTGTCTGTCTGTCTGTCTGATTGATGTTGGAGCCTAAATTAAAAGGGGCTGAATGAATGGCCACTGACTTTACTCTGACAAAAGGATCTTCTTTGCACTTGTTTAAAAACTACATATGGGGCTTTTGGTCCAAGAGGAGGAAACCTAGGTGCCAGGTTTTCACATGGACTTAATTATAGCTTTGTTCTCTTTTCCATATAAAGCTGCTTTGGTCACATGAGAAAGCTAATCTGGAACTGAATGAGAGTAAATATGTGGTACATTGTGTTGCTCTTTGGCTATCATAAAGCTATGTCTTTCCATCTTGCCATGAAATGCTGCTGTTTTAAATCAAGGTTAAAACTTTTCTATTTTCTGCTTCCTTTTATCAAAACAAATGTTTATGCCTCACACTGTAACTTTTACTTTTTTTCATTTCATCTTATCTTTTTTTATTTTTAGCTTATTCTGTCTTTTGTTCATTTCTTTAATTTTTTCTTATAGTTTCTTGTACTTTTTAATGCTTCTTCTGCACTCTGCTGTAATGCTGTTAATGTTTTATGTACATCACTTTGAATGGTCTTGTACATGAAATGTGCTATACAAATAAACTTGCCTTGCCTTTCTATCCATCATTCAGTATTTTTAAAACATTAGCAGTTCTGTTATTTTCTTAACCAAATATCTACGTGTGCAACTACTGTCCAAAACAATAATTGATGCTTTTGATTTCTTTGACCCCTTTAAATAGAGGATACATGGAGAATTGTAAGTAGATTAGACCAAAGGAATTCAAAGCTGCTCACATTTCTTGCTCTCATTTCTTTTCTTTTTATCTGTGAAGCAGCTGACTCCGGGAGAAAACCACGATAAATTGCGGCGTGTGGATTCAAACAGGAAGTCAAGGAGCTTCAGCAAGCAGCCCAGCACTGGGGACTACTACAAGACCCTGGGCAACGACACGGCCGAGCCCCGTGGGAGCAAAGGCATGGCGCCCAACGAGGAGGTCAGATCTTCTGTTTGTAAAAGATATTTCTAGGTAGAAGTGTTGGGGAAACTCCAAACTAACAATTTACCATTTCTAAAAGTCAATGTGAATAGTTATTATATTTTACGGTCTGACATTGAGAAATACTGTAAGTAGAATAAACTGACTTACTTTTTCCTGTAGGGTGAAAATTTAATATATATACAAAAATAAGTGTATATAACAGTTAAGTATGTACAGTATTCAGGTATTTTTTCACTTATATAACAAAAAGATCCCAAACCAGTGTACAGGTTACTACACATAGTATTTGTTTAGTCGGGGGATAATATACTGTTCCTTGGGTATCCTATCCAGTGGTCATCTCAGCTCCGTAAAGGGTGAGGCTTTTGGGCGAGGTTAAGCTGTGTGATTGTGTGTTGGCATTAGGTTACAACACTGACTGCTCTATTTGTTTAGGCATTACCACTCAGCATGTTGTATAATCTTGTGCCCTCTTGAGCTTTTGTTTTCCACCTGATGCAAACTGCCTCCTCATTTCCATTACCTCTTGAGTCTCCACCTCATTGTGTAAACGGTCAATGCAGCTATAATGGAACAAGCTTAGGATGGTTCTGGACAAGAGAGCACTCAGTGGGAAGCTGCCAGCAAACAGACACAAAATGGAGAGTAAAGCTGAAACCTTGTCTGAATATAATTAAATAAAACCAAACAGTCTAACATTACAACATACATCAGCGAGAGCATTTAAAACATAAATGTCTACAGCTTAAAAAAGTTCATTTATCCCTACAATGCAGCTATAATGTAATTTTCTGTTAAACACAAAGGCTTGTGATTAAATGTATGTTCAGATTTATCAATACAGGCTACCGCATATAAAATTTCAATTTGTACAACTGAAAAAACTGAGACAGTAAATATTTTCATAATACCTCTTGATCACTGGTTAAATGTCTACATAACTTCACAAGCAGAAATAAAGGAATGAGCAGAATCTGTTACATCCTCATCAATGTCCCAGGAGTGGTGTTCTTAAAATCCCATGAGTATCCGAGGGGGAAGGGGGGGGGGTTAATACGGTGTATTATTCACATTGAGCCAATTACGGTCCCAATGGGGCCCTTCCTTCTCTATGAGGACCCTACCAGATGGACTGGCTAATCAGTGGAAGTGGCACGTGCTGCCAAGGCCCATCTGGACATGGTCCTCCCCACCCAGCTCTCTTGGGGGTTTGAAAGTAAAGGGGGCCACAATGATAAGCACGCGTCTGAAAAGCAAAGGAGGGGTGGAGTTAAATGTCACGGTTCATTAACTTGCCCCCAGCAGAGTTATGGCACGCTTTGGGAGGATGTCAGACGCGTGCAAGACTATCATTTGCAGCGACAGATGGTGTATTCCCACCGTTTTCCCCTCTGAGGTTCCCCCTTGGGATTAGGTAGTATTAGCTCTCTTTTTAGTAAAAGGGTATTGTGTTTTATGAGTTGATTGGAGACAGCAGGAAGCAGAGGGAGGGAACCGTTCATCTGTTTCTGTCAGCAGCCTCTGTGCAAGAATTTAATGCTTACTTGGCCCAGCAGAGGATTCGGCATGCCAGTTTAAAGTAAGAAATTCACTTTTACCCAGTGCAAAAACAATGGAAAACATGGTATTTTGTGTTTTCAGAAGCAAGATAAGTTATTTGTTTTAATCTTTTTTATTATATTATTTATTTAGTTTTAAGAGGCAAACTAAATGGAAGAAGAACAATAATTACCAAAGGATAAAAAGAGCCTGTTTCAGTAATTCACCACTTCTTTTTTAGTAAGAACACATTGACTAACATGGTAACTACATGGTTGCTGGACAAAGCCTGCAAGCATGACCAAACCAAGTCAATCAGTATCAAATAACTGACAATCTCTGCCTCGTTGATCTTCTTTTTCCCCAACAGGGTTCCGTGTTATTGGAGGAACCCACCGACAGTCCCACCCATAGCTCTGAAAATGGCGCCACAGAGGAGTCTGTCCCACCACCACCTCCACCTCCTCCGCCACCCCCTCCTCCTCCTCCTCCTCCAAGCAATGCATTGCCAACACCCCCTCCACCTCCTCCACTACCCCCAGGAACACAAATCGCCCAGAATAATGCCAGTAGCACCTCCGCCCAACAGCGACGCCCATCTTCCTCATCAGGAAGTGAGTATCCCTCAACTTTTTTTTTTCTACACTTCATTTATCTGAATTTCTGATACTGAACATCTTTTCTAATTTTATTTTTGCTTGCAGACTTTGTTATACAATCATCCCTAGAAAGCAGCACAGTGATAGTAAAGGTTATGTAAATGTCCGAGGTTGTATCCAACCCTAGCATTCTAAGTAACAGATAATAAATTAATCATGTAGGGTTACCATTACCCAGAGATCTGGTTTAGTGTTCAGCCATTTCCCTAAGTGCCCCTCTGGCCTGAATGATGCAGTCTCATGGCACATTTGCTGCTCTGGTTGCAGGGAGATTTTAATTGTGGATGCTTACGTGTTTCTTAAATGGTAAAAATCAATTTTGCAATAAATCAGAGTTTTAAGATACAAAGAACAACCAATTACAAGTTTATTGTTATTAATTAGAAATAACTACCAAGTCACCAAAGAAATAGCTGATAAAAAAGAACTGGTCAGCCAGGAGGTCAAATGAAGCCGGATATACAATAAGTGTTTATCCATAAAATTACAATAGTAGGATGAAAAGATAAAGCAAGACTTTCTTTACTCCTCTGACATTTCTACATTTCTAATTCAGTTTTAGTTCTATTTTGTCTTTGTCAAGTCGGCACTGCTGCTTTTGTCCAAAAATCTTTCTCTCTATTAATCCTTCATTACACTCTTGTTCACCTTTCTCTTCCCACACACTTCCTCTCCCCCTGTTTTTGTCTGTTTGCTTTGTTTTGTTTTTCTTTTTGCCCACCGTGCTCTGTCCGCACCACTCCCCTGTAAAGGCGGGGATATCTCTGCCACCCAGGCCGAAGCAGGGCCACTTAGACAGATGAAGAGTAAGTACAGACTGAAAACCAGTCTTCCTTGTAAATGATTCTACTTAGACACATGTAGAGCTCACAGTAGACCTCCATGTTCAAATAATCCACATTTAATACCACATTCTTGTGCTTCTCATATACGTGTTTGCTCATTATGTGTAGCTGATTTATATGAGACTGATTCAACCAGTGTGTTTCATTATTAAAGTTTTAAACAGTGTGAGTCTGCTCTTCTAGAAAGAAAAATGACATCAAGTCACTGAAACTGATCTGTTTTACAAACTCAATCCTAAAATTGGAACGCTGTTTAAAATGTAAATTTCATTTTCATGTTTTATACACAACTTTTACTTCTATGTGAGGCTGTGTGTGCTCTTCACCAGCAGAGTGGTGTCAGATATTGTGCATCATTCATTTTGTTTTGGCTGAAAAAGATATGAGTAGTTTCAAAGGTTGGAATTTATTTTATTTCCATTACATATTTTTTATTCTGCAACAACTGTCATGTTTTGCCCTTGAGGGATGGATGTGTGCTGGCCGAGCTTTAAAGGTTAATTTATGTATATTAAAAAGCAATTATTGACATTTTTCTTTTCTCAAGAAACCTTAAGGTTGCTAAGTAATATTAAATACCTTTATGTACTTTAAATACAATGCATCACAACAGTTAGAGTGTACGTCAAATTCAAAAGCATCAGAAAATAAATATTAATTTTGTGAAACTGTTTTTAAAACTAATTTTATAATGCAGGTCACAGATAATGAGAAAGGTATATGGAAAACATAATTTTGCCGAGAAGCATTTGTGATGAGTACAACCAGAGGCAAATCATCATCTCAGGCAAAGATTTCATTCATTCATATATTTATTTATTTATTTCATGGTTTACATAATTACATTAGATTCAAGTAAAGGCTTGGTCACAGTTAAAACATGAACAATTAAAACAGTAAAATGTGGCAATATCACTTAAGCTGTAAAATGTAAATTATTCTCAATTTTGTCTTTTTATTTCCACTCTTTGATCAGCTAATTTCCAGCTGTAGTTTATTTATGTTCCTTCTAAAGTCTAATGTTAGAATAGAAAACTACGTAGTGCTAACAAGTAGTGTGTGCTCACTAGTGGCATGATTTGTGACTTCAGTGATTTGTGACACAAAAGAGAGCTCAAGATGAATTTACAGTTTAGTCATTTGTTGAAACGACACCACAAAACAGATGGCTGACAGGAAAACTGCTACGACACTGCAGATGTTTAGTACTGTCATATTGTTTTGTAGTTCTTCTAATGATCACCTCTGCACAGTGTGACCTCGGTAATTACATGATTAGTTTTCCACATAGGCCTGTGAAAGCCATAAAATGAAGGGAAATTAACAGATTTGAGAGCTTAAATTAAAGTATATACAGTCTTTAAAAATACAACAATCCAGGTAACTGAGTCATGATGACTCACTATAGACAGATCTATCAGCTTCAAAGGATTTAAGGGATGTTTTTTTTCTCTTCAATAGCAGAAACCTGGATTTACAAGATGTGGTTAATGAATGTGGGTTACTGTTAAAAATCACTTTCCCTTCATAAAGTCTGACTCCGGAACAAAAAGCATTTTTGTGCTGAGATGTCCATGACATATTTTCTCTACCTGCCACATTTCTCCCCTTGCATTAAAAACATTGTCATAAACAAAACTTAAATATTCTTTAAACATAATCAGGTACATTGAAACTTTTCAATTCATATAGATTTCTAACTATTCTGGATTTCTGTTTAGAAGGTTGTGTTTTGTTTTGTCACTGATCTTGGTGCATTTGTGTAAATAAATTCCCAGTGGTTTTGTTTGAGTTTTGGACTCATGTCAGTGGAGCTTAAACTGTATAATCTACTGAAAGTGATCTTAAAGAGCTGTCTCACATCAGGAGTTTGTCAGAGTCAAGCTCAGTTGTTTTTTTTATTCCAGTTTACAGGCAACTTGTTATGTAAATACAAGAGCTAACTGTGTTAAGCTTTCAGCGTGTAGGTCGGCAGCCTTTATATAATCCAGAAAATGTGAAGTGCAACTGCATGAGTTAACTGTGTGTCAGGTTTGCTGTAGGGAGGATTGGTCCGGTGGAGTGGACTGACGAGCTGAGGATTGAACGGTGACTGTGTGTGTGCGTGCGTTTGTGTGTTAATTCCTGGCCAGCTTTCCAGTGGCTCGCTGTCACTTCCAGTTACTGGTGATTCCTTTAGATTTCCCCCAACTGTGATGATGGGTCTTTAATAGAAAGCTGTTCTCTCCTCCCCAAGGGAGACACAGAGAAAGAGAGAGCAAGGGAGAGTGAGGAGGGGTGGCACGCTAGCAGGTCTTTATGTCCAGCAGACCATTGTGGTTGCCTCAACAGGGAACACTTTCACAGGAGCACTTTTTTTTCCATTCAGCAAATAGAGAATGAGCAAACAATGAGGGACTGAGGATATTCACTACATTGGAGGTTTTACATTCACTAAAACAGGTGAGGTAGCTACTGGCTTTTTACGTATTAGGACCAAAACTAATAATAGTTACTTAAAGGCTACTTTGCACCCAGCTGATGATATAATAACACTGAAGGATGATCGTGCTGTTGTTATTCTTGTGTTACTTTTTCTATTTTTGAATTGTTTTGGAAATTATCTATGAACAAATAAAGCATATTTAAATGCTGACTTGTGTAAATATACTACTTTGACATTGCCTGATTAATTGGCTTTTCTTAGAAATAAAACTGTTATAGTATTTAAAATTAGAGGTTAAATCTCACTGAATTTGTTGCATTGTTCACAAAAAGAGATTAGTATCAACTAAAGCTAAAAGTACAATGGGCTATTTATATATGCTTTGAATAATGTAATTCAGTTTTAATTTAAAAAAAAGTTCTTTCTTCTTGCAGCTAAAAATTGGTGTATTCTATTCTGCTTCTGATCAAAACACTGCATTTTTATATTCATCTCATGAACAAACTCAAAACTTTCTCCTTGAATGCAGACTTCATTTAGGCGAAATACAAAAAATCACGTGGTGCTAGATGAGGTGAACAAAGAGGGTGGTGAGGTTCTGTGATGTGTTTCTCAGCCAGCAATGGCTCGACTGAAAGCACTGAATGTGCTGGCACGTTGTCCTTACGAGCTGTGGCCCCATTCTTCTGACCCTTTCTTTCTAAAAGTTTTGTTTGAAAAACTCTTCTCAAATGGGAAAAATGTAAAAAGTATTTTTGATTAATATTTAATTATGACAGACTTATTTTTAATAGCTCAGTTGTTTTTAAAAAAGTTGAAAGTTCACTTGTAGCATAGCTGGTCATTTTTATCACCTTGTTATCCACGCTCACTCCAGGTGTTACCAAAGCTGCAGTAGCCTAAAGGGATAAACGATTTTCAAAAGAAACATATCCAACTTAGAGCTTCACCAAACCATAATGACCTCTCTTTATTGTAAAACATACTGCAAGTCAGCATTGTTATGTGGCTGATTCGATGAAATATTTAATACTGAAATGCCACCCAACCCCTATTCTCTTCTTCAGTGTATCTCTCTCACTCTGTTTGTGTCTCCTTCACTACCTTCTTTCTACCTGGTTTCACTTGTCTGCTCTCCTCTTTTGTTTGCAGGCACAAAATCTTTCAACATGATGTCCCCCACTGGTGACAACTCAGAGCTGCTGGCAGAGATCAAAGCAGGAAAGAGCCTTAAACCCACACCGCACAGTAAAGGCTACACCACTGTGTTTTCCAACAGTGGACCCACAGGCAACAATGTAGGTCCATTTTCTTCCTCCATGACAAATTTATGTAATGGGTAGTGACCAATAAAGATACAAAGGTTGAGTGAATTCAGGCACAGCTTTTATAAATTTCTTGTATATTTTAAACCACTCTTTTTATTCAAGTAGCAATGTGTGCAAATTTGTGCTGTCTGGAGCAATAACATAATACTCTTTGATGTTGATCAGTCAACTTTTGTGCAAAGCATCATGGCTACCAGGCCTTAACTTGGTAATTTGATGCAAATAATTTACTAAGTTAAAATCTGTGAGTATGATGAATGTTGTCTTTGAGGTGTATAGCCTCTTAAAATGCTATTACTAGTAAAATAAATCCACCAATTATGAGTTTTGTGACTATGTTTCTCATTAATCCGTGCCTTTATATTCCTGAAGGGGACCACCACATCCCCAGAGACTCAGTCATCTACCCCACCAGCCAAACCATCATCCCCGCCACAGCCCAGTACACCTGTTACCTCCCCACCAGCCACTCCAAGCCCCAGCCCCAGTCCCAGTCCCACTGGCTCTAGAACCATGTCAACCTCAGCAAGCTACGAGCAACTGTCCTGCAGCTCTGCAGTCAATGGGAACGACAGTGGTGGAAAAGCACAGGCAGAGTCAGGAAGGAAGACCAGCCTCGCAGATGTCGAGGCACTAGTGCCGACTCACGATGAGCAGGGAAAAGCCATCCCTGAATGGAAGAGGCAGGTTATGGTGCGAAAGCTTCAGGCCAAGATGCAAGAGGAAGAAGAGTACAAACGCAAGGTAGGCATAATGTTGCAAGACTTAAAAAGTCAGCAAGCGTTGTGTCTTAGCTATCCCACTTGTGTTCTCCTAAATTTAAAACGTGCTGAAAACTTGATTATTTTATTCTATGGTTTTTGTTTTGTTTGTTTTTTTCTTTTGTTTTTTAATAATCATCACAAAGGGGATAGCTAGTGTTTTGATGTGAGTGTGAGTTTTTGTGACTTTGAATTTGAGGTTCTGTGAAAGCATTTCTCATTTAGTGTGTCTGTGCATGAAAAAGTTTGCTTGATGAGGAAACATTCAACATCCAGTCAGTCAAGGCTACAAATTGATAAGTATATGTAGCATCTGTGCCTTCTTGGAAGGTCTAAGAGAATGCTTGTTTTAGCTTTTCTGAGCCCTTTTGCAGTTTATATCTATTATGTACATCTTCAGAATGAAAGACGTGGTTATAGTTATTTACAAGTATTTCAGCCAGCATACACTATTTTGCAAAAAAAAAAAAAAAAAAAAATATATATATATATATTTGAAGGGCTTTAGAATGAATGGCACCTACATTTTAGTTTCCCTCTAAGTGTGTTAATGTTATGAGTATTTGAACAAGGTGTTGATCAGTAATTTATACTAGAGTATTGTGAAGACATGCCAGTATGTGTTATATAATATAAGAAAAACACTACTGATATGCAGTTTGATTAATTAAATCTGACTGATTAATAATTTATTGCTAACAAAGCCTGAAATCATATCCTGTTAACAGTCCAGGAGGTAAACATTTCAAACTAGCATCCAAACATATGTTTGGATGCTAGTGCTTCATTAAGACATCTAACAGTATATAATGGCAGAACATTTTGAATAAGACATAGGGAGTTATTGTGTTATAATTTCTCTTGCAAACAATGAAAAGGTAGCTAATCAGTATGTGGCATGGTGCATAGCTAGCAAATGGTCCTGATTCACTTGTTTGATATTTATAAAAAAAAATTAGAAATGCTTCTGTAGGCATTTCTATGCATGCTTCTTTCTTTATATTCATTAACTTTGTTATCTGGTGTTTTGGAGTGCATTGAGTTGAATACTTGGCTGTAACAACCATCACAGCATTAACACACTTGACTATATTATTCATAGTGTGGGATGGTGTTCCATGATGGAGTTTTGTGCCTCCAAGTTCTTACATGCAGATTCAGTGGTGTGATGCTGGGCCCATTCACACTACAGGTCAATGAGCGATAATGACAAAAACACAAAAAAGACATAATAATACAACATTTGTATAGTTTTATATAGTAAATAAAACATGAGTGCAGTGTAATTTAAAAATCAAAGAATATCTCAATTAAATTGTTGTTTGTTGTTTTTGTCTTTCCAGGCGGAATGGTTTGTAAGCAGATCATTATCTGTTAAAGATTAATTCCACACCAAATCCTTTTAGAAAAAACAAAACAAAACAAACAAACAAAAAAACAAAACTCTGGTAGTATTGGAAGTTTTAACTCTGTTGCATCTCCAGCACTCCCAATATGGTATCTCCCCCTTGTTGGGTCAAGACTAAAGTGTCTCTTTTGCACTGGTGCCGGGACCTAAGGTGAATTAACACTGTTACACTATATTGCAGTGTTACCTCATAGCTGGGTCACAGAGCATGCGGCAAGATGAAAAAGTACATTGTTGGGTGGACATGAAATCTGATTTCCTAGTGTTTTTGTAGTGTTTCTTTAAACTAAAACAGAACACAAACACTGATGCATAAAAATAAAAGTACTAAATAAATATAGGTGTGAAAGGTCTGAAGTGTCAAGCACCTAAATACAAATACAGGCATGTTGGGACACTTAAATCAATATTATGTTTGTACCAATATTGGTCTGTTCAGGGTATATATTTTGTCAGTTAATAAAAAAAGGACAAAGGATTCTCTGTTCTCTTTGATTCTAAATTACAGTAGAGAGTTTAGTGCCTGTAATAAGGCTGTGCCATTGCACCACTAAATCCATGTAAATCCTGTGTGTTAGGATGGATTTGCACTCAAGTGTGTGTACACACCAAGAGCTTCGTGCTGAAGGAATCCCTCCCTCCTTCCCTTTTTTCTTGTCTTGCTGGTCTCCGACCTCTCATTTAGTTTGCGTCAAGTGGGCACTACCAGCCTCAAGAATGGCACTACTCCCACGTCCACAATGCCATTTTGGGTCCGTTTGGGGAACTGATGACCGAAGCTGACCTAAACCGAATTGAGAAGCAAATTGAGAACCTGCAGGTCATGCATAAGGTATCAGAAGTGGAGAAGGAACTGGAAGAACTCGAGCGAGAGCTTCACCAGCTCTTACCAGTTTCTGCTGCTCTCAGTCAAGGACACTTCTCAGTTAATCCAAAGCAGGTACATGGACAAGCAGAGGATCTCCCAGCCTGGTGCAGCAAGATCTCTACCCTGCTCAAAAGTATGGCAGTTCTTCTTGCCACCCTGGGAGGCAAAGAGATAGATGTTTTAGATCTTATATTTCCTGGATATTCACAAATAGAGGCAAAGAATATGATCACAGACCAGTCTCAACCTGCATCAGTTGCCACTGGATATATTGGACGTTCTCAGTCCTTCTCGACCAGAGAGGAGGTAGAGAAGGAAATAAAGCAGTGGGGAGTCTCAGTGAAGAACCTTAAGGCCAATTATGAAATTCAGAATCAATCACAATTTCCAGATCATCAAGCTAGCAGGGTTTACAAACGCAAAAGATCCCTCCCTGTGGTAAGTGAGTGTAGCTATGATCAGGAGACAGCTTGTGGGGATGAAGTTCCTTGCACCCCATCTGCAAACCTTGACTTCAAAGCCAATGAACATTTACATCTAGAAAATGGGGCTGTTGCACCACTTGTTGAAGAACCAGTTATTCTTGCATCTCATGCTCCTCAGACATATGTGCCCTCTGAGGTAATGGCTTCAACAAACATGGAGCAGTTCAACCAGGTTCTTTCTTCAGACCCCATTTTAAATAATGACCAACTAACAAGAAGCCTGGAGGTGCAGACAGATCTAAGCTATGTCCAAGAATGCATTGAAATGAGGAAAGAGAGAATTGTCTTTCTGTTCCTTGAACACTGGCGAAAGTATACCATCTCAGAATGTTATCCAACTAAATATACAGGCAAGAGAAGAAATCACCTAGACGTGACCTATGAGGACTACAGCCAATTCAATGCACAAGTTAGTGGGGAGATACAGAATGAAGATGATAAACTTCTCCTATTCATGAAGTCAAAGCAGGTAGTAGGGAATCTGATTGGGCACTGGAGGACAATCATGAGCCAAGTGCCGACACGCCAGATCCGCAGACTTAGTCGTGCCCAGATGATCTACTGGCCAGAGCACTTCTTGCCACACATCAGCGGGTCACCTGTGAGCTATGAAAGCCTAACCCTTGACCTCTTCATGCTTGGATACTTCCAGTTATTGGAAATGAACATGTCTCGTAATGAGCGGAAATTCCGACACCTTTTATGCTATGAGATGTTTGATCGTCTTGGCAGCCATAAATGGGAGGTTATAAGACAGTTTCACAAGGAAGTCATGGAGGAAATTGAGAGGGGGAAACGGGATTGGGCAGATGGCTTTGAGGACATCAAACTAAAGTATTTTGGAGACTCGAATGATGGAGGTGTGATGACAGCTTCTCTACGTTCTATGTCTTCTGACATACCCATTATGCCAATGCAAGAGTCACTCCCACCCCCACCTTCTCATCCTCCTCCTCCTCCTCCTCCTACGCATACTCCTCCACCCACAAATGCACATTCTAATCCACCTGCACCAACACCACAACCTTCCCCATCGGCTTCCCAATTACAAGTTTCCTCATCATCATCCACTGCAAAGAATGACATTTCTGACAATGGCCAATGTGTGGAGCTGAGAGCCTCAAATGATTCATTGGAGAATAGTTCTCAAGAGAATGTAAAATCCAATGAGCAGATGCCATTTAATGAGTCTGTGGTTACCAATGGGACAATATCACAGCCGGACCACATGCAAAGCTCCACAACTGAAAGTGTACAACAACTTCAGACACTGCAGGACACAACAGAAAGTTCAGGACCAGGTCCAATGAAAGATGTCCCACCTGTTACTGTTAAAATCATAGATGAACCTATTGTTGATAAAACCCTACCACCCACAGAACCCACAGAGGAACCCACAGAGGACTCAATTAAAGTAATTTATGAGCTAAAAGAGTTCAGTAATGAGGAAATCATTAGATACATTGATCGGAGTTTTGCTTTTTGGAAAGAAAAAGAAGCAGAGCTTTTCGATATCTAAAAGCAATGTGGGCAAAAAGTGCACTAAGATCACAACCAAAGAGGGAATGCATAAAAGGCAAGGTTTGATTGGGTGTAGTCTGCACAGAGGACCATGCTGAAAGAGAAAATCCATCAGGTGTGTTAGACCATGACATAAGGACCTTTACTGGTCCTTGTACCTGAACTGTAGCAAAGGGCTTCCATTTAGCTGCACTGAGATTTCCATTACTATAGGCCTTAGTGGATGCAGAGAAAGCCATTTATTTCAAGAGACATTAATTTGAAATTACCGTTTTATTTGAATAGTGGTGAACCAAGAGATTTGTAAATGAAGCATGATTAATTGCCATTGTACTTTGCTTTTAGGAAAACAAACTTTTAAAACAAAAAGATTTGCCATAAAAAGTAATGAAATTAAATGCTCTTTTTAATGTGCAAGATTAGGTGACAATTGGTAAGTACTTCAGAGTACATGATAACAGTTAAACTTCAGTTACACTTTTATACCCATAAGCACATTTCCTCTTTCTCTCTGTGTTGCCCATGACTGCACCAATTTCCTTCCTTTTTTTTTTACCCATTTTTCTATCCATTGTTGTCCAGATTTAGCTGATTCATTAAACTACATTTAAATGTCTCACTTATACTTAGTTTCAGATGGTAACACCATAGAGCTGAGCAGTGTCTAGCCTTTGTTTATTGGTTTAGTGGATGTTAATTAAGAATGCTCAGAGGGTGTTCAATCTGATGTTTTTATATCAGGAACGGTCTGTGTGACTATGATCTTTTTTTCAGAAAAATCCGATTGATCATGTCATTGAATAAATAATAAATCATAGAGTTTTACTTTGGCTACTAGTCCTTAGCAAAGCAAAAGTGTGACTGGTTGTGGCAAAATGCAACTCTCAATTGATGCTTTAGTCATTGTGAGTGTGCACATTACAGTATAATCGGTATAATCATCAATATAAAAAGTGAAAAGCAGGCTAACATCCTGAAAGAAGCATCAAAATGGCTTCCCCTTACAGCTTTCAGATTTAGTGGTGCACAAGTTTGTGAGTAAAGTTTTGTATCTAGGCATTTATTTATCACATGATCAGACAAATTCAGCTGAATCTGTGAGGAAGTATAGCAGTTCAGATCATGGATATCTTTATATACAGTAATCTTTTTACTCTACATGTCTGTGTCTTGTCTGTGCTATCAGAATTTTAAGGGATTCATTCACAACTGACCCCCAAAGGATACATGTTTTAGACATTAAAAAGAAATACAGTAGAAGGTTTTCTATAGCGCAACCTTTGATTCTTGATATTCAGCATTTTATGTGCTCATTGTTGCTTAAAGTGAGACAAAGAAACTGGGAGGGTTGGCAAAGTCGAAGGCTATTTAATGGCTCACAAGTAGCCTTTGTTTTTAAATCTGTGAAATCAGAATTTTGTTTTTATGTGTGCCTTTAAGTATTGGTCACAAAAATTGATAGAGTATGGTCAGTATATTGTAGAACTAAATAAAAATGCGAATTTATGGCTCCAGATGTAAGAATATTTCATGTCAAAGTTATAACTTAAAGCATGTAATAGTTTCTAAATATCCCATTTAAGTGATTCCTTTGTTTTGTTGTGTATTATTTGTGTATACTTTACTTTTTTTTTCTTGATTTTACATTATTTTAAATGTATTGCTTTATTATTTGGTTTCTACATTGCTATCAGAAATAAAGTTGGCGTTTTAGTGATTATAGGATTTCAGCAGTCTTTTCTCACAAATGAGATATTATTCTACTGATTAACATTTCAGTTACATGTGCAGAAATCAAACTAAAATAATACCTTTTTCAAAAGTTGTATCATAATTTTGAAAACAAACATCCACCCTGATATGTGCCAATGAAAGAGCCATTGTCAAACACAGCTCTTGAATGTGAAATCCTTCACTGCAATACTTGTGGCTCAGAAGATCCACGCTATTCTCATGGTGTCTGTTCTGTGGCATCAAGATTACCTTCAAGTAACCCTCTTAGTACCACCCGCTGTCATGCTATCCATGGCTTGCAGGAGCCATAAGGAGGTTACAGTGAATCTTCGTCACCTCACAGCTCAAATGGGAGGCAGTCAGCTGGTAAACTAAAAGCCATTTACTGAATAGATTTCAACTTATGTGGTGTATTTTTGTCGGATTTTAAGAATATAAATAACAATCTAAAGATTGTGTAGTAACGTTAATGTCTGTATTGCCCTACAGTGTTATTGGAGTAGCATAACACGTGAATTTGCTAAATTCAGGAAATGAAGATTACACAGAAAGAATTCAAATTTACATTTCCATTAGTTTATTTTATATAAAATCAACCAGTATAAGAAAATGCTTGATCCATTAGTCAATACCAAGGCCAACAAGCATTTCATCAGCAGTGTTGGGAAAGTTACTTCCCAAGTGTAATATATTTCACATTACCAGTTACTTTCAATTTTAAGTAATACATTTCTTTACAATATTACTCTCTGTATAAAGTAATAAGTAACATATTACTTTTCAGTTACTTTTCACCAAAATAAGCATTTAGGACAAGGCATTACGCAATGAAGGTGCGCAATATTTTGTCATGGTGAATAGTTCTCATTTAAATGTAGTTCCTCATTATTATAGTATGTGTGTGGCAACAAAGTCTAATGAGGTTGCATCAGAAAGTAGTTGTTAATATGAACTGCTGAATTACAATAATGTAATGATATGGAAGAATTAAACGACATGATGTGATACAAACTCTTGTTCTACACCTCATTGTTCTTTTCGATTTCTCTGATGTATTCAAAATAGTGAGAGTAAACCCACTTAGAAAATGTCGAGTCGGTTGCCATCATTCCTCGTCCTTTTCTTCTTCTTCTTCTGTTAATTTAAAGCCGCCGCCCTCGTCTTCTTCTTCTTCCTCTTCTTCTTCTTCTTCTACTTCATATTTATTTTCGGCTGTTGCGCGATGGTTGTTTTATTATTTATTTGTCTGATGTTTATACTGACAGTTGGGATTGTAACGCATTACCGGACTCATTTACTGTAATAATATTACCAAAATATAGTTAGTAATGCGTTGTATTACTTCGTTACTGCCAAACGTAGTATATTAGAGTAACGAGTTACCTTTGTAACGCGTTACCCCCAACACTGTTCATCAGAACAGCACAGTTTGTAAAAACCTCACAGAAAGTGATTGATTAACATCAATATATAACTTATATTTTTCATAATCTTAATCATTCAAATAGCTGTAATGGAAAACTGGAAAAACTCCAGGTTTTTCTTCTTGGGTCACAGAAAATTTTGAGATTCAGAAAAGTTTCCAAATGAATTTTTTCCGTGTAGTTTTGATGGTAACAAATGCTTGCCTGGGTTATGCAATGCACTGGTTGCACTCAGGCTGGCATGGATGCTTTATACTGATTGGTGCAACATATTGAGGAACGGTGACACCAATACTTGTAAGATTGTGTCAGGTTGGGATTGCATTGGGTTGAGGAATTTAATTTAACAGTTAATATGCATGCTTCATTTCTCACATTTGAACCATTTCTAATTTAAATCTTAAGTTTGGCTTATGATTTTATACATGAACCTCTCTCTTGCTCCCTGAATCTGAATTTACTTATCAGTTATTTTGGAGTATGTGAGAATTTTGTTTTAAAGCAACAAACCTTTGTTTGTATTACTTTGCAGAAATTCAGGATAAAATGATAATGTTTTGCTCCGCTCTTGAGGGCCAGAAGTTTGAGTCACTGCTTTGAGTGTAAACCCCAGTTCACAACAACTATAGCTTAGTGGGTAACGTAATTCATCCAAGTCATGTAATGCAAGTCAAACATCAATACTGCCAAGACTAGGATTTAATGAATGGTTAAACATAAGTATGGTGGCAAGCAGCTTATTATTAATACACTGGTTTGACTGCAGCTTAACTACAAAATGTGAAACCACAGTATCTGCTGTCACTAAATAAGAAGCGTCCTTACTCCAGTCATAATGCAACCCCTTTCTGATCATTTGACTAAAACACTACCAACTTACATTGTGTAAATATAATTTCTGCAGGCTAATTTTTTGCATACTTCTTTTTTTCATGGCCTTAAATTCCCAGGGGAATCATTAAGATTTAAATGGGCAGATAATCTTACCTGGACTCATGTTAGCTAGGGGAAGTGAAATCCTTCAGTAAAAGGAATGCAAAAGGGTAATGGATCTCAAGTGAGGATGAGAAATCCAAGATGGCTGCCCTCTTTCTCTGCTCCTGCTCCACCTCCAATTACAGGCTAGAGAAAAAAGGATCCAGTTACAGTACATGCACACTGAAAACATCCTGTAAAACGCTGATCTACTCTTTTAAAACCATTTAGTTTGTTTCAGTACAAAACGGCAAATGAATAGATATTGTGAAGTCTGTTTGCTTTTGTCATTTAATACATCAGTTTAAACAGTATAATGTACTGACTGCATAGTCTCTTTGGGTTTCTATAGAGGCTAGCTGTATAACATTTGACATTTGAGAACATGAATGAACAAAAATGATTGGATGTGTGGTTCAACACAGTTTTGTCTGCAGGTGCTCACCTACTTCTGAGTATATTTATGCGACATTTAAGAGGCACAAAACACCTAAATGACTAATAAATTTGATTGAGTTTTTCAAAGATCTTGACAAAAGTAATACTACAGCCATATAAAATGTAAAGCCAACTATAGGTTCTATAAACTGGTCTGAGTCATCTCGATGATGTTTAAAAAATTATTATATTAAAGGCCTGCTCTACATGGCAATTGGAGTTAATGTTATTGAACTGTGTCTACTAGGGTTACAGGATTGATGACAGTTGGCCCTGTGATATAGATAATCTGACTTACCGTCTGTTTTTGATGTTGTGCTGCAAATTATGACTGATTAATCTTGGATTTTAAAATGATAAGGGTTCTATAAGTATTCAAGATGTTGCTGGGTCACTGTTTATTGTAGTTAGTAAATGGTAGTTAACCAAAGGCAATTATATGAGGGCTTCAGTTTAAACATTCTTTACTGACTAGGGTGGGCCTCCATCTCTGTCTCTTTTTTGGACCACTGTGTCTCCTTACAGGCTGAAGAAGAGGCTGCACGCCTGGCATCAATGCCAGCATGGAGGAGAGACATGATGAAAAAGAAAATGGATGAAGAGAGGTGAGTAACAGTGTGGTTTTGCTCCGCTGCCTTGTGCCATATTTCTTTAGCTCCAGAACCAGTGGGTGGAGACTATGGGTATTTAATAGTTTTTATACGTTTACAACCATTGTTGTAAACATGACCATGCTTTGTGACATTTGTTGTAAAGCTTCTTCAAGCTTAGAGTATGATTCAGTTTATTAGTGAGATGGATCTGATTTATTATAGCAGTATTCTTTGTGAGCTGCAGTTTAGTTTAACTTTTGACTTCAAATGCTGGTTCATCTAAATGTTGAGATTAGAGAGCTATGTAATGCATAATAATATGTATATATGTAAAGCATAAAAATGGGTGTGGAAAAAAAATCAATAGAAACATACTGTACAATGTAAGACTGTACAGTTCTGTCTTTTGATTCATCAGAGCATCTCTTTACAACAAGTGTTCTGATACACTCTATTGTAAAATAAATGTAAAATAATTTTTGTCAGCAGAAAGTTCCAGTTTTCCATGTAACATGGATCTATAGACACAAAACAGATATTTTGGCTTAGGGATTTCTCAGCTGGACAACACCATTTAGATCTGGTACATTAGTTTTAACATAACAAGGTATTGTCTTGCACTGTTTTGTCCTGTAATATTATAATGTACTGCTAGCTAGAATAATCAGTCTGTTATGCTAACATCTCTTTTCAATACCAAAATCACCTGATTAGCTAAAGTAGTTCACTGAAATACACAGAAGGTTTTAGTTCCTAGAAGTAGCAGAGCCAATATTCTGTGTCCTTAGATTACTGTTTGCATTTACACACAAACTTTGGACAAGGTGAGCGCAAACTGTCTGCATGCCAGATCTCAATGCTTCCACCTCCTTTTTCGTCGTTGACATTCTCCCTTTCCTCCCATATGTCCCATCCCATTTAAACTGCCTATCCACCAGATTTTTGTTTTTCCTTCTACATGTCACATGGCTCCTTATTCAGCTTCACTTTGTTCAGGAAAGAGCTGACACGCTAAAGTAAACACGCTGCCTATGGATGATTGATATGTCATAGAACAGTGTTCTTGGGAAATGTAGTGATAGCACTGCCAGAAAAATAACCTAAATGATTCAATCTGACAAACTGGCCAGTAAGTTTTCATTTCTACCCACCAAAATTAATGTTAACCCCCACTTGGTGGGTTAGTCGGTGTCTGTTATTTCCATCCATTTTGTCAGTCTCCATCGGTGTGTATGACTGTGAAGCATTTATTAATGTTTCATATGTGATATGACCTTTTAGTTAGTGACAAGACAAGCAATAAAACATAATTGCTCTACTTTGTGGGAGAGCTTGTTGCTGTTTGAGATATTTACACCTTTTTTTCTTGTGCTTTCAACTTCCTGATGTGACAGGGAACAAAAAAGGTAAGATTTTAATTTTTTTTTAAAAACAGCGATATTTGTAGCATGTTAAAGAAATTGGCTAAACAACTGAAGGATGAAAATTAATCAAGTCTTTGTATTTTTTTCCACTGGAAACAATGATTGGCAAACTGTTCACGTAATGGCTCTATCAGATAATATTCTGGGATTAGGGCAACTGATTCAGAGCTGTCTGATTACATTTGTGCATTTTTTCAAATGACTCACATTATAGCTAATCTTAAATAGTCATCTAGATTGACCCAAGGTAGCACGGATCACCAGTTCTGCCTTGGATCACTGGATCACATCACTGGGTCACATCACCATAGGTTTCCATTCAACCATCATTAGTGCTTCATTCATTTTGACTCAAGTCAGTAAACCGGATTTACTAATTTTCCAGGCTAACTATCATACACAACACAAGTTAATGGCAGTACAAAGCATTGTATTTTGCACATATAGTACCAACATGTTAATTAGACATTTGATAAAAGATAATAATTAGTTTAAAATGGCAGTGATCACAATATGTCAGTGGTAGCCATGTTCGATTTAGAGATTGGAGGTAGATAAATAGGATGCACCATAGCTATGTGAATGCTGCAAAAGAAAATCCACCTAATGAGAACTCAAATTTCACCAAGTTGACACACACATGCCTTTAATTTAAACTTTTAGAGACTTACTCAGCAGGTTTACCTCACCCTGGAAAAAGCTCATTATTGTACAAAACCGGAGTTTAAAATGTATGTAAACATGTAAGTCCAATCTAAATAGTAAGAAATCAAAGCTTTCAAAACCAGACTAACACACCCAGAAAATCTGGCGGGAGACTGAATAACTCCAGCATGTACATGCTAAACTAAACTTAAATGGGCCTAGCCAAACCTCTCGCTTCAAAGTTCCAGTACATCCAAATACAGCCGAATTCCCAACAAAGCTGCTCTCATTTGCATATTTATTTTTTTCTTTTCAGATAACAAAACACTTCAGAAATTATATTAATATATTTTGGATGATGCAGACAACATCAGCACCAAATGTCATGGCTGAATGGAAGAAAATCACAGCATTTTCCTAAAAGATTCCTAAAAGATGAAATTAAAACTGAATAATCAAACTAGAGAACTAACTTACAAACTAAAATTAAGGGAATTATTTTGAAGGATAATCTTACATTGCTGATTTTTTTTTTCTTTTTTTTTATCTATCCTTGTGGATTCAAATAGAAAAGCCGAACAGCAGGCCAAACAGGCGAAGGAGAAAGAGGAAAAGACGGAGCTGGAGCGACTACGGACCATGGGCTATGATGAGACCAAACTGGCCCCCTGGCAGCGGCAGATAATTCTGAAGAAAGGTGACATAGCCAAAAAGTGAACGGGATAATTTCCCCACCCACTGCCCTGCAGTGTTCCTCACCCTCATCCACTTAACCCAATGCTCTCTCTTCCTCATCCTCTGTCCCACACCGTACAACAGAGAGCGAGTAAGAGCTCATCTCCCCTGAACTCTGCTGTGTCATTCTTCAGCCTCCAGTAGCACAGGCCCACGCTGTGGTTGCTGCTGTCCACACAGGCTCTGAGGCTCAGCTTTGGTGAATGATCCTCCATCTCCCACAAAAAAAAACATCTCATGGTCTTGGTCTTTCAGCACAAACATTCCAGCATGCACTGACTCTGTAAAGGCATTTGTTATAAATGCACATGTCCTGAACTGAATTAAGATCACATGTAGTATCTTACTACTTTCCTGCAAATCACTAGAAGATAATTCATGTACCAGATTTGATAGGCTTGTGGTAGATTTAAAGAAGCTGCTTGTGAGTTTATTATTGCATTTATATGATCCCTCTGTTAAATCCACTTGCCATTATGTACCAAATGGAAATAGCTCCAAAAAGTGGTGTCATCTAAAAATGTACTCAGCAAAGGCTTGTTACATCATGAAGCAGCTAATACATCCTTTATGTTCATAGTGTCACTTCTTTATCAGGTCTTAGTCATGACATTTTTGTATCCAGCTCATAGAAGCATTTTCTAGGCTCCATTTTACTGCCAGATGTTCTTTTAGTGAACCAATCTTAACAAAGCTCAAACTGATCGGTTTTCTTTAGTTAGGCCATTTTTAATTTCTCTGTTATTTGAAATATTGACACATATCCTATTTTTAAACAATGCAAAGATTATGTAGATGTGTGAATTGAATTTTATTCATATTTGCTGAAAAGAAACTAAAATTCCAATTTAATGGCTCAAAATGTGACGAGTGTTAAGCTAGTGTGAAAATGAAATGTGTGCATGTGTTGAGTACTGAGCATGTTTTGGTGAAATATTAGGCATACTGGGTTTTAAAAATGAAAGCAATGAAAAACAAGGAAAAGCAAAGAAGCACGAAACATGTAAAATCCTGCTATTTTTCTTTAACAAAAACAAAACATGTGCATCAGAAGAGCTGCATTTTAGATCAGGTTTCTTATCTGTGCACTAAATATTGCAATAGTCACAAATAACATTAGTTTGTTCTGTGTCCAATTCCGGTTTGTGTCCCACTAACCTGGAGGATAAATCTTTGATGAGCAGATCCGCTTACACATTGTAGAGCGCTCTCTGTCTGCAGCAGATAGGCATATAAAAATATCCTGTTCCCTAAATATTACCAGTTAGTCTTTGGTAATGGTCTGCTTCAGTACTCAACTGCTCTTGGTTGAACTTCTGATTGTAAATGAGATGAACAAGACTTATACAATGTACTGTATAATTCACTTTAGACATTCAGGGAGAATGTTTTTTTTTTTTCATAACAGACCTAACACAAATACAGGCAAATTATTATATGGCTTTCACTTTTTCTGTGCTCATTCACTTTCTAGATTTTCAAGTCATCTTGGTATTCATTAATAATTCAGGATAGTTTCATCCACTTAGAGCTCATTATGAAAATGTGGCAAATGCACTGTAAATATCTGGAGACAGATTTTAAGTTTTACTTGTGCATGAATCAGTGCATTAACGTTTAAGAGTACACTTACTCTTTGTAATCATGACCAATTAGTCCTACCTTGTGTTGGTAAATATTCTGTTTGCTTTCAAGCTGTTTGATGCCCATTTGAACAAAAATAAGACAGAACTCCTTGAAAGACATGGGCCTGATTGATCATTTGGAACTATTCATATTTTCTTCTCATCTGATGCCATATAATATTAAAATTAAGACTGATATAAGTATCATTGCCATTTAATTATATATATATATATATATATATATATATATATATATATATATATGTATATATATATATATATACATACATACATACACAGATATTGTATATAAAAACCCTCAGAATTTAGTCATTTCATTATTTCCATATTGCATTATGAGTCTCAGCCTTGTTTGGATAGAATGCTTAATCTTGTACAATAATATTTTCAGACTGTTAAAGATTAAGATAATAAATTTAATCAAGAAACCTGATTTTTGATTGTGTTTGTTTTTAACTTGTGTTTGGTATGAATGAATTACATTTAGTGCATCATTGATCTGAAATGTTGGCCTGAGCTGTAAGGGCAGCTTTGAGTTAGTCCATCAATAGCAAGATATCTATAATCTACTTTTACTTTTTATATATATATATATATATATATATATATATATATATATATATATATATATATATATATATATATATATATATATTCAAATAGATAATCATTTTATTTGAATATAACACCTTACAATTCAGTAAAAAGGAAATAACATTATAAACAATACTGTGTATCTAGCAAGAGAAAAACGACAAAGTATGATAAAATGACTGATCTGATTTGCAAGCAAAAGTATGTGTAAAATAAAATAATTTTAACTAACTTGCAAATCTTACCCGCCCTGTTGATAAAAAGATAAATGGCTATTATATTTTGATTTTTTTCTGGTATATGGATTCCCCCACAATAAAAGACAAGAAAAAAGGCTTGAGCGGCAACAATAATTAACTTGGCTATCAAGGTAAGAAGAAAAAAAAATTGCAGAGACAATTTAAATAAAATTTAAGTAGCATTTATGTGGTGTGTTTGCTTAGTCCGTTTCTTCATTTGTGCCAGATTGGTAGGAAATGTACATTTAATTTTGACTTTTAGAAGAATAAAGTTAAGATGGAGAATGAATTAATGCCTCACAATGACCACCAGATAGAGGCAGAGAGTCGATTTTTGCTTAACAGCTAAAACAAGTACAGAAAGATTTGTTTGAAAATATTTTTTTAAAAAAACAATAAATGACCAAAACGTTTTCTCGTGTATTTACAATAGTTTTATAACTGAGCTCAACTTAAACTTTGACAGATACTTGTAATTAAGTGAAAACAGGTGGAGTTCAACTTGCATGAAACGGTTGGCATGCATGAGTTTTTAGGTGTTTATCCTCGCGAAGGGACTTCCTGTGGGTCTTATTTGCTCTAAACTGTCACTTCTGTCACCATCGATGATTGATTGGCGCTCACCTGTTGTGACGTCAGCAGCTCAGCTTAATGGGCGCCCTGCAAACAGAGGAGGAAGTGCGAGAGAAATGTGTGACAGTGAGACGGAGCAGTACTGCGGCCGCACCTTTTCACCGTCAGACTGCAGCTCGACCAGAACCGACGGACAAACCCGCTGATTAACACGGCTGCTGTTGGAGGCGCTCCTTTCTCAGGTAAGCTTGATGGACTCGGAGTTGGAACTGCGTGTCAGCTAAGGTAGTTATGACCCATGGGAATGTCAGGCAGACATTTTTCTCCCACTCTAATCCGTCTTTCAGGCTGCATAGTTATTGTAAACTCAAGACTGCGATTAGACGGACAAGAAAGTCATATCAAGCCAGTTGTTTACTTACTGTGTGGTTAGTACAGCGTTAAAGTGCTCAACGCTGATTTACTGTCATGAACGTGATTTTAAGCCTATGAAAACATGTTTAGAGTTGGGCTATCTGCAGAATTATGTGGTAATTTGTCAGCTCTTCCCACAGCAAATCAGGCACTCATCAGAAAAACTGAATTTGTTTAATTGTAGTTTCTTTGGTGCAAATTTGCTGTAGCAGGCCTTTCTGTGTGTTATGTGGGCAAGTGCAGGGTAGGAGTGAGAAATGAGTCATAGGTTAAGTCTCTTGATAGGAGTTTATGGATTGTGCTTTATTCCTCTCCTCATAAGATTTTTTCTGAATGCTGTAGGTATTGAAGGAGCTCAGGAGAGGGATACAGTATCACTGCTGGAGGACACCATGTCCCAAAGCAAATCAGACAGCTGTGAGGCCAACCAGGCTCCTCTAATTTTTGAGAATCAATTCTCCACAGAACTCCATATTCACGAGCCAGGTGATAACTGCTGCCAACCAGAAACCTTGCAGAAACCCCAGTCTGAAACATCGACACTACAGGAAGATACAGTGGATCGGATTGTTGTACCTCAGCAGGTGGTTTTGAGTACAAAGAGTCCTGCAGCACTGAAGGTTGGCACACATCAACTCATCCCAAAGAATTTAGCAATAACAAGCAGGCCTAAAAACCGCCACCACACCACAGTGGTGACGTTTCCAGTGGGACTAGAGAAATCCACCAGTAGGAACCACAGCCGACACTCAACCCAGGGACCAGATGTGTCTTGGGAGGATTATGACAGTGATGGAGATGGCTTTGCTTTGAGGAGGAACCGCAGGAACAAGTCGTACAGAGCAGCAGTGACTAGCATTGACATTGAAGCTATCACAGCAGAGCAAACAGCTCCCACCACACTGAAACCTGTTAATGAGGAGAAAGAAATTAGTCCTGGTCCAGCTCCCGCTCCTGGTCGCAAGGTACGTGCAGTACTCTACCGGTATACTTACTGGTTATAATAAATTAAAAAGCCTTAACAGATAGTTTTCTTTACAGTTATCTTTCAGTTGTTAGCTTATAAATATATAATAACAGGTGTATATCAGAAGCAGCGTTTCCCTGTAATCTACCGTTGTTTTTAATTGTTGAGAAATGAAAGAGGTAATGTACCATTCCTTGACTTTTGAATCAGTTTTCTTATTTTATCAGTCACAGCCAGCGTGCTGCCGATGACCAATGTTGAAATTCTCCTTTAGTCATGAGGATGATGACATGTTTCCATCGCTATTTCCTGCCTTCCAGACTGATGTACAAAAATTAATAGGCTAGGGTTTTTATATATACATAGTATGTTTAAGACTATAATTAAAAAGGTACACTTAAAAAAAAAAAAACAAAGAAACTAATGCTTTCTGTTGTCTCCTCTCTAGCGCACACTTGGAAGAAAGAAGAACCAGCGTGGTTCATTCAAAAATGGTATGTTTACTCGTGTCACTTTGTACCCTTGGCTAAATTTGGCTACATGACTACAGAGAGTTGGGAAATCATGACATTTTACATTTTCAAAATAAGATCGCAAAGGACTTGAATGTCACAGATTTTGTATATAATGAAAATGTTTAGTGCAAGCTGGATTTGATATGTGGATGGAACAATTTCTATGCCATTTCTTGGAAAAGAGCTTGAGGCAACAGGTCCAACAGGAAAGAAGTAGCTCTGAACGCTTTCAGCATGACAATTACCGGTGGATTGCTGACACTTGTGCTATACTCTCAGACACTGACACCAGCTTTAATTTTTTACTTGTTTTTAAAAGTTTTTTTTTTTTTTTTTTTTTTTTGTTACTATTTAAAAGGGGGTTGATTTAAAGAAGTGTCTCATAAAGCTGTTATATGTCTGGAGCAGCTGCTCAAAATCTACACAACTCCTCCTCCGGAAACAGTCCTGCTAAGTTACATCAGATTTTATCTGCATGTTTAACATGATAACAAACTTATAACTTTTTACTCACATTATCGTCACCTTAATATAATCTTCTAAATCTTCTAAAAGTGTAAATTCTGTGTTTAGAAAACTAGTAAGTTCACCCCTGCTGTCGTACATGTGGGATTTTGCAGTATAGTTTTCTATGTGAAGTGAAACTTCAGGGTTTTCATAAAGCTGTTATCTGTCTGGAGCAGCTGCTCAAAATCTACACAACTCCTCCTCCAGAAACAGTCCTGCTAAGTTACATCAGATTTTATCTGCATGTTTAACATGATTACAAACTTATTACCTTTTACTCACATTATCATCACCTTAATATAATCTTCTAAATCTTCTAAAAGTGTAAATTCTTTGTTTAGAAAACTAGTAAGTTCACCCCTGCTGTCGTACATGTGGGATTTTGAAGTATAGTTTTCTATGTGAAGTGAAACTTCAGGGTTTGTTGATGTTTTTGCCATCCTCAGCTACACCATGCCTCTACCAGGAGATGCGTGAGCGTGGGCTTCACTCCACCAACCAGGATGAGCTACTGGAAGACTTTGTGGTGGTGGAGCCTCCCGAGGAGGAACAGGGCATTGTAGTGAAGAGCTACAGACCAGCACAGCTCACCTGGAGCCAGCTGCCACAGGTAAACCTTTTAAATGGAATGACAGTACCATGCAAATCAAGCTCTTATCACAGCTCTCTGTTTGCACTCAGATTATGTGTTGTTGCATCTCGCTTTTACTTTCATTCTTTAAAGGGTAAACAGTTGCTTGACTTGTTCTACTTGCTGTATCTATGCAAATGTTACTGATTTTGCAGAAGTATTGCGCTGAAATACACAGAAAAATAGTGTAGTCTTAACTTTGGTTTTTGCTATTTAGTCATTTATTTTTATTTTGTCTTGCAAAGGTGAAGGACACTGATATTTTAACAGAAATCACGCCTCAAGAGAGAAAGAGACAAGAGGTAAGCGTGTGTCTATATATTTCCATATTTAACATTTCTAATGGGGACTTTCTGCACACTGAGGGGAAATTCATGCGATGCTACATGCTGACCCCTCAGTGGATGTCTGCATGTGTTAGCATGGGCTGCATGCTCTGCAGACTCCAGTTCTATGTGCATGCAAAGCCTTTTTTTGTGGAGAGACTGTTCAGGAGATGTGCCTTTCATCCACACATTTATTTTCATCAATAAGAGAGTATACCCACAAGGATACACAGATCATTATTATGTTCTTGTTTTAGACTTTTTCCTATTGTTCAGCCAAAAACAAGTCCAGACTCTGTTATTGCTCCTAATGCATGTGTACGACATAACAAAGCAGACTGATGCAACACAAATTGCAGTATGAAAAGCCCATTATTAAAGTCCAGATGAAGGCATGAACTGGACTAAACCCAATGGCACTTATATTTCTGTGGGGAATGAAAAATGTTTTGCATTGTGGGGCTACAATAGAAACAGGGAAAATAAAACCCATCCCTGTGTTTAACTCAACTAACATTGGTTAGTGATGTGGTATTGCACTTTCCTAAAGTCAAAAGATTTTTCAAGCAGCTATTTCTATAAAAAAAAAAAAAGGGATGAAGGTCACATTAACGCTTGAAAGCCTAAAATAGTTTAAATGTTAGTACCAAGTATGAGTTAAGTATAGAAAAGTCCACAAAATTATAACTCAGCCACTATCATTTCTATATTTGTTCATTCTTTTGAACCATACACACCTTAAATTTGTCTTTCCTGTTTTTTTATTTAATTCCAAAATCCTTCTAAAATCACTCTTAATCACAGATAGGGTTACATTATGTCAATACTCTGTTTGCTAATCTTTCTTTTGTAATGTGACCTCACCAGAAGTCTAAGATGTCAAATGTTGTGTCAATACCAAAGGTCTACCCTGTGTGTGCTCCTGTTGCTGAATAAAGCCACACCCTGCCAGTGTAATCATACATTGGCAGTCCCCTGAGCAGGTGCTTATTTTACATTTTTGTACCTTTAGACCCCTCATGGATTTAGTTTTAGTATTAAAGCAGTGGGCTCCAGATTGGCAACTTCCTGCAGATATGATACTAAAGCTGAATGCTATAAATACTGTTGTTTTGTGTGGTATACTTGATTCAGCTCAGTCCATGCACTTTGGTCTTCTCTGAGACACTTCACCTTTATTGGAATAAAGATTGTAGAAGGTGTGTCACCACCATGTGACTCTCACCTGATTTCTGTCATAGCTAGGGATGCATGTTATGGGACAGGAAAACAGAAAGATTATGACAGCAAAAGCCCACATTTGGGAAGTAAGAAGTGGAGAGTAAGTAAAGACGTTTGGTGTGTCATGGAGGTTCCCTGTCAGCCTACAAGCCTACATGGATAAGGTACAGTGGCTTGCAAAAGTATTCAACCCCTTTTTCATTACAACCAGTAACATAATGGACCAATAGATAATGGTATGAATGGGTGAGACAAATAAATAAATAAATAAATAAGCACGCAAACAAAACAGTAGCACCCCAGCTCCTTCAAGTGGGACTGGTTCTGCTGGTATTCAGAAATCGTTAAATCACTGGTTCTCAGTTAGATTGAGGTCCGGTTTTTGACTTGGCCATTCTAAAACATTTGTTTCCCCTTAAATCACAGAAGTGCTGTTTTAGCTTTGGCTCATTGTCAGAAAGATGAGCCCCAAGCACAATGCTGTCTGTTACCTTTAGTGGACAAACTTTTCAAGGCAGTTTTTTTTGTGGCACCATATTCTTTAAATTATGTGATGGTGGATTCAGTGATGGTCTGTGGGATTTTTTTTTTTTTTTTTTTTTTCCCCACAACTGACCTGTTTAGGTCTTTCACACTTAGTTTCATGCAGGTAGACCTAATTTAATTCATTATATGACTTCAGAAAGTGATTATTACCAGCACCAGAACTTCTTTAAGGGCCTCATATCAACAGGGGGAATACATATATATGTACCACTTTTTAGTTTTTATTTTGATTTTTACGATTTTATTTGTGTTTTTTATTTCCACTTTACCAATTTGAAGTATTTTGAGTAGTTTCATTACATAGGGCGAGAAACAGTTCATTCTAATTCCAAGATTATAATAAAAGAAAAAAACAAATAGGGGAAAAACAAAGTGGGGTTGAAGTTGAAGGTAAAGAGGGGTGTCAGCAGGTTCTGTGGAAGGCAAAATGCAATAGGACCCTATACAACCACAATGTGTTTTATTTAGTTTTAGTTTTGTTTTGTTTTGTTTGCACCTTTACACTCAATCGGGGAGGCTGTAACTCAGGAGGAAGAGTAGTCCTCTACCAAATGGAAAGTTGGTGGATCAATTCCAGGCTTCCCCTGGCTACATGTCAACGTGCAAGACACTGAACCCCATGCTGCTCCCCCGATGTGTCTATTGGGGTATGATTGTGTAAGAAAGGAGAAAAGCACAGTATAAAATCTGAGAAGTGCTGTTTGAGTGTGTGCTTGAATGTGATATGTAGTGCCAACGTGCTTTGCGTGGTCAACATGTGACTAAAAAAAGTGCTATATAAGTACAGTCCATTTACATTTTATATGTGATTCTTTAACAGGCCATTTTTGAGATCATCACCTCAGAGCATTCATACCTGCACAGCTTGGGCATCCTGGTACATCACTTCAAGAACAGCGATGCACTAAGGAAAACCATGACGACCACAGAGCACCACCACCTCTTCTCCAACATCTCTGTCATCCACAACATTAGCCAACGGTCAGCACAATACCTTTCTCTAACACTTTTTTTATTTTGATACGCTGATAAAATTATTTATTTCATTATCATCATAATAAAAGTTTTTTTTTAATGAAAGGTATTAATTGCCTAT
Source organism: Melanotaenia boesemani (assembly GCF_017639745.1). NCBI lineage: Eukaryota > Metazoa > Chordata > Actinopteri > Atheriniformes > Melanotaeniidae > Melanotaenia > Melanotaenia boesemani. The sequence goes on from NC_055694.1 coordinate 20,670,868, forward strand.
CATTTTGTTTTCTGTTAAGCATCTAACTTGTGCATGTGTGTCAGAATCTTTTAAAAATACCAGCAGGTTTGAGTAAAAAAGGATCTTATCAGAGAGAAAGAAGCAGAATAATAGTATCTTCATACAAGAATTGTTGTGCTTTTTCAGTAGAACCGCATATTGTGTGTTTTTATGTCATGGTATCACTTTGAATTCCCACTGAAACATGGTCTCAGGGAGAGTAAGTTTGTTTAAAGTTTTAGGTTGAGTATTTTCCCCTAGCATGTTCTTAGTATCCTGCAGGCAGGTTAACAAGTTTAGACACGCAAGCTAAACTGGTTCTGCTGCCTAGCTGCTCAGAGTGGTATTCCCGGGCTTTAAGATGGTAATATTTTTGAGAACTGCCTTTGTGTGCTGCTTTTAACTTAATAGATCAAGTTTTATCAGCAACAGAAGAAGCAAGTTTCCCTCTTTGATTCTGAGAGAGTAAAATAGGATCTGTCAGGGGAGATTCTGTTTGACAAGTCTGGTCAACTCACAGCATCTGTATGTGAATTTGCCATTTAGTTTCTTCCTGGGTGGGGCTGTTTTGTTTTAGGTATCATTTTACAACTTTATGTTTAAAAAGAAAAGGCCGAAACCTGCCTTTACTGATGTGCTAAAAATGGAAAGGCTTTTATGATTTGGCACAAAGGGACTATGTGGATGTTGTAGTGAAAAAAAATGTTACATTAATTCTGTATAAAGGCACAATGGCTGACAAATAATTTTTAATAGTTACAAAATTATGCAATAACAAAGGTGACTTTAGTTTATCTGCAGCATCATTGTGTAAATACATTGTAATACAAATAAAGTATTCTAAATTTAGCGTAAGGATTTGATTGTTGTACATCCCTCTGATGCAACCAGCTACAAGGGGAAAACCCTCATACGCTCATCTCTATGTGGTGTAAGTGAACTTGTAACATTTTTACTTAGATGTTATAATTCATTTTAGCCCCAACACGCTGAGCTGTGTGTATACCGGTTGCATCACTGATTTGTTGGATTTTCAGTTTTTTTAAGGACCTGGAACAACGTCACAATGAAAACCCAGTAATCCGAGACATCAGCGACATAATTCAGAACCATGCTGCCCATCACTTTGAACCCTACATTGTCTACTGCTCCAATGAAACCTTCCAACAAAGGACGCTTCAGAGGCTGCTGTGAGTGGCAGAACAAACTAAAACAAGCTCTTGTGTGACTCCTGTAACACGACAGAATGCGCTGAACTTTTCTCTTTTTGTGTCTCTTAGGAACAATAATACGGCATTCAGAGATACTCTGAAGCAAATCGAGACTAGTTCTGAGTGTGGAGGCCTCCCCATGCTTTCCTTCCTCATCCTACCCATGCAGAGAGTAACCAGGCTGCCACTGCTGCTGGATGTTAGTTTAATGTTTACCCTCATAAATGAACATGCTCTCAAATATATAAATATATATATAAATATATATATATATATATATATATATATATATATATATATATATATATATATATATATATATATATATATATATATATATATTATACACATATTTCCTGAAATTACCTGAACATGTCTGTGTGAGGTAGATACACTGGTGTGGTTATAGTATCTGTTACTATGAACTGGAATGTGAACAAAGCTTTACGTAATCTCCAAAAGACATCAAGTTGAGACATTTCTTGTATATTTTAAGCAATATAACAGACAAGGAAAAAAGTTGAACTATTTTAAAAGTTTTAACTATTGTCATTTTGGCTGTTGCCATCTGCCATAGTCAGTATTTAGTGATATCAACATTGGCAAATATTACCGCATTAAATGCTGAAATATCCATCTATTTACCCTGTAAATGCCTTCTACCTCCAGAGATTTATAAGTCTGCATGTGCTTAGTTTTAATGGTCAGTTTTGGCCTCTTCAGATCATTATCCTATTGTAGAAGCCATCTTTTTTACATCATCTTTTAGTTTACATATTTTATGAGATGATTATAATTGATACTTCATTAATCCCAATTGGGAAATTGTTAGTGTATCATATGCAAATTACACTACGAGTAGTGGGCCATTTTTCAGCAACCAGGGTGCAGTTGGGGATAAAGGACCTCTGTCTATATGTCTGTCTTTAGTTTAGTTGAATGGCAGCACAGTTACCAGGTACTGCCAACTAGCAGTTTTCTGAAAGTTTTCTTCTTTAACGTGGCCTTTAACTGCCAGTCCTAATGATAGGCAGCTGTTCAGAGAAGCCACAAGCTGTGGATTGTTCATATGAGGCCTGAGTGGGCTAATCATTTTTGAGTCATTGAATATGTATTGCTTTGACATTTGAAAATGGTCGGGCCTTAAAATAACTGATCCATTTTTTACCTATGGCTTATGTTTAAGTGTAAACTTCTCACATTATCTCACAATGTTCTCCAGTTGTAGCCATTAATAATGAAAATGAGATGAAGGTCATTTGCCAACAGAAGAAAGTAATATTTTAACTTTTTCCCCTTTTTGTCTTCAGACAATCTGCCAAAAAACGAAACCTCAGACAGCGGAGTACTTTGCTGCTTTGTGGGCCCTGCAAGCTATGAGCAAGGTATAGATGTTGACAACTCAAATAAATGCTTTGAAAACACTCAAAAGTCACGTGTCTGTGTTTCTGTGATTGTTTAGTTGTAACTGCTACAATTATCACCTTGACAGTTGGTCACTAGCTGCAATGATGGAGCAAGGCGGATGGAGAGGACAGAGCAGATGTATACTATCCAGAAGCAGATGGAGTTTGGAAAAATCAAGGTACGAACTGAGCATGTTTCTGCAGAGACGCATTCAGGGTTAGATTAGGTTGTTATGTTGTATGAACGGCAGGAAGCATAAATCTACATGGACAAAGCTTTGAAATGATTTTACGCCTGTAATGATAGAGCCAGTCTGGTACAGAGAAGGACTTCTTGGTTTTCTTGGCTAACCATGTGTTCTCACAGCCTTTCCCACTGGTGTCATCATCACGCTGGTTGAAGAAGCGGGGTGAGCTCGCCATCTCCACTGAGGAGCTCAGCATATGGAGGGCTTTCAGCACCAGAAGCTACTACCTGTTTCTCTTTAATGATGTACTGATTGTCACTAAGAAGAAAACGTGAGTTCACATGCACAGCTTGTTTATTTATATTTTTCACTTAAGTTGAATAACATTTTGTTGATAAAGATGAAAATGTGTTTTTAATGAATGGGGCAAACTGATGTTGCTATGTCACAAAATGCTTTAGTGATCTTAAAAAGGGAGCTGGTAGCTGCACATGTTTTCCAAGAGACTTCACTGACTTTGTTTTATAATAGCTTGTGAAAATATAAGCAAATATTCTCCAACACATCCAATCAAAATGCACAATTTAGAGTCTGAGCAAATGAAATCACATGTAAGACTAAAGAGCAAACCTGTTTGGGCATCAGCTGTTGAAGAATAGTGGATGATGTCACTTATGGTGTATTAAAGTAATGTGGTCATTTTTAGGTGACTTTTTAGGTGAATAAAATAAAAGGGGTCTGAAACTAAGTGGATCCAGCTGCTGGCAGGGAGCATGAGAAGTGGATGGAAAAGGGACAGCAAGGAGAGAGGATGGATGTGGTGTGTGCATACTTGAGATTCTTCAATCTTGCATTAAGCTAGTCAGCTCGGCTGGGTACAGCTGTCTGTTTTGAATTAGGGAGAAAGCAAACAATGTCAGCTCAGAGAAGGAGTTGCCTACAACATTGGAGTCATTTTAGTGCTTCCACAGTCAACATTGTGACCTAGTCCCTCGGCATCAGGTGATAAAATATTAGATGCTTTAAAAGCAGTTATCCAAGGAATATAGTTTAACTATTTTTTATGTGTGTATATATATATGTTTAGTCAGAGTATTACTGATTCCGTCCCTACATGCTGCAGCCAGTGACTGAACATAATAAAGTCATGATTTTCTGTCTGTCCAGTGAGGAGAGCTTTGTGGTGCTGGACTATGCTACTCTGGAGAATGTGGAAGTGGAAGTCGGGGAGGAAACAGATGTACAGATGTCTCCATCTGCCAAAACCAACTCCAGCAACCTTTCCTTCAAACTGAAGATGAGCAGGAACAGCGAGGGGAGATCAGAGCGAATCTCCTTAGTAGCTGACTCCAGGTACTGCTGCCCTAAGCCCCCATCTAATGTTTTTATAGCTCCAATATTCACTTAATGTACCAGAGATGGGAGTTGACATTTGAAAACACATCTGGAACTCCATCCACTTATGACTTCTATCAATCTGTCACAGAACTGAACAGAAATAAATACAACTACAGGCTTAATCTTTTGAATATCTAGTTATAGATGCAATTAATTCACATTGCCACCCACACATACACTCTGAAAATGGGCCATTATGTGTTTGGCTCCCTCTGCTGACAACGTCTTAACTGCAACCTGCTGCCATGTTTTACAAAAACAGACTTCATTGTATAAACCTCTGATTCTTTTTTTTTGCCAAGGGTGGACCGTGCACGCTGGATAATCGCTCTGACAGAGAACAAGCAGACGGGTGTATTGACTTACAGAGATGGTAGGTCTGCATGCTTTAATTACATGGAGAAATTCTAAATGTAAGTGTGGCCATCCTTTTCAAGGACTTCATGAAAGATTTCTCTGGAAAGTAATTATGTGCTATCATTTGCAGTTATTTGTTAAAACTGGATCAGATGGCTAAATGACTTTTGAACAGACATGAGATACGTTTTCTTTTAAATGAATCTGTTTAATTAAAGTCTTACACTCTGATGCCACAGCTTTAAAGATTTTGATGTGACCGTTACAGTATATTTTCGTTACTGTGTGAATGTTTTCATGTTCTACAACTTAACGTAGACAAAAAGGGTTAAAAGTTGCTGGAAGGGTTTTACGTCTGTTTAATTTTAGGCCCTTAACCTTAATAAAATAAAATGTCTTAGATCAGATTCTGACATTAAAGCAAAGAACCAACAAAGGCTTATGTGGAACATGGTTTTTGTTTTTAACAATCTAAACGGATACCTATTAAAGACCACTTACCAGACATAAATTTTAGTTATATAAACAATTCAATGCATCAATGTTTTAGATCTACCGCAGTATGAGGCCACCAAAGCCTACATGCCAAAGGAGCCAGATGAACTTGGCCTGCGACAGGCTGAGCTTGTCATCGTCCTGCAAAAAGAGGAAGGTGAGTTCTACATGGCTCCATCACTAAATAAGAAGCATCACATTGTGCTTGACACTTGTCACCCTCTAAATTTCACATTAAAGCAGACAACTGTTTTAATTCATTTTCCCGTGTTCTTCCTAGCATGGTGCTATGGGGAGAGAATGCGGGACGGAGAAAAGGGCTGGTTTCCTGCAAACTGTGCCACAGAGATTACCAACCCCACTGCCATGGAGGACAATGTACAACGTATGAAGCGGTTGCGCAAAGAGACAAATGTTTGAATGGCCAGTGGGCATACCATGTCAAGATTTGCTAGAGTGGACAAAATGCACACACTAGTAGATTAGCACTCCATATTCAGGTTTTTCCAGACAGTTGCTATTGAATCAGATAGGAAAATAATTACCATAAGTTTTTTTTTTTTTTAAGTCAGCACTGGACAAACTTCACAACAGCCTTAACAGACCATGTGTCATGTTTCTAGAAAATGTAGCCATGAGGTTTCTGCTTCATTTAGTTTTTTGTACATTGTTCAGACCGAATTATTTTTAAATTTAAAAAAACTTGCTGCAGAGCCATCTATTAAAGCTTTGTGTTCACCCTGAGTGTGCGTCGAATATATGCTGCACATTTAGAAAAGCAGCATTCCTAACCCAGTGGACCTTTTTACTCATGCAACTTAGTTCTGATGTTCCTGTATAAATGTAATGTTTTTCCTGCATTGTAAAATGGATCTTTAGTCTCAAAATTTGGGCATGCCAAAGTCAACTCTAGTAGTATGTACACTGAAAAGCTGAGTATTTTACGAATAAAACGTCCTGCATCTGCTTGCAATCAAACCTCAAGATGGGGCCTATTGCCAAATACTTGTTACATTTCTTGCATGACAAATCATGAAGACTTAAGTAGATGCAGTTTAGAAAGTATACCTTTGTTTTCTATATGTGTAGACAAACCTTCAATCTATAAGCTTGAAATCTGATGCTTTGATGGCCTGTATACTTGAATCAAATAAAAACCACCACTACAGACAAGTTTTCTGGTTTCTTGAGTTTTATTTGAGCTTGCATTTTGTTAAAATGTTTTGAATACATAAAAAGTTATTTAAAAATGTCAAACTGACCAGATATCAAATTCAATTTTATCTTTAAAAACGATTTGGTGTAAAAACTTAGGACAGGTTTAGAAAAACATTTGTTGTTTCCCCAAAACATTGTAGCTGTCACATAAAAATAATGGGAAAAAAAAACAAGTCTGCATAGATTCTGCAGGCCATTGGTGGTAATCTGGTCAAACACATGGTGCAAGCTTGTGACGATCGTCAAGTCAAATTTTTATTGCTCAGATCTTGATGTTTCTTCTTGTTGACAGAAAAAAAAACTGTAAAAGAGTAAAGGCATTTTAGCCAACAGTTCATCTGTATGTTGTACATTCATTCAATGTTATAACCATTAGGGGTTTCTTATTTGGCACTCTGCATAATGACATGCCTGAAAATGTGCATTACTACCAGATAGCAGAAAAGCATCCAAAAGTTGTTGCTCATATGAAAGCCAGCCAAAAGGGAGAGGACTTTATGGTGCCTGACAGTTTGCTTTATCAAATCCACTGAATGACCTCTTTCGTTGGAACACCCACTGGTGATCTCCCTCCTCTCAGAAAGAAAATAAATTATAAAAAAAAAAAAAGAAAAAAAAGTGGCTTCACATGAGCATCAGCTTTTGTGGAGGGGGTGGTCCATTGATAAGCTAGACAGCTACAAAACCCCTCTGGAGAACAATGACAAAAATGTTTTTCACTGTGGTCAGTCACTGATTGTGAAACTGAAAGCACAGACTTCAGACTTACCCGGACGATGGTAAAAGATGGTAGGTGCCGGTGGGCATGTTGTTTCCTACTCAGCCCCACCCTGCTGGGCCTCGGGAGCGGACGTTTTCTCTGCAGATGGGTCACCCGTCTTGGCCTCCTTGTTGTCCTGGCCAGGTTTGCCACCAGTCTGTTGGCGTCTGCGGCGGTAGTTGTAGTTACGACGATAGCGCCGCTGGCGTGGCTGTTGATTCTGACCACTTTCGCCGCCTTGGTTCTCCTTGTCCTCCTCACCATCCCGCACTGGTCTGGGACGGGGTGGACCTCTAGAGTAAACAGGCAATAAGGAAGATTTAAGCTACTGGTTGAACTATTAAGTAGAAAAATAATGCATAGAACACAATCATATGGACAAGATGCCACTTTAAAATAACAAGAATTGTAGATAAAACAAACAAATTTTTTTGCAAATGCTGACATACTGCTGCTATTTGAGGTTTGGCTGCAATAAAAGGAGAGCTTCTCTGGCCAAATGTGTGGCACTTTTGCTAGTGTCACACGTGGCCCCAAAACTGATCAAAAGAAACCAACACTTCACTCTACCAATTATTGCTGCCCTCCATCAATGAAGCAAACATGCAAACCTTGGTCTGAACCTTGGTCGGAAGTCTCTGTAGTAGTTCTGCCTCACTGGTTTGTTCCCCTGGTCTGGACCTCCCTGGCTCTCGTCACCCTCACCTCCCTGAAAGTAAACAGATTAAACAATAGCAGGCATAGGTTCTTTAAGTGTCAACAGTTGTAATGAAACTGGGAGATTTATTGTCTAGTAGATTGAGTGTTTCTACAAAGCTGAGTAGATGGGGTCTATTTGAGTCCATTTGCATCATACTGGTAAGACCCCCGATACACCAAGATTTGTTGATCACAACCACGTGAGTGTAAGAGAGGAGAGGGTTAAGAGGCAAGTATGACATGATCAAGTGCCCTGACTTTGTCATAGGACAACTGGGTTTCTGCTTCAGGATAGTAGCCCTCTGACAGCATACCTCAGTCATCTCTCCGCGTGGTGCGTTGGTGTACGGGGGCCGGCGGCCGTAGCGTCTACGTACAAAGTATGGCGGGTAGCGCCGTCTTCCAGGGTACGTGGGTCTGCGCTGTTGTTGCTGCGAGTCTCCTTCAGGGGCGCTGTCTCCCCCCTCTCTGCCTCCTTTGTCACGTCCTCCACTGCCAGGCTCGCCTTCTCCATCGCTTGGATAGTTCTCTGGATAGTCTCCTCCACGGGGAGGGCCCCTCCTCCGGGGGTAACGCCTGTAGCGGTTCCTGTCAGCGGCATACTTACTTCCCTGGACTGCAACGCCTCCTGGGCCAGTGACATTTGCTGCTTCTGCTCCCTATGCACAGAAATTATTTATTGCAACTGACAGCCATGACAGAAAATACACAAGATATTTTCTTTAGAAGGTACTAAACAAAACAAGGAAAAGAATATGTGAATAAAATCCACACTGACCTTCTCTCCTTCGACTACATCAAACTCCACAGTTTCTCCATCTCCAACACTGCGAAGATATTTTCTCGGGTTGTTCTTTTTTATGGCTGTCTGAAATCATCAATAAATCAGATGTTAAACTTCTTAATCAGAGATATTTGTTTTTGTTTTTTAAACAAGAATATAACACTACTATCAACTTACCTGGTGTACAAAAACGTCCTCTTTTGTATCATTCCTAAACAAGGAAGAACAGTTTTAAGTTAATATCTTGCTGAGCCGTTCAATGTAACACCGCCTCTACAAACAGATTGCAAATAAGCTGGCAAGTGCAAGGATTAATTAAGTACTGCCGTTTCAACAGTATGGAGAGCAGAAGAAAAATTAATCTGGTCAGCTCTGTAACCAAAGCATAACCATAATAGGATTGAGAATGTTCTTTCTTTACTCACGCCCACACAAATTATATCAAGAGTCTCTATGAAGCAAAAACAGCAAAAGGTTCACTTACCTATTGATAAAACCATATCCATTCCTGACGTTGAACCATTTGACTGTACCCAAGACTTTTGTTGCTGAAATGAGACATACACTTAATTAAATAAACTAAACAAATTAAGTAATTTCAGTGCAACACTTAATATAACTCCTGTTTTCTACCAATAGGTGAACAGTTTTAAACATCAAAAGATGACTAACAAAGTAATTAAATAAAACATCATGAAAACTAGCCATGGCCACACATTATGTTGAAGTTATATTTAACTTCCAACTGTCACTCTTATTATAGATGCTGATGCTTAGGAGTGCCTAGTGCCAGCTGCTCCCGGTGTGAGACATGAACCATAATGAGCAAGAGAACACACTACTTAGGGCGGATTTATGGATTCAACACTATCCTCCTCATGGTTCCAGATTGTCTCGCAGAACTGTGATATGCATGTCATAGACGGAAGCAGGGAGTACGCTGAGGAAGCCTCATGCGTTTCTGATGTTGCAATACTACAGACCTACTGCCCCATTTTCTGACGTAAAGCTCAGGACGTGAGCTTTCACACGTGGTAGAGTCGCACCCGGATACTTTAGCAAGCAGCAGCCTCCCCTCGCCTGTTAGCTTAGCTATGTAGCTCCGAGTATGAGAACCATGTGGTTGGAGTGGAGCCAGTAGACGCAAATGAACATAACACGCCAGACAGTATCTACTGTGAAATTTAAATGTTTTCGAAGTGAGACGAAAACGAGCACTAGTTATTCTGTCTTCGTCATTAATAACAGTCAAGTGGCAACATAAAATCGCCACCACACGGCGGACATTTTGGGTGGCCCTTTCAGCCATGTAAATAGCTACAGTTAGCTGGCTAGGCTAATATGGCTTCGGTAGCTATCGAAGAGCAATCGTTAAGAATCTAGGCCACAGTAACAGCCCAGAAATTCGACCAAAACTAGACAACCAATGACATGTGTAACCAGGGAGGTTGAGAATCGATATTAAATAGAATAGTTTGCCCGACTGGACCGGACAAATGTGTGTGTTCCGACTATTTAGAACAAAATACTCAAACATGGAATCAGGTTCTTCCCTGCGAACAAAGGGATAGTAAGCAGCTAACGTTTGTAGCCAGTTAAGTTGTAGGTAAGAAATGAGACTGTGCGCTTTTCAGGCTGCCACGCTACTAACAGTTACCGTTGAGGTTCCAACCGTTCAGGGTCAACCCCTATATTTTAAAGACTATGGTGGGAATGTAAACATACTGGTCCCGATAAGGGCTAGATTTAACTCTAACGATTCTCCATGTGACGGACGGTTGGATTCAAAGGTATCTCTAGCGGATATTTGACGTGAGGAGGCCGATGAACAGAGAAAATGCACAGGCTGAAATCCGTGCTTTATTTGAATACTCACACGATCTATTTCGAAATTAAAATTTAATAAACAGGTTAAAGTAATGAAAAATTTAAAACTATCTTTAATTAAGTATACCGGTCGGGCTTTAGGATGACATTAGCCTTCCGCCAAATGGATTTTTTTTTTATTCGATATCGCCAGTTAGCATTAATATTAGGACTACGGTTTGGCTACTTAACTAATTATTATAAGTTTAAGTAAAACACAATATTTTATTGAACCATTCAATTAAAAATACAATCCCAAAGATTACCTAAAACCGACTAATGTGAAAGTTCACGTAATGTGTATTTATTTTATTCTTTCAAATTCAGAAATGCTTACAATGAGCGACATCATCATATTGTTTTACTTTACAGTCAATTCAGCCACGGGTCGGATTAGTGGAAAGAGCAACCACCACTTTGGCGCATCGCCCTACTTTAACACAAAACATGTAGCTATATAGTTAGCTTAACTAGCTTCAACAGTCTTACCGATGACCTTCTTATCCCCCGCGGAAGCTGCGGCTGCCGGGCTGGATGGGCTTTCCGCATCGGCAGCAGGCTGCGGCGGTTGTTGTGTCTCGGCCTCGCTGCTCATGGTTACTACTGGTTGGTAATGGCTTCTGCCGGCGGCGGCTCTCTGCTATTTTTCCCGGTGCTAGATGGTAACCTGGGCCGGCGGTGGTGGGGGCTACTGCCTTCGGGCTCTCAGCTTTCCTCTTTCCGCTCCCGTTGCCGATCGAACTGGGCAGAATGAGTAACAGTGCCGGGGAATGTTCCTGTTGGAAGGTCCGCCCTACTCACATGCCAATTGGCTGGAATCTGAAATGTAGATGAAATCGACTTCTAATTGGTTCAGACAACGGCCAATCTCGTTGGATCGAAGCGTTTGCTGAAATGATTGGTCAAAGAGATTGTACCTGTCTATTTTCACCGCCCTGTAGTGATGTCAAAGCCAGTCAAACCAGACAGATAAGCTTGACCCTTTTGAACGTGTCTTCCAGAAAGTCAAGTTAAAGGGGTTTTACTTGAACATGACACTAAACTTAGATTAGTTTTACATACTGACACAAACGGCTAGCTTTCGTATTGGTGTCTGACCAATTTCGTGTTAAATTTGATACATTTTAACAGAATTGTCATACATTAACACACACATTGGTGACATGCCACATGTGCTGCATTTGAGTGTGGGGAGAGCCACACTCAATAAATGCAGCACCGTAGAACTTTTTTTTCAGTGACAAATGACCAGTTTAAAAGAAGAAAGGGAAACCCTTAATATTTGTTCCTGAATATGACAATCTTTTAGTCATTTTGACACTTTTTACAACTGCAGCTGGAGGTTCTTATGGTGGCACTCTAAAAAAATCACCAGTAATACCGTATTCTGAAACATTAAAACACAAAATGTGTGAATTAAACAATGAAAGTGACTATTATTGAGATGTGGTACTACCACACTTTGTATTATGTTGTCCAAGATAAAAGGTTATCCAAAGGTTGATTTCACCCCAGTGAAACAAAAATGTATAAACAGTTAATACACTGACCATATGTGATTGAATCTTGTAATCTTTTGGTAGAGATTATTTCAGTCCTGCTCTGTGTACAGTTTCTACGAAATTATCATTTTATGCGTACACAAAAACTAAATTGTGATTGAGTCCTACGGTCATTTTGTGTGAATTCAGAAAGTCCACTTCCACTAACACAAAGTAGACAAACCCAGACTGAGAGCGAGACAACTCCACCCCAGCTCCCCCTGCTCTATTGTCATGTTAATGCTCCATTGGCACCGTTTATGAGCACTGGCCGATGTGTGAAGAGCTTGCTGTTAACGACCGAGCTTCTCACTCCCACACACAAAAATAAACCCCAGAAGGCCTTCCCATGGAGAGAACCCCTTTTTGAAGAAAAAAAAAAACCTTCTTCCTGCCTCCATAAGAACAGAGACTCCATCTGAAAGGTTTTCTTTATGCCAAGGGAACGATGTCCAAGGCAGTAGAGGGGAGAGCATGAGTGGGGGATGGGGTCTGGAGGCTTGGATTTGTATAGAGGGCTAGGATACATGAGGTAGCTGCAAGTTCAGCAGAGGATTGCTTGGCAGTGGAGTGTGTGCCCTCATTTGCTCCATAGCTACAAGGCTGACATTAATACAATTAATTATCACAGTGTACAACATATCTTTGTTTAATTGCTGATAAAGTTCTCTGAAAACCTGAGCGTTAAAGCAAATGGTTAATTTTTTCAGACATGACATATGTTTGTATAGCTGAGTGACAACACAATTAGATGTCAAATCAAATGTTTGCTGAACACATATTAGGGGGAAAACAATGGACAGAATATTTGTAGTTGGCCAAACTAAATTTTCAACTCATGTCTGATCAAAAATTTTAAATAGACTTTTCACTGTGATCGAAACAATAATGATATTTTATAATAAGGACAACTTCTTATGACAAAAAAGAAAGAAAACAGCAAAAATATATAAAAATGTACAAATTTATTTAAAAAATGGATATATGGTGATCACAAACACATTTTCCCATTAGTCTGAAAAAGGCAGAAATTGAAACAAGTACACTGAACATTAAGTTTTACCAAATTTATCCTCAAAGAAAAAATTAGGTCTTGCCACAAAAGAATATGACTTGAATAATTTGCAATTTGATGCAGCAGTTAGTCTGAAATCTAAAGAGGCTTTAATGAAGTACAATCGACCTTCAATCTATTCCGTATGGGAAAAGGTATCCTTTACAGGGAAGTTATACAGTTACCATTTAGACACTATTTAACACATACAGAAATGTGAATTTCTCATCCACGTAGCTAGCAGGTTCACATCTCTCCACATTGAGCAATGACGATTGGGAGTTTTGGCTTGTTGTTGGGGCCCGTGGGGACATTCTGTTTGCAAGGAGCAAAAAAAGTCATAAAAATGACAAAAGACTTCCATCATCCTCAACAGTATAATTAGTTGTTACATAAATATGATGCAATAAAAACATTGATAGACTGTGGGTGTTAGTTACAGGAAGGATATATCTTTTTTAATAGCTGCATATGCATTTAGTTTTAAACATCACAGCAGCGATGAAAGCTCATAAGTCATTGTCCTATGCATGTATGCTGACATCAACTTCAATTGAGGAAAAATTAAAATAGCTACACGTCCACAAAGTGGATATATTACAACAATATTACCAATTGTTGAAGCACAAAGAAATAAACCTACAGAAAAAAAATTAAGTTTTTACCTCAATTTTTCTCATTATCAGCAGACCATCCACCACTTTTCCTAAGAGTTATGAATGCAACAGTTTTACTCAGACAAAAATTAGGGAAACAACTTTAAAATCTATGTGTGTACATTTCAAAACATTTGATTCACTCACCAAAAACAACATGTTTCCCATCTAACCAATCACATTTAGTGCAGGTAATGAAAAACTGACAGCCATTTGTTCCCGGACCACTGTTTGCCTGCACAAAAGATGGATGAGAAAGATACACTTTTCTTAACTCAAATAAAAAGCACATATTAAATCTTCCCATTTAAAGAAGTTGTTTTTTTATAGAATAAAATGACTACAAGAGCACCCCCACCTGGACAAATTACATCCCTTACTGATTTTAGAGCCCTTTCCATAGATTCACACACATACCATGGAAAGAAGACCAGGTGCAGAATGCTTCATTTTGAAGTTTTCATCTGCAAACGGACCTCTGTAGATGCTGCAGATACCAGTCCCATCACCCTTCATAACAGATAAACAGTGCATACATTAGCATTATAATAATAAGGCTCACCGTGGAGAGAAAAAAAAATGTAATTTCCTTTTTATCCACAAGAGGGGGGGGGGGGGGGAGAAAAGCAGTTTCCATAAGCTGGTGACTGGTGAAAAGAATAATAAAAAAAAAACAAACAGTGTTTAAACTACACTTAAGAGTTTGCACATTTCTGTCTGTTGGGTATACGATAAATATTAAAACTAAGGAAAAACTTAAGAAAAGAACAAAAACATTATGAAAGGTATAACTTTGAAGGAGGAGAGGAGAGCATAGTGTTGGCTAATGGGTTGGACACATTATTCCTTATACATTTGTTGTGTTTTTTATTGTCTTTTTGGGAAATGAACATCTGCTTCAGTCTTTCTATAATTTAAACACTGGACTGATAAGCAAATGAGTGTGAAAGGAAGTGAGAGGGAATGTGGATGAGTGAGCGATGGAGTCAGCAAATGACTACTGGGTAAAAGAAATTCAAATGACTGATTAGAACAGTCACGGGTATAAAAAAAAAATACACTACTTTTTAATTCATTTTAAATTGGGGAAATCCTTCCTTTCCTCATTTAAAGCTATTAAATAGGCAAGGCAGTTTATCTGTATAGCACATTTCATGTACAGGACAATTCAAAGTGCTTTACATAAAACAAAGACATTACAGGTATTTAAAATAGTAAAAGGCATCAACACATAATCACAATAAAATAATAAATTACATTAAAATTATTAAAAGCAAGATAAGTTAAAAAAAAGTTACCATGCAGAATTCATGCATTGGCGCATGAGAAAAGAAATGTTTTTCCAACATAACTGACCCATAGATCAGGGCAACTCAATTTGGTCCTACAAGGGCCAGCAGGTTTTCAATTCATTCCTACCTCAACAAACCTGACTAAAATTAAATGGATCAAACAGCTTATGACATCCTACACAATGACTAATTTGCATCAGGTGTGTTAAAACAGGGATACTTGGAAAACCTGCTGGGTTGAGGCCCTCGTAGGACCAAATTGAGTAGCCCTCATAATACTACACTTGAAATGAGTTTTATTTACTTTATCTACTGCAATGAGGTTTAGTGTAAATGTGGACTGAAAAGATAATATCCAATTCACTGTTCAGAATTTTAAGCTGAATTTGACTTTTATGGAGCTAAATCATTTCAAAAGTCATCTTAGTGCATAGTAGAAAGTCAAGTCACAATCTTCCAGAGAGAAACCTGACAGCTCTGGTTTTATAATGACAGTTTGATCATTCTTTGCTGTGGACCAAGTATACATTATACTATATTATAAAATGCCAATGCCTCAATAACTTGTCATGTGTTAGGTGTTGTCTTGGTCTAATGTCAAAATGTGAACAGTATGATGTAGTGTGTGTGTATATATATATATATATATATATATATTCATCGTGATTTTTGGACAGGAAACTGCTTCCAAAAGACAGTGAGAAACTTTTTATTTATTATTATTTTTTTTATGAATGCGGTTTTAATTTATGCAAGACAGCAAAGACATGCTTTCTGACTTTTACAAGTGTAAAGCATAAATCGGGTCTTCTTCTGCCTCTGGTTCAGTGAATCTTGGTCATAGCGAGATGGAACTTCCAGCTGTGGAATCTGTGAGATGTGAGCTTTCAGTAGAGGAGTCGTTGGCTCGTGTTCATGGGGAGACATCGTCTGTTTTTACATGTTTTTTGGACTTTATGTAGCTGGTCTTTGAATTATGTGTTGTCTTAACTGTATGTGTTGGTCATAGAAATGGTTTTACTGAGCTGTTAGCTGAGATTCTGGACTTTCTGGGGATACCACAGACCTGACGTTACATCTACAGACGAGATGTTAACCCCTTAACTCCCGGTAACGGAGGCTGCAGGTGCAGTCAAACTTAAAATTAAAGTTTAGAGAATTTATGGGCCACAAATCTGGATAATGAAGCACTGAAGGTGCATGGATGGAAGTTATTGTGCATATTGTGAATATTTCTCTCTCCTCACCATCTAGAAGCTGTGAGATTCAAATCCTGTTTCTGTCTGTTCACCTGATGCTGATATTCATCACATATTGTTCCTTCTGTGTTTAGAAGGAAGCAGCTTCACAGCTTTAAATTCATCCTGCTGACTTTTTACCTTTTAGTTAGTAAATCCTGAACATTTCATCCTTCTTTCTCATAAATATTTGATTTTATAAATATAGATGAAGAAATATTTAAACTGTTGCTGTTTAAAGAGAAAACTGCTGCTAAACCTGTTTATGTGTTTAGTGCAGGGGTCTGCAGCCTTTCCAATCCAAAGAGCCATTTTTCCCTCAGCCAGCTAAATAAAACTACTTTAGAGCTGCAAATGTTACAAGACTTTTCAAAAAGGCAACTTTATATATATATATATATATATATATATATATATATATATATATATATATATATATATATATATATATATATATATATATATATATATATATAGCCACCATAGGATATTTGTTATTTTTAAAGAACCACATTTTTATTTCCATTTTTAGTTTTTTTTAGGTTTTAAAAGAAAGAAAAACATAAAACCTTTATAAAAAAGAGGATAAACAGACTTTCTTCTAAGGGATGTAGATATTTGTGGAAAATGATGTAAAGTAAAAGAAAAAAAAGTCCCTGGTTTCCAACCTGATGACAAGAAAGATAGACTTAAAAAAAACTATTTTAGCCACATATTTAGAGGCATTGTAAAAGGTCCAGAGAGCTACTTGCGGCTCCAGAGTTGCACGTTGGAGACCCCTGAGTTAGTGTTTGTAAACCAAAATTTACTGCATTTTCTTTATATAGCCGTAGGCCTTCTTTTAAAGGAAAGAGACATTTTGCGTGAAACAATGCGATTAATAATTTTAATCGTTGCCCAGCACTAATAAATAAATAAATAAATAAATATATATATATATATATATATATATATATATATATATATATATATATATATATATATATATATATATATATATATATATATATATATATATATAAATAAATAAATAAATAAATAAATAAATAAATAAATAAATAAATATATAAATATATATATATATATATATATATATATATATATATATATATATATATATATAGAAATGATCTGTGAGTAGTTTATATTTACTGTGAATAAAAAGAAGTGAAAAGAGTACAAAAGAGGTGTGCATGTACTCACATTGACAAAGTCTCCTCCTTGTATCATGAAGTCTTTGATCACCCTGTCAATGACAAAGATGAAAGTAAAACAGTATTAGAGGAAGAAGAGTAATAAGAAGCGGATAACAGTCTGATGTCGGCTGGCAGGAGCGAGCTCTGAACTCAGTGCACACTAGTGGAAGAACTGACTCAACAACCATGGCAACGCAAAAGACGTATGGATGTATGACGATGGTGATGTGTGACAACGTTTGAAACGGACTTCCCCATCTACGCATGTAAGGGAACATAAATGGGCCTTTGGTGTGGTGACTTGAGTACAGAACTTACTGACATATGCTGGATCCAGGCTACGACACATTTCAGGTTCATGTCAGGCCATGTTGAATTGGTGAATTAATCATTTAGCACTTGATTTGTTTAAACAAAGTAGAATAAAAATGTGCAACAGGTAATCATTGTGTTAACCTCTCCGTGCTTCAGATGAATTAATAAGGCAGGAAAGAGAGATTAGTCCAACGATCAAAAGGGTAAAGTTGAACAAATACAAAGGAAATGGTATTTATGTTAAGCTTTATTCATAAACAACTACTGACATAAATAAAGTGCAAACATTTGTAAATGGTTTAGCAAAATTGTTGACTCTATACATTCACACTGACTTAAATTTACTAAATAGAGAACTGTAAACATTAAAAAAACACTAGCAAATTGTTTAATCAGGTATATATTTTAACATACGCGCTTGTTTGGGTTTCAGTTTCAACATTATAATTTTTGTTCTAACTTTGCAAAATGTAGCTGATCCCACTGCCTAAACCCAGGAAGAAAAAAATAAATAAATAAATAAGTAAAAACTTATAAAGAAAGCATTTACTTTTAGAATTCAATAAACAAGACACTCCTTCCTCCCCAATATTATTGCTTGAAACGGCAATGAAGCATCTTCCCTGTTTGCTACAGCCGACAGGCTGAAAATCCTGTGCAATGCAGTATAGACTAATCTGGTAGATGTAGACCCTCCACCATCGCTGAGGTGTCATTTTTTGTGCATGTATGAGCAAAACTGATCAGAATCAGACTATTTTCTTAACGTCAAGGAAATCTGGAAGGATTTGCGCATTTCTCGGCTGTTCAAACGGCAGTGGAAAACTTGAACTATGGGAAAAAAAGTAAATGCGAAGAACACAGAGCTGTGCTTCATGAAGATTATTGCCGTCTCTGTGACACTGAGGAGGTGCGGTGGTTGGCGCTGTTGTCCGCTGATGGCGTGTTCCCATCAGCGGACAAACAGTGGAGGGACACTGGCCAATCAGAGAAGAACTGACATGCTGTCATGGTAGAAGAAACACTGGATTGTATTCCCAACAACAGAAACACGGTAAATTTTGGTGAACAATCATCAATCTGACACTAAATTGTACATTTCCATCTTAATACCATGTTAAGCTGGACAGTATCTGCCACATACTGTACATGGCTGCTCAATCAGCCATAAATATATATATTTTTCTTAAACAAACAACTCTCTCCCACCTGTAGCTTTGTCAACAACTGTTGTTATTTTTTTTCTTTCCTTCTTTTTCTTTTCTTTTACGGATGTTCTGGGTGCATTCAAACCAGGACTGTCTGCTAGACTCTGTATAACTGGGGACTTGGTTCAGGTGGGCGGTGCAACATTCATTCAGACCGAGTTTGTGTTGACAATGCACTACTTAAATTAATCAGACCTATTAAATAACGTGTTTCACTCCCTACTGCATTAAGAATGACTGAAGGAGAAGACAATGAAGAAAAAAATTGGTTCCTCTATTGGTTAATGCAGGACAACTTCCCTTTCTACAATATAATAGCAAAACACGAAGTGGCATCAGATCCTAGTGTTCTTGGGTCTACCATATTTTTAGACACAGGAGCAAATGTAACTGTGCTACCAGAGAATTAGTATCAAGCCTTAAAGCACAGATCAAAGCTGGAGCCTACACAAATAAAATTTTTGGGTGAAGGCATGCCCCCAAAAAGTACATGCCTCTTACAATCAGGGGGAAATTCATGGCAAAACTGAGCACAATGAATAGAAACATTGTCAAAGCTGTGTATGTAGTGGAAGGATTAACAAGGGGCTACTTAGTCGCTCTGCAAGTGTAGCTCTAGGACTGGTAACGAATCGACAGAGTGTCATTGGTCCCACTGTATCAGCGAAACAGCAGTTTCTTTTTAGTGTTCTATAAAGAATACAAGGGAAATACAAAAGAGCTAAAAGATGATGACAAACTGCCTTGTCAACACCCATGTGTCCCACTCCAACAAAAAGTGAAAAAAAAAAGTTGGCAAGCATGGTATAGCTTGCAGTGATTTCCAAAGTGGAGCAGCCACCTGACTGGTGTGCAGTTCATATTTTGATCCAGCTCAAAATATCCGAAATTGCAAACAGACACAGCCCAGCTGAACTGCTCAGGGGCAGGAAATCCAGACTAAACTGCCTTTGCTTCCATCTTAGCCAGAGCTGGTATGGATGGACATTGCCCAGCTAAGAGATAAAGAACAGCAGGAGAGGTAAACAGAGGTGTAACTTAACAACTAGCACAGAGCACGTGACCTAATCAGACTGAACCCAAGAGACGGTGTATAGTTATCTGACATGAGAGAGAAAGGAGTAGTAAGAGCCACTGCAAAGACACCTCAATCCAATCCTATTTAAACACCAAGAGGAACTGTATTGCAGCCACCTTGATCAAGTGCTTGTGAGAAGCCTATAAACTTACAGAATCCAGCTTTGCCAGACAACATAACTGAGGCTAGCAACGGGACTCCACCAGCTCTACACCACCACTGGGACTTGAGAGCGTTCACAGTACAGGTAGAATGCAAGATGGATAACGATGTAGCCATCGGTAGGGGGCACATCACAGAGAAAATTGCAAGTTCTGTTTTGCATCTTCAAGGATTTTGAACTAGGTAAAAGGTACTTTCAAGTGCCTGAGTGATCTAACCGGGGAACAATAATCCTCCTCCCTCAGCTAAAGGAACGGGAAGTCCACCTCACCTTCATAGTTAGAGCTGATTGTTTATAATAAGTGTTACAGAAATGCCAGTTGGCCTGGAAAAGAAAATGTTAGTTTTGTTTTAATGTTACACTGTGAGAATAATTCTACTTATTTAAATGTTTTTAAAGAATCAAATTGAGATTAGACTTGGAAAAAAGACAAACTGGGTTTCTGTATCAATCAGTAATATTATTCTACTTAAAAGAGGGGAGTGGTATCAGTGTTTATGACAGCAGATACAAACCACACCCCTGTGCAGAGGTGAAAGATTACTTCTGCTGAAGAGCAGAAATAAAGTGTGAGTCACTGAGTTAACAGAACCAGTCTCCCTTCAGTCCTTTATTAGATATACTCCGTAGCTCTGTGAGAAAAGTGGCCATACCCTAGAGCTCTCTTGAAAGTGACGTGGTGTGTCTTACAGCACAGAATAAGATAAACTGGCATTCAACATGTGGTAATAGCAGAGTGGCAAAATCTTAATGCTAGCAGGTGTATCAGTGAAAGCTCTGATAAATATTAATGCAAATGAGACTGTCGATGGCTTTGGCCTCAACACTTCTGTTGTAGACTGTTAATGGCAACGTTTTGTAGGTCAGCTTTATGAGACTGATTATTTGAATAAAGATCTCTCAGCAGACGAAGTTTTAGCTTGTTCATCCGATCATCAGCATCATCAGTATTATTTATTTATATATATATATATCATTGTTTTAATTACAAGAATTACCTGTGAAATGTGCAGCCTTTGAAACCAATGGGAACACCATCCTTCCTGCAGGACAGGTTTGGAGACAATAAGAAAATATGCAACATAACCAGCTTATTTAAACTGAATGACAACCACTTAAGCAGTAACGTAATCTGTCAAACTGTAGCTTTGAAAATAAATTCTGTTGTGATTTCCTCCAAACAAACCCAGAAAAATGTTGTAATATTGTGAAACAGCAGCTCATTACACTATCTGGACTTTCTTTGTGCAGGGTTTGACCTTTGTATTATGTTGGATGTGTACAGGTAGTCGGGTGCAGGTAGTTGAACAGACTTAAACACCTGCCAAGGTGGAGCTAGTTTTATCAGATTTGTCAGAAAAACATGTTCCAGAAAACAGAAGTGCTTGTGGCTGGTATTCAGTGCAGACCATGTGAATGATTGATTCTATAGCATCATACTAGGGATTATTACCTCTACCACTTTTTATATGTCTCGTTTTATCACAATCTCACTGATAATTAGAGATTTATTATTGGATCTAAGTGAGTCAACACTTAAAATGAGAAATGCCAACTTTAAAAAAACATTATGATTAACACAAATATTTAATAAATACATTTGCAGTGAAAAGATAAATGTGTCTTTTAGTTATAAAAATTAAACACAGCAAGTGATATTTTTGTTTGTTGTCTGATTGTGCTCATTTTTAGACCCCCTTTGAAAGCAGTGTTTTTTGTGAAGAAAATAACATTTACCTGAACTCTCCTGTACAGAACTGCCTGCAAAAGATTTAAAAAAATAAATAAATAAAAATAAGAAAGAAAGAAAGCAAGAAGTGTTAGTAAACTATTCAAGTCAAATTTTTCTTAACAGAATATGAAAAAAAAAATGTGACTTGGTTCAAACCTGAAATTCTCAGCTGTTTTTGGAACAACATCTGCAAACAGCTCAACCTTCATCCGTCCAACATCCTAAAAGACAGTTGAGAAAACTTTCAGAAATAGTTGTGCATGTGCCAAAGCAAGCACCCTGTTAAGACAAACTGGTTTTTAATGGCATTCAAAACTGTTTTTGGCTACAGGAAATGCATCAGAACAAAAAATAATTAGTCTCCTCCTTTCTGGGCATGCACTCAGTTTGTACTTTGTACTTGCTAATCCTTATCACACAACAGTAATACCTCATTATATTGCAATTTTGATGACTTTATCCAAGTTTATAACTGGCTGGTTTAGTGGCACATTTAAAAACGCTGCAGCGAGTAAGTGTGTTCACAGAACAGAACAAACGTATCGTAGTACATAGAGTATAGCAGATAAATAAAACTGCTCCTCCTGTGCATCTACGGATGGAAACAAATACATAAATGAATTTGGAGCTCACTGAATCCATTTTTGTTTTCTCAGATTAATTTATTCTTTGTACGAGAAGATGTTATGCATACTTGCTAAGAAATGGAGTTCTACTTAAACACAATGCAGATTAATCGTTCAAGATCATTTGGTGTTATGTATAATAGTACAAAAATGCTGAAGTGGACCAACCGGTTAGAGTACTGACAGAGTATTAAGTCATTTTCATGCACACACTGTAATTTATATACAGAGTATGACACTGACACCCATCCAACTCACCAAACATTAATTTACATATCTCCATATCTTTTTACATATTGCTATATTTTCCCTTGGTTGGCTATAAATTAAAATATTTTGAATATACTTTGCATTGTTACCATATTTGTCATGGCTACTGAGCCAGGTTGCGGCTCAATACATGAAATGAATGCAAATATCTGAAAAGACATCCTATCCATAGTCAATACAGTACAATACACTGTGTGCAGAATTATTAGGCAAGTGAGTGACCACATAATCCTCTTTATGCATGTTGTCCTACTCCAACAGGTACAGGCTTGAAAGCCTACTACCAATTAAGCATATCAGGTGATGTGCATCTCTGTAATGAGAAGGGGTGTGGTCTAATGACATCAACACCCTATATCAGGTGTGCATAATTATTAGGCAACTTCCATTCCTTTGGCAAAATGGGTCAGAAGAGAGATTTGACGGACTCTGAAAAGTCAAAAATAGTGAGATAGTGAGGCGTGATCATCGAACAATCCAGCGTTTCATTCAAAATAGTCAACGGGGTCGCAAGAAGCGTGTTGAAAAAACAAGGTGCAAAATCACTGCCCATGAACTGAGGAAAATCAAGCTTGAAGCTGCCAAGATGCCATTGGCCACCAGTTTTGCCATATTTCAGAGCTGCAACATCCCTGGAGTGCCAAGAAACACAAGGTGTGCAATACTCAGGGACATGGCCAAGGTAAGGAAGGCTGAAAAATGACCACCACTGAACAAGACACACAAGATTAAACGTCAAGACTGGGCCAAGAAATATCATAAGACTGATTTTTCTAAGGTTTTATGGACTGATGAAATGAGAGTGAGTCTTGATGGGCCAGATGGATGGGCCCGTGGCTGGATCAGTACAGGGCAGAGAGCTCCACTCTGACTCAGATGCCAGCAAGGTGGAGGTGGGATACTGGTATGGGCTGGTGTCATCAAAGATGAGCTTGTGGGACTTTTTTGGGTTGAGGATGGAGTCAAGCGCAACTCCCAGTCCTACTGCCAGTTTCTGGAAGACACCTTCTTCAAGCAGTGGTACAGGAAGAAGTCAGCATCGTTCAAGAAAAACATGATTTTCATGCAGGACAATGCTCCATCACACGCATCCAAGTACTCCACTGCGTGGCTGGCCAGAAAAGGTCTAAAACAGGGCTACTCAATTCGGTCCTACGAGGGCTGCAATCCAGCAGGTTTTCCATGTATTCCTGTACCAACACACCTGAGTCAAATTAATGAGTTATTGTGTAGAACCTGATTGGCTGTTAGAGCCACCTAATTTGACTCAGGTGTGTTGGTGCAGGGATACATGGAAAACCTGCTGGATTGCGGCCCTCGTAGGACCGAATTGAGTAGCCCTGGTCTAAAAGAAGAAAAAATAATGACATGGCCTCCTTGTTGACCTGATCTTAACCCCATAGAGAACCTGTGGTCCCTCATCAAATGTGAGATCTACAGGGAGGGAAAACAGTACACCTCTCTGAACAGTGTCTGGGAGGCTGTGGTTGCTGCTGCACGCAATGTTGATCGTGAACAGATCAAGACACTGACAGAATCTATGGATGGCAGGCTTTTGAGTGTCCTCGCAAAGAAAGGTGGTTATATTGGTCACTGATTTGTTTTTGTTTTGTTTTTGAATGCCAGAAATCTATATTTGTACATTTTGAGTTGTTATATTGGTTTCCCTGGTGAAAATAAATAAGTGAAATGGGTATATATTTGGTTTTTGTTAAGTTGCCTAATAATTATGCACAGTAATAGTCACCTGCACACACAGATATCCTCCTAAGATACTAAAACTAAAAAAGCCTCACTCCAACTTCCAGAAATAGTCAGCTTTGATATTTATGAGTCTTTTGTGTTCATTGCGAACATAGTTGTTGTTCAATAATAATATTAATCCTCAAAAATACAACTTGCCTAATAATTCTGCACACCCTGTAGATACCACGTTAGAACAATCCGGTCTCCTCAGACCTTCACAAACTTCAAACATGGCAGTTTTATTACGCTGTAGAAAAAAAATAATGGCTATGTGGACAGCTGGAGAAACAATATTGGAGTACAGTATTGGAAACTGATCATATACGGAAACATCTCCAATACTGAAGTGCATTTTTAAAATCAACATCGATAAAGAAAGCTGTGATTGGGCTATTTTCTGGTGTTTAAATATGGAAACAACTACATTTCATCAATCTCACTAGCTGGAACAGGAATTCTTGTTGTCGAATACTTTGGCACTCTTTAGTCTTTTTTAGTTTTTGTAAATGTGAAGCAGATTATTTATACAGTACATAATACTGGAAAACAAACACATAATCTTTACACAGTAGTTCATTACATACAAAATCATTGGTGCACTTTGTGTTTGTAAGTGTAGTACGGCTGCGTAGGTGTCTCCTCCCAGGCTTCAGACGCAGTAGGGCATGTAAATTACCGGATTTGTAACATGTTTATCTGTGCACGAGAGTGAGAAGTGAAGCAGAAGTGCTGGTACAAGGGAGATTTGTCCTCACAGCATCACTGCACAACTTTTCTTTCACTTCATGCATATGTACGGCAAACAGGCATGCATCACATCTTTTATCATTAGTTCGAACAGTGTGCTGTATTATTTAGACCGTACAGTCGGCCTACGCGGCCTTCAGAAAGATAAAAAAATGGGTGAAGATAAGCGTCTTGACACAGTACAATTATCAACTACAGAACAATGATCTGTGGAAGGCTCGTCTCTGATCAGAGTCAGAAGTCCAGGGCGTAACAACAGGTAGGACAGCTTTTAACCTGTCACACAATGTATGTTTCTGAAGTTTAGAAAAGGTCAGTTACAGTGATTTGAATATGAAAACGAGTTTTACTTTAAAAACATGCCATTTACAATTGCATGAATTCTAGCACAGAAAAAAAATAACCACATCTCTTAACTTTCCAGCTGATTTGAGAAGCTGAGTTAAATGTTTATTTTTCCACTAAAAGCAAACAATACTACACAGCAAACACGTTGAGTCAAGCCTGTCAGGTTTGGTAGCCTCTCTGGAAAGCAACCTAAAGTTCAACACAATACTGGATGTCGGATCTCTTAGTTATGATGTAATTGTATACTGCCGTGGGTCAAACAAACAAAACTACTTACAGGGTGTGGTTTCACCCAAATGCATTGTTAGTGGATGTTTTGTTCTGCACTGCCTTATATGGAACATTCAAATCACTCAGTTACAAGAGGCAATCACCTTATGAGTGTGAGAGGGAAAACACAGTAGACTGATATGTGCTTTCACAGTGAGAAGGTGGAGCCATGAAGAGCAGCTTTAAAAAGAACTGATCCACCTGTTAGCAGCCATACTCTTGCAAATGAAAAGGAGCACACCCTCTACTTGATAAGCCCCTCCACTGAAACTCACTAGATCAGGACAATACCGGACAGGGAGGTAAAATCGTCTTTTTATTTTTAACTCTTTCAATTTGACTTTTGTTAATATTTCATGTTGGAGAACCAGCAGCCTAATTTGTCACTGGTTAAACAATTCATGTAGTGAAATTGATCTACGTTGATGTTGGTATGTGGAATACTGCAAAGCTGACATGGAAGTCGGGTCAGAATATTCCAAAGTGCAAAAATTAAAAAGGAAATGTGAATGTTTCCTGTTAGACATTAAAAAACAGAATGAGTCGGGGTTATGCTAATGGCCTGGTTTAACACAAGAAATACACTTTTTTTATACGTTGTAACTCATTTTCAAGAAGCTACATGCATAAGAAGATACACCCAACAATAAAGTCTATAAATTTGGGTTGATATTTAGCTTAACTGGCTGAGCAGTCATTTTTATTCATATCAAAATCACAAAAAGCAATTAGAATATGTTTGTTTTTTCTTGAGCTCAGGTATTTCAAAAAATCCATAAAAAAAAAATATATATTCTTACAACAAAGACAGATTAGTGATAATTGGAAATTGTGCCAGAAAGAACAAGGTCTGTATTTTAGCTTGAAGTCATTGGCCATATAATTGATGTAGAATGATGTATTGTTATACCCCTTGCTCTTAGTGCCTGATATTACACGGTAAAATAGTTTTCTAAATTGGACTAATAGCAACTAAAAAGGAATTTAGGAGGACTTGCTAAGAGATTTGCAGCAGGATTTGGGGCCAGTTTTAAGCAACTAGAAGATTATAGCTAAAACATATTATAAAAGAAAAACAAGGAGACATAAATGCACAAAGCTGAATATTAATATACGAATGATTACAAGATTAAATATCTTAAGTAAAAGGTTTAATAGCAACATCTGACCAGATAGAAGAATGGTTAAAGTCATGGAGTTGGTGAGTTAATACGCTGGAGTATTTATTTAGTGTCAGACTTAACATTATATCCCTCTGTACACAACACCTCCTGTGACAACTGTTTGTAAAACTAAAATAATTAATTATACTGTTTTTTTTGCAGAGTTGCCTGGGGCATCTTGACTCTATCACTTCTGCATGACCATAAATGCTGGAAAGACTTCCCATCATCTCCGAAAACTAGAAACCTCATCAAAATGCTGGCCATCTTAAAGCAATGGGAGGAGGTGTCTTACACTCTCACAGACAATACCGAGAAATATTTTTTCCTCTTCCTTTTTAAGTTTGGCCTTGACACAGGTGTTTTTTATTCATGCACCAAGAAAGGGTACACTTACATTTTAAGCTTGTTCAGCCTGTCCATTGTACTAGCTGACTTACTTTTGACATTTTTATTGGCAACGTTGTGGTTTCTTGGAGCTGAGAGGTATTTTGTGTCGCCATGCTTCGTCTTGGCCAACGCCTCAGCAACATACAGTTCACTGCCACTGCCCATGATGTGCCTGACTTTACTGGATTACTGTTTAGGAGATGACTGTTTGAGCAAGCACACAAACTCCAAGCTGCTCAGGAATGTGGTTCTGACATTGCTGGTTTGGCTACAAGCTGTTATTTATGCTTTTAGAACAGTCACTGCTGAACCATTGGAACTAATTCATAAAACTGGGATAAAAGAGATAGTATGCGAGGTTGAAGAGTCAACACTGATTACAGTTTCTAATATGGGACTTCTCGCAGCAGCAGTTTTAATATTGCTGCCATTTTGGTCCAAAATTCCCCCGTGGGTGGAAGAGGCTGACAGGATATACGAATCTAGGGAGAAGCAAGAAAACAAGAGGAGTGACCTGTCTTTCACATCAACCTGGACATACAGCATGGAAACAAAAATCAGTAAGATTAAAGAGCTGGAGAAGAACAGCTGGTGGCGGCCGCCTCTGTGGTTTAGCCTAGTGCTGTGCTTTACTATGTTTTGGGTGCCTTACCTTGTTATGTTTGCTGGCTGTATAATCTATGGCTTTGCAGTACCAGCCTACATCTCTGTTAACCTTCTGTGGCTGGAGTGCATCAATAGTTTCCTAATAGGTGTGGTATTCTGGGTGAAGAGTAAGACACAAGGACAGTACAGCAATCTACCAGAAAATGTGTGCATGTGGCAGATTTACTGGCATTTGAGCAAAGGCACATATGAGTCTCTACTGCCTATGGCCACGTTTAACCAATCAAAGGAGAAGAGAGACAAATTACTCCATATGTGAAGAAGAATACCAAACAAATGTGCCATGTCACAAAATAGATTTATGACCAACTATAAACAAAAACAAGAGTTTCATCGATAACGCCTCTTCCTACTAACCTGGATGAGCAAAAATGCTGCAGCTATGACTGCACCTGTAATAATCTGAGAAGCTGTGCAGCAAAGTGTTGTGAAGCTTTAATTTGTAAATAAAACAATAAATTTTATTTGTAAATATGCGTAATACACAAACGGGAAATGATAGCGTCGGTGAAATACTGCTGTGATGATTGTTTTCTATCATTCTTTTTATTTTCTGTTGTATCCATTATTTACTGAATAGTTTCCAATAAAATATTAAAACACACAGCACATATTTCTTTCACTAAATCTTGTTCTTCTGCCTACTCCCCAACCTCGTTTTTATAGGTATGTGGTACTTGGTTTTAATGAGTCTAAAAATCTATCTTTATCTCCATAAACAGCTCAGAACAGCTAATATGAAGCACAGCGTGAGCTACTGTTTTTAAATATCTAGGTGTTCCAGGATAAACTCTGAAAGATATAATGTATCAAAAGTGATCCTGAACACACCAAAATGGCAGCATGCAGCAGTGAAGTGGCTATTCCGGTTCTCCGTGTAAGAAATAAAAGCAACGAGAGGAATGTGCACTTCCGCATGACTGTTTGGTCTTCTTGTGTACAAACCTGTCATCAGTTAAACAGACTCTGGTTAAGTTCAGCCTCACAAGATGAGTTCAGTACTGTCGACATAGTATTTTCCTGACATTTACTCAGTAACAACAGCAAACGGTTTGTTTTTTCAACTGAAACATGTAAGATAAAGGGCCCCATTAAAGCTGGGAAACATTTTGAAATTATTTATTGTGATTTCATGTAAAATCCTGACATTTAACCCCTGTTGAAATGCCAGATTTTTCCAACACTTTTCATGTCCACTTTTTTTTTTTATGCACTGAGGCATATGTCTAATATTTCATTCTCTTTATGTCACATGATCAGAATGACACACCATCATTGAAATGTAAAAAACTGCAATCATATACCACCTACTGACACCAATCAGGTAATACAACTAAAAGCACCAGTTTAGACAGATACAGTCTCCTTGCAGTGGAATTTCTTTATTTGCCTGAAGAGATGTCTGTAAGAATATAGTATTACATTATATAAAGCACTTAGTCATTGCCAGTGGTATGAGGTAGGGCTGAAAGACACGTCAGTTGCTTACTGTGTGGCAAATATATTCAAATTATTTTTATCCCCATAACAGATTGTTTCTCTTACTGCTTTTACAGTGACTATAACTCAGCTATCAATTAAGGTGCCAAATACCTCTGTGCACCCATCAAAACGTAAATCAGTTGGTAGCTAAAAGAGGGATCCATGGTTGATGGAAATATAAGGGTCGCTCCGTGTCCCCAAAATGATCCAACTGAATAGAGGTGTAAATTAATAGGAAAAACTAGAGCTTCTTCAGTGACTTTGTTATTTTGACTAAAGCATGTCGCAGACATTTCATTAAGACATCAGAAAATTATGCCAGCTTGTGAAAACAAAGACCATATGTCTGCGAGCCAAGGGCCTGAAAAAGTCACTAAACAAACCTATAAAAAGACAAATGCAGCCCTATAAAATAAAGCGGTAGGGATTTATAGACTTTCTAATGGAATAACCCCAAGTCCTAAATTAATTTAACTACCTCTTTAGCAAAGGTGACAACATGGCTTTGACCTGGTTTCATTGCGACTTAGCACAACAGCTCCTGCACGCAGCTCACAAGATACACCACGATTACAGATTTTTTTTTTCATTGTTTCATATCACATATATTTATACAGAAACATATGGTAGTTTAAATGTTTTTGCTGCAGCTCTTAGGGGCTTAACATTTACTCAGAACTGACTTTGTGCTGAGGCTGGAGGGAAGCTGTAACGTAAACTCAACGTTAGCAGGGAAATAAACTCATCTCTTTGTACTACTCACCTGCCCTCCAATGGTAATGTCGAAGAAGACAATCGGGTTGTTGGGGTTTGTTGCTTGAACAGACATTGTGGAGCCTGGAGCACTTCTTAAGACTATATATACTGATTTGTAAATTACACGCGACTCGTTTGAATGCACAGAACATGCGCAGAAGTACCTACGGTGGCTCAAAGAGATGATCTTCTTCTTCTTCTTCTTCTTGATTTAATGTTGGCACGCAACGATTTGGTGAGTTCCGCCACCAACTGGTCAGGAGTGTGAACCGGAATGTCGCTCACGCTCATATCAGAGATGTTAGGGGACTCAAAAGGGTCAAAAGATACCAAAGCGTAGGGTCACCCAAACAAAATAAATAAATACCGTATCGTGTTACGTCATTATAGTTATTGTAAAACGTTAAACTAATGACCTTATAACGTGATATGTTTTTTTTAGTGAAAACTATATAAACTGTATTGAATGAGGAAACTGCGCATGCAGTAGATCAGAGAATTGTCTAATTTATCAAATTGGCTCAAGTTGTACTTCATGGGAGAGATTGTACAATGGTGAAGCTTGGAGGACACTGATGCTGTTGATGTTGCACCTTTAAAGGAGGCAGGGCAACATCTTTGTATCAGTAATTTAATTCTCACAGCCCCAACGGTGCATGAATGTCATCTTAGCTTTCAAAAGACATGAAGACTATAGGCGTAACTACAGGTACGTGTTAACAAAAGCAACACACCCACACTCTATGACAACTCAGACACACGCACGCACCATGACCGTGTTGCTCATAATTGTCCCTCATCCCTGTGTGTACAAGAATAAATCAGAGTAGAACAATGAATCTTTGATTAAAAGAAATTAAATGTTTCTGCTTGACGAGAACAAGCTCCACAAAATATATTTTATATTATACTTAGTTCTAGGTGTTCTTACAATTAGTTATCACGTTATAATTGAGTCATTTCACGTTTTTACAACAAACTCACGGCCCCATTCTTTTTAAATTTGTGTGACAGCTCCACACTTTAGTAAAAAGAGCATTGCCAGAAAGGACAAAAATAAAATGATGGGTGATTGTACCAGAATCCTCATGGCGATAGCGTAAGGCACAATAAAACCAAATTTACTGCCACAAGTAGAAATGTTTTTGTTGTTTGTACTAAATCTGTTAAACTAGTCTAGTTCAGATGGTTTTATACATGCAGTAGACTGTTGGGATGGTTTCTAATAAGGCTCAGTGAATAGATGTAAGGAAATAGTACATTTCTATCAAAAGAACATGTTTGTGATGTGTTTGAAGAGCTCAAATACATTAGTCATTGGGTCATTTGACTTTTTTTCAGTTATAAACTACTGAAAACTTAAGCACAGATCAAATATATTTAGTGTATTCTTGACATTTTAAATACAAATACATGATTATTTCAACTGTGTGGGATTAAACTACATAATTATGTGGCTCTAAGATATTAACTAAGCTAAAGTAAACAGCAGAGTTACTGATTTCCAAACAATATCTGAGAGGTGGCTTTCTGTCTCACTTCGAGGAATCCCAGCAGTAAAGGATATGTTGAAAATACTGTACATGTCTCTCATTGTTGTTGCTCAGTGCAACAGGAAAGTTCACTTGGCCTCAATGCAATGTATGTGTGTATTTACTAAAACAAAACAAAAATAAAAATCTAAAACAGTTTAGTTATTAAAATTATAAAAAACAATTTAATTTTAGAAAATATTTCATGTAGCGTACAGCAGGAAAACACAACTGCACATGGCCAACAATAAAATACAAAAATAGGAAAGTGCTGATAGCATGTGTGCTAGAGAAGAGATGACATCTAAAGCTCCATAATAAATTCAAGATGCATTTAAATGAAACAACTTCTTTAGTCTTAAGAAAAGTGGAAGCACTGGAAATGGAAGTGGGAGCACCAAAAATAAAATCTCTCAAGAAACATCATTTTTGTTAAAGGTTTTATTTTCACAATTAAACAAAATTCCACAAATTAACAAATGTATAGTTTTGCAAAAAAAAAAAAAAAGACAAACTGCAAAGTTGCTATAAAGATTTGTCAAAGCTTATTTAGCAATAAGGGCAGTGGCAGGTTCTATTGGGTCAGCAGGGAGATCATTACTAAAAAAAAAAAAAAAGAAAAAGCAAAACCTTCAAAAACAGAATTCTATGTAAAGTAATAAGGTTTCTTAACATTCACACCATATTCAGAAAGGGCAGGAGTCAAGTCCTCCATTGTCAGAGTGTACTTCTTATCCTATGAGGGAAAGATGAAAAATGCAGAACAGTAAATATGAGATGATAGAAAGGACAAAACATCCTCAAAGCAGCAGAAAATCTCCTGTCAGCACCCCTGATCTAACATTTAGAGTACTGTATGGAGGCCTCAGATTTACCCTTTAATGCGCTGCTCAACCGTTTGGTAGTGCTAATTTTAATCACTTTATCTTATTAAAAATGTGTGAAAGTTTACATGACTGAGCCACTACATCCACCTGTTTAGGTATGTAGGAGTATTGTGGAAAACCAAGTATAAAAGTTTAACATAAGAAATGTGTTTAAGAACATAAATCTTAATATAACTCCAAGAAATTAAAAGAAAAATGAAAAATATATATATTTTTGTTTTGTTTTCTTCCCAATAATAAAATTAATTGTTAATGTGCATGTTAAAATTTGATTGATACTCACCTTTGCCTTACTTCTGGAGCTTCCTGAGGCAGTCCCTTTCATTTTGCAGTACTGCAGTGCATCATTGGCAATGTCGGAGATAAACTTCTGAGAAGCAAGGGAGATCAGACGAATTCTGCAGAATGCAAAAAGAACGTCATTTTTTTCCCCCCCAAA
Source organism: Melanotaenia boesemani (assembly GCF_017639745.1). Classification (NCBI taxonomy): domain Eukaryota; kingdom Metazoa; phylum Chordata; class Actinopteri; order Atheriniformes; family Melanotaeniidae; genus Melanotaenia; species Melanotaenia boesemani. The sequence goes on from NC_055694.1 coordinate 20,704,045, forward strand.
CTGTACAAGAAACTTGTAAATGCAATCAGAGTTTGCCTGGCCTCATTTTCACTCACAATAATAATAGTGATAATTAAGACTATTAATGTAATGAGTCTGCATATAATTTTGCTCTTAAAAAAAAAATCAAGTCAGATTTTTGGTTTGTAAAAATGGACTGTCTTTATGATTATAATGCCAAGATAACAAGCAAAAAGAATCAAATATAATAGTGAAAAAAAAATTAAAATGAAAACAAATTTTTCTAGTTTGTTTTTATTTAATTCCGTTTATTTCTTTTTAAAGTTTGTTTTTAACGTACTTTTTATTACCTCCCTCCTACACCCCGCTGTAATGTTTTTAATGTTTTATGTAAAGCATCTTGAATTGTCTTGTACATAAGATTTGCTAAACAAATAAACTTGCCCTGCCTATGAGCTTACACAAGACTGATCACGTCATTTACATTTTCAATGGTTTAACTATGATTTCCCAAAGAGTTTAACGTTGTTCTGTTTGCTTTGTATGTTATAACCTCGTGAAAAACCCCAAATATAAACTCTGATCACACATATGATTTGGGTCATTTGGTTTCATGAGGTATCAGGTGAAAATGCTTACAACAAACATCCAAATGCATTAACATGAATTTTAATATAAAACGCTGACAACATGTCATTTTTACACCACCAGGCTCCAAAAAGTGACATTTCTGGAAAAGGTGATGGAGACAACCACATTCTTTTCATGAATATGTAAAACATTGTGCCTCTAACAGATGCAACCTCAGATCAGCATGTAATGTTTCATGCACTTACATTCTTGGATCAGAAGCCTCAAAGCCAGCCCGATTGAGGTAGTAGCCTGTAACTGCATCAGGAATCTGAAAAATAAAAAGAGCTTCTTTATGTTTAGGAAATAAATATAAGAGCCTAAAAGAACACCATTATATTTGTGTTTATGAGTCATCAATTTATCAAAGATGAAAGCCCGACTGACTTACAGTGGGAGTGTAATCCTCCAGCTGCATGAGGAAATCAGCCAAAGGTGTGGTGGAGACAGCAGGCTTTACATCCCCATTGGCAATGCCACTAGGAATGTAGACACCATTTGACACTTGTGAGTCTGTTGATGGTGCAACCACGGCCGCTGTGGTGGCAACTGATGAGTAAAATGATCGGTTAAAACACAACATAAAAAAGATAGCTTTACTTGCAATTAAGAACTGTTATATTACTAATTAATTAGTTAGTTAGTTAGTTAGAAACACCATTTTATTTTGCAATAAATAAATCCTGCTGGAAGCAGTGTTGAACAGTCATTTACTTTGGGAAGAATAAAATATGTATCCATCTATGTTGACATTAAATGTATTCACAGTTCATCCTAATGGTTTAACAATCATTCATCCGTAGCAGAATCAACCATTAGCCTACTGTGAACAAAGTTAGGTATAACTAAGTCCGTACAAGTCGGAGACTTATTTTAAGATAAGTATGAAGAACATATTAATAATAAATTCAGATCCCATAAAAATAAATAAATAAATAAAAAATCCATCCTCTTGCAAAAGAGGAATGTCAGTTGTGTGCAGGAAATACCACAGACAGCATAGATATTAGCTAAAGTCACATAACATTACCATTACTCGTGACCGAGGGGATGCTGCTGACGTTGGGTGTTGTATTATCATTCGCGATGCAATTACTTGAAGTTGAAGACGTCGTAGCCGGAACTCCAGTAGTAACAGACTGATTTACGTTGTCTATATTCATATTTATGTTAGCTAGCAAGCTAAACTTGGTAAGCTAACAGAAACAAATGCCCCAAATTGCAACTACGCGTTGTATAGCAGAACAAATAGCAGTAAAACAAATGTTTTTAAAAACAATACGTCGCGATGCACAGCTATTCTGTCACTGTGAATACGCTCAAATAAAATAAATTAGCTGGTTTCTGGTTTGTTTGAAGCTGTCGTTCATCGAAAAACCCGAGCTCATGCTACAGTCACGTCATGTGACCTATGTTGCCAATTGTACGTCGTCTGTTAGAATTTGCGGAAGGCGGACAATCCATTATTTTGGTCGTATGATGACATCATTACCGATTGTGTGAAATGAATCGACTTGGTTCTTATATTTAAAAAAGATGTATACAAGGAATTAGTAATCAATCAATGAAATAGGGTGGCTAAATAAAGATACTTGCAAAAAGTGAGCAAATAGGCAATGTCGCATTTGTGTGTTTGCAGTAAAAATAAATAAATACATTTTATTGTCTGCTGTTTTTTTAACATACAACTACTAAACTGCCACATATATCTTGTTACATTAGTGATTGTATCAGAGGTCACTTTTTTGCAACAAATAACGATTTTACAGCAAGACCTACTCATTTACGAGGCGCAGTGAACGCAGCAAAAGGATCTCGCGTATACTGCAGGTGGCGTAAAGTCTCTGTTGGGCTGTTTCATGGCTGATTTTACTGACGAAGAAGTAGCTATTCGTCGTCGTTAATTTACTGAAGTCTAGTCTAGTGTCTTTGCAGTTTTATTTGACTAAAAGTTGACCAACGCGGAAGTCAGACAGAAGGCTTTTTAGTTTAATGGGACAAAACAGGTAGAATAAACTCTTTTTTTAAAATTTGGCTTATAGAATTTCTCCGTGATACTGATAAACAAATGGAATAGTCTGAGTTTTGTGGCTTTTAGATTATAATTTTTGATCAATTTTTCGTTTCGGCCAGTGTTTCTCAATCCAGGCCCTCAGCTCAGGACTTCCCTGTATGTTTTAGAGGTAACCCTACGTTAACACACCTGAATGAAAATAATGATCCGTTAACAGGTTTGCAAATAACTTCACGAGGAAGCTAATTTGTCTGAATTAGGTGTGTTAAAGTTGTAACACATCCAAAACATGCAGGGCTCTGTGGACCTGGACAGAGAAACACTGGTTTAGACCTATAAATGAAAATTTATTTAGACAACTGTGGATTTTTACTGTGTCAAATGCATTTTCCCATCTTTGTTCTGTGTCAGTTCACAGGGCTGCAGAATGTCTTCACCTGTCCGTGTCATCGTGGTGGGAGCTGGTTGTCGAGGGGAGAACTACTCCCAGTTTGCATCCGTTCATCCTAAACGCATGAAGGTTTGGAGATGGTCTTTTTTTATTTATTTAATCTCTATTTAACCAGGAAGGTCCAATTGAGATTTAAAACCTTTTTTCAAGGGAGTCCTGGCCCAACGAGACAGCTCAGTGGACAGTGTTTTTGTTTAAATCACTGCATATAAATTGTGTCTAGCATTATTTTCCCTATCTCCTCTAAGTAAAAGACCTGAACACCATGTGGTGGGTAAGTTGTATTGTCTGACAGGCTTTTCTTGCCCATCTCCACCTTTTCAGGTTGTTGCAGTAGCTGATCCAAGAAAATTTGCCCGCACCAAACTTAAAAAACAACACAAAATCGATGATGAAAATATATTTGAAGGTGAGGCTCAGTAGAATGTTTTTAATTTTTATTTTAATGGTTCAGAATTATCTGCCTTGAACTTTGAAATTAAAATCCTCTTTGTTGTCTACAATAGACTGGCAAAGTGTAGCTGAAAGAGAGAAATTTGCAGATGCTGTGTTAATTTGCACTCCAGATCGCCTTCATAAGGTAACTAAATATAACATTGAAAATGTTAGCTGCTTATAATTATGACCCGATTCTGTTTTACACAATTCTTTAAAATGTAAACTACTCACTAAGTTTAGGACAATTCGTCCAGTAAACTAGTTTATGTTCCCCAGGACCCTGCAGTGGCTTTTGCAAAAAAGGGCTACCATATTCTCCTGGAGAAACCAATGGCAGTAAGTGTTTTGTAAATGAAAATAATTAACTGCTTTTTCAGATTCCCATAGTCTGAATTGACTATTGTTTTTACTTTATAGTTTCTTATTATTTAAAAAAGATATACCCTCAAGTAGCCTTTGCACTTTGTGTCTGCATGACTTTAGACAACTTCAGAAGACTGCACAATGATAGTGGAGGCGTGTACTCAAAGTGGCGTGATACTGTCTGTGGGTCATGTTCTCCGTTATGATCCACTTATCCACAAGATAAAGGTAAATATTTGTTCAAGTGAGTTTATCTAAACATTTGACTATTTTAAATTAAAGGATTATGGGGAGTTCCGGTGTCCCAAAATCTTTGTAACCTGCTTGTGTCTCATTTTAATGAGCAACACATTCGCTGAATTGGAAGTAGAAGGTTTTTAAATAAAGTTAGGTCAAACTAGGATTTTGTTGACAGACTTGATAATCCTCAATTTTATCAGTGATAATTAGTTTTAAGTATGCAGTGCTTTTCTTCTGATAATGTGGCGTAAACGTACAGCTTATTTTCTTATAGGATTGTAAAACAGTTCAGTACATTGTGGCATACTTAAACCACAAAACTGACAAGAAATAAAAATGAAAAAATTATTTATTTATTTTATTTAATATTCAGAAATACCTTCTCTTTTTCTAGGAGCTTATAGATGCTGGAGTCATTGGTGATGTGATTCATATTCAGCACCTTGAACCGGTAAGAATACAAACACATCAATCCATGTCTGTCTTCGTAAAAGCAACACATTCAATACCAACACACTTGTAGGTTTTGTATGAATGAAAGCCAAAATGCTGGACTTGCAAGATTAGGCACCCTTTGTTTCTCCTTTTTCCATGATGCATCACAATAATTCACTTTTTCTAAAAAAAAAAAAAAAAAAAGAGTATCTAAAGAGCAATAAACACTAAATCATGCAGTATCGACACTACAGGTACTCCATATATGCAGCACCTCCTTAACTCATTAATGTTTTGAGCTACATGGTACGAAAAGAAAAATGTCTTTGTATGGAAACAGATTTTACTTGTGAACATGATAAATGAAGACCAAGAAAAATCACCCCTCTATCACACGAACCTCATTCAAGTCATTGATTACATGCTGCATATATTTGTATATTGACAATCCATTTAAAGGCATATATATATATATATATATATATATATATATAATGAAATCATAATTTTAAGAACCAAACATTTGGTAGTTTTGTATTGTACCAGTGTTGTCTGGCATAGTTTGTCTTTAAAGTTATTAAATTATTAAAGTGTTAGTCAGTAAATGTGTTTAAAAACTGCATCAAAATGTTGTTTCAGGTTGGGTTTTATCACTTTGCTCACTCATATGTTCGAGGGAACTGGAGGAATGAAACGGAGAGCTCTTTTGCTCTTTTGGCCAAATCATGTCATGACATCGACCTGATTCATCACTGGGCTGGAGCACGCAGGTAAACCATCAGACAGAAGTTAATGATCAACCAGGCTTCTTTTATGGTCATCATTAAGATACATTTGGCTCTGAAATAAAAGCAAAAATCCTGGTTTGTTAACTAGGGTGCTGTGTGTATTCAGTCTCCTGGCTGCTGAGATACAGATAATGCTAGCAGAACCTGTAACCCTCTGAAGCTGGTGTTGTTGGACCAGACAGGTCAGCTTAGTATTCTGAAAATAAATCATTAACGTTTGTTGTTGGCAGGTGTGTAAAAGTGTCCTCATTTGGAGCCGTTAGCCACTTCCAGCGAAAAAGCAAGGTGTGTAGTTTACTCTGTTATTGGGAACCTGTAAACTCAGCAAAGTCCTTTCAAACCGGGTTCTTGTATATGTGGTAGCGGACAAATCCAAATTTCTTCTGAACAAATTAAGCTGTTTACACATAACCAGTAGGGGCCCTGTAAATTATTTGGGTTCTGTTCATGGATTTATTAAAAGAATGCTTTGCCTCACATTTGTCACAAAAAAAAGTCTAAGAAGAAAATTTAGGTTATTCATAACATAAATATAATTGAGCTGAATATTTTCTTGTCAGCCAGCAGGTGCTGGAGACCACTGCCTCGACTGTTCAGTAGAAAGAGACTGTCCATACTCGGCATGCAAAATCTACTTGGACAGAGTGAAACAGGCAAGTATAATTGCTTTTACTAATAATTTACTATACCAACAGTGAAAAGAATGGTTCACTTTTTATACAAGGCTCAAGTGCATTGAACTTGTGTCTGTTTTCCAGGGCCACACTGGCTGGCCAGTGTCAGTCATATGCCCAAACTCAATCCCTGACATTGAGTCTGTAACTGAAGCTCTGAGAACTGGACCTTATGGCCGCTGTGTCTATGAGTGTGACAATGATGTCTGCAGTAACCAGGTGAGAAAACTTTGGCTGTTAAACTATATTGCACAATGTACAGTACCTTTCCTCCCTAAACCTTTAAGTTTGTACCAGGATACCATCAGTTGAATGGCCCTGATCTTTCCCAGACTAGTCAGTGACTCAGACAGTAAGCACTAGATCCTACAGCCTCTGCAGCTCTTACCCTGTTTACACAGTTTTATCATTTACTTCTTTTAAGTTTCTCTCCAAAATCTTCAGTTTCCAGAAATAATAAACAAAAAATTGACAGTTAATTGGCAATTTATGCAAACATTGAAGGTCTTTATTCTCAGCTAGAAACCTCCCACTTTTCTTTCTGGTCTATCTTTTGTTTTTGCAGGTTGTCAACATGGAGTTTGAAGGTGGGTTGACAGCAGCCTTTTCTATGGTGGCATTCACTGAGGAGATCTGCCAGAGAAAAACAACCATCTATGGCAGCAAGGTGGGATTACAATGCAATTTTTACATCATAAGTAACTTGTTATAACAGGTTTTTCAATGTAGGTTCATCCCTTTAAAATAGAGCTGTTTCATTCCCTTCTTGTTGAGAGGTAAATTACTGCAGTCATTCGACTAAATAGAGATTAAACACTGCCTGCCTGCTCTCAAAAGCCCAGATTTGCAGGTGTTCAAAGGTTGTTTGACCAGTTTTAAAAGGGCTTAAGGAAGGTGGATTCAGGAAAAAAATAGGAAGGGATAAGAAAACATCAACTGCACATAAATAGGAAACTGGTTCTAAAAAACAAGTGTACTCACAGTGCAGCCAGTAGCAGGTCAGTAAAACCAGTTTACATATCGTTTAAGATAACAAATGAACAGAAATGTAAGCAGCTCATTTTAAGAGGAAGCATAAGCTTCATGTTACCCAATAAATCCATGTTTTCACAGGGGGAGCTGTCTTATAATGGCCATGAGATCCGTGTGTTTGACTTTCTGACTCAGAGATCCACACAGCACACAGCAAGCAGTGACGCTTGCAGGAATTTTGGTATGAGTGGACATGGTGGGGCAGACTACCACATCATGGATGCCTTTATTTCTGCTGTGGCAGTGAGTGCTTGCAAAACTATTTAGTCATTATATTTTTAACTGTTTTTCCTTTTAATGTATTTATAGTTTCTTTTTGTAAGCTGTAAGCCTGACTGTGTGGTGTTGTTTTTTTCCATCTGTGTGTCTAGAACAATGATCCCTCCCTGATTCGATCTGGTCCTGAGGAGACACTGATGAGCCATTTGCTTGTGTTTGAAGCTGAGCGATCACGAGTGGAGAGCAGGGTAGTGAACTGTGGTGACAGCTGGCAAAGCTACAGCGCTACACAACATTAATAGGCCAGTCGTAGCCACTTAAAATAGTTTCAAATTAATCTAATTTAAAGGGCCAAATCTTGTGTAAATTGTAATAATTGATTTGACCGTCTGTGTTTGCCTGCAAATGTGTGACAGCTGATCTGTCTCTCTAAACAGCTTCTTGATCTACTCAGGGATTAAACTGCTTGTACTTTTTGGAAATCTTACTGATAGATTTAAGAGAGGACCTGTGTTGTTCTGCTCCTCGACTGATGGAAGTATAGCTCAGAGTAGTTGACTGTTAATTAAGTGCCAAACTTAGTGGTTTAGCAACAGTTAATGGTAACCAGTTTGTTCAGGTCATTTTCCTCTGTTGGTGCTGAGATTTTTATGAGATCACTAAAAATCTTCAACTCTTAATTCCTTAAACTTTTGCTGCTGAATGGAAAAAAAAGTGGTGAGAAGAGAGAACAAGATGCACCTGACAGAAAGCAACGGCTCTTCAAACAAACATGCTCCACCTGTACAGAAACGCAACAGAGGACATCCCATGGGAGGAAAACAAAGCTGACTGTTATCAGGAGCACCTATAAGATGAGCAAGCTGAAAATGTGTATCACAGCAACAACCAAAAGACCAGGAACACAAAAATAAAATCTAAATAAAAATGGCTTTTAGTGTATGAACTCACAGGACAATACAGTGACTGTCAGTGCAGAATATGAGGAATGAAGAGTATTCAAAGATGAGTGTGAATGCTCAAATGCGTTAACACCTCTGCAAAGGCTAGAGTCAGACCAATCCTGGAGCACAACTCCCAGCCCAACCATGCGTCCGGCCAGAATGTGGCTGAGGAAGGCCCCAGTCAGACCACCAAGCAAGCAGGTTACAGGGGACCACCAGCCTGATAACGTTATGTTGATAATATAAACAACATTCAGTGCTCTTTCAATAATGAATAAATGAAAAAGAAGTAACATCCTTCAGACACAAGGTGTCAGTGCTGCAGTGCTTTGACTAAGAAGCCAATGTTTTACAAAAGGCAATAGACAAACAGTGGCCTGTTGTGTTAAACATTATGTAATCTCAACATCACAACGATAATATAGGGCAAGATGTGGACAAGTCTGACTACATCAAACAGTACAGAGTGATAAACGTCACCTGTAAGCTTTGATATAGATGCTAATTAAATGTTGACGCATATGTATGCATGGGTACTTCCTCCCACCATCTAAAGACATGCATGTTAGGTTAACTGGTCACTCTAAATTCTCCCTAGGAGTGAGTGGTTGTCTGTCTCTCTGTGTTGGCCCTGCAATGGACTGGGGACCTATCCAGGGTGTACCCTGCCTCTTGCTTGCTAATTGCCTGGACTGAATTAGACTAAGCAGTATAGAAAACAAATGAATGAATGTTTATAGATGTATAGAGATAATACAGAGATGAAATTCTTCACTTGCAAGATATCATCTCTATACTACCCCTAAAGAAACAGACACCATAACAACAATTGCTGACAGCTCATATAGCGGAACAACATGAAGGTGTAGAAAATCAAACCAGGAATTTGTGGTAAAGTAAATTTTATTACAAAAAAATGTTTCTATTATGTGTGTGGGTTTGAGAAAATGGCTGTTATCAAATTTCCCATTTTGTTTTGTGGTTCCCTTTTGTCTCCTTTGTTCTGCCTGTTTCCTCCCCCATTCCAGGATGTGACAGCAAATTTAATAACTGGGATCAGGTGCAGCATTGAAGCCAAGATGAGTTATTTGTGTAGTAATCAAAGAAAATATCTTTCAAAGACACCATGCGTCATTTGTCAGCCTTCAGCCCCTCACCTAGTAGTTCACTGAGGTCCTGGAGGACACTAGCATCAGTCCATTGGTGACTCTGGACTGTTTGAGAGCTCTTTACTGTCCTCCTGGATCTGCTGGCTTTCTAATCTGATGCTACATAAAACACAAGCATGGTGGTATATATTGTTTGGAGAGAGCAGCAAAGGACAAAGAGATGACATTTGAAGTTATATTTCTGGCAAACAATGTAAAACAGATGCCTTTAAACACACAAAAAGTGATAGATTCTTTTTTTTTTCTTTTAGTTGATAATTTAATTTATGTCAACTTACACCATGTCCGTAAACTATCTCTGGAGCTGACATACAAACCAGCGAGATCACTTACGTTAATACTCGTCTCTGCTGATGAGGCTTCCCAGTTGTCCCACATAATAATCCTGTTTGTCGCCCTCTGTTTGTTTCAGCTGCACAAATATAAAGGAACCAGTCTAGAACTACTGTTTAATCATACATTTTATTTGTGACACAGAAAACTGATCACATGAATAATAATTTTTGTATTAAAAACTTTAGAATATACACTACCGTTCAAAAGTTTGGGGTCACTTTGCCATGGGATTCAATAGGGAAGTGACCCCAAACTTTTGAACAGTAGTGTAGATAGGAATAAATCTGAAAATGTGGAATAAAAGTGATATTTCTTTTCAGAAAATGGGAAAAACTGTTTTTGAGTGAAAGGCCTCTGAGGTATGAATCTCAACTCTTTTCACTAGAATTTACTGGTAAAAATGTTACCAGTAAATTAAGACCATTTGTCTTAACTCACATTAAGACCAATATAGAACAAGTTTTCTTAAATTGTATTAAAATTGCATTACAGATATGCAAATATCTGAATTTTCCCCTAATTTGCAATTATTAAATATGTGCAGATTTTTCTTTAAATCAGGCTAAAGTGTAGAAATTAAATACTTCAGTGTGTATGTTTGTGTTCTCTTGGGACATTTTATTGAAGCAAAATGATAGATAAATTAATTTTCATCACTTTAATTTAAACAGGAAAGTTGAATTTACTGGTGTTTACAATAACTTCTCAGTTCACATTAATCATGCTATGTTACAGCCATAGTCTATGATCATGATCACTTTGAATAGCTCTTCAGTGTCATCACATAATCACATGCCACTGATGTGAGAGGTGTCCTCAACTACTCCTTGACCTCAGTAATGTCAACAACCTCACACCATTCCTGGGTCTTGCAACACATCCAGGATGACTAATTTCAGAGAGTCCAACGGCCCTTTCTTTCAGATCTTTGGGTTGTCACAATTACAAGTTGACTTTGGACAGAAAAGAGCAACAAACTGGTGCCAGGACTGGATTACAGCAGTGGTGTAAATAGGCGCTCCTTAAAGCTAAGTATCATTTTCCCCGTGCTGTGATTCAGTGACGCTTTAAGCAGTTTCAGAACAAACCACAAGTCTATATTTCCAATATAAACCTATGTTTCTGTTTTCTTTCACAAAAGATTGTTCTGTATGACTTCCACTGTCTTATTTCTTAATATAGACATTACAAGATGTACACAAACAAAATGTCACACAGACAGGCAACATGCTCCAGGAGACAAATTTGCCAACTGAGTCAACATCTGTATTTTTCAGTGAGTCAAACACTCCACCACCAAGCCGTTTGGTTTTACTGTGCCCTGCCCTCAGCCCTCCTTCCTACTCAGGCATGCAGTTAATGTTTAACACAAGCCCTTACCTCACTCCAGCATCACTTCCTCCCACTATGTCAGGGTACATCTGCAAATACCCACACACATTAGAAAAATATTATAGGAAATTCAACTTCGCCATCAAAATCCCAGGAAATATTTATATTAGTACAGTTTTTTTTTCTGAAGAATTTAACTTGTTTCCATTAATGATAAAGACTGATGGCATGTTTTGACAAGTGAAGTGGTGAATTATTTGGAGAGCTAATACTCCCATTATCCTCTCTTCATTCCATAAATCAGTCAAGTTGAAGAGACGCCTACATCGGCTCTGACGTTTTTCCTCCAACGCTACTTGCTTCCACAGATCGATTTCTGCTGGAAGGCTTTTATAACGTCACACAGCTTTAGTCCTCAGAATACGGGCGTCTGAACAAGGAAATGGAGAAAGAAAGCAGAGAGGGGAGAGGTAAACCTTAAGTCTGTGACTCAACGGGAAGTGATGGAATGAGAGTAAGTGAAGAGAGAGAGAGAGGGAAAAAGAGGAGGGTTGGAATGGTAGACAAAGAAAGAGGGGAAAAAAGGAAGACTAATTAATAACTTAAGATTCCAAGTTGCTGAATGATGAAAGGCAGACTAAGAACAATGAATCCAGTCCTTTCCAAGGAAATCTGTGGGTTGTGACTTCATCAGCCCCCACTCAGTACACAACAAAATCATGATGTGTACACAATGTAAATAATCATCACTCCAACAAAAATATTACCAAACTTGGGTAGTTTCCGATGTCCTCCTAAAGTCAAGCCTGCCTATCATGTGCTGACTCAAAAAAGACTTTGACCTCAGGACAAGATGTGAACAGTGTGTAATGTTCAAATATTGACACTTGTCTTTACCCAAAATGAAAAATACTGCCCGATAAGCTAAGTTGCCAATGAAGAATTAGAAAACCTTTAAGAAAATCTTTTAATCTTTCAACTTGACTGAGCTTCTTTTTCTCCTTCGTTTCTCCTTTCTCATTTGAAGCGAAACTCTTAATGAACTGGAAGTTAACTTCACAGGCCTGCGGAAGACCTCTTGCTGGGCTTGAAAACCTTCTGGCCACATTGGGGCCTGAAATCATGGGTAGGGGAGCCACCAAAGCCTTTAGTTTTAGATTTAAAGAATTGCTCTTTTCAAGCTCAGTTCCCTTTCTTTCATCAAAGCCAACACCATGAAATCCCACAACACTGCATTTAATTCTCAGCACTTCCTCCCTCTCTTTGCCAGCTGATGGTGTTTTGTTGTTGTTTTTTCTGTGTTGGCATCCCCAAAAAAAAACAAAAAAACTTTTGAGCTTCTATGGTTTAAACAGATTAACAAAGATGAGCATGAGTGTATGCGTGAGTGTGTATCTGAGTGTTTTCCACCTCAAATCCATTTTATTTATGAGACACATTATTGTTTCGTGTATCGTATAATGCTGCCAGGAATTTCTTTTGGTTCTTGTTCCTCCTAAACAGTACATCAATCAAGAGTAGCTCAAACATCATACTTCAGTTCATCCTCCCCTTCCTCCCGACGGCTGGTCTTTCTTTGATAACTGAGCTGTCTACTCACAGGATGAGGTCAAAGGCCACAGAGTGAAGCCCACTCAGACATTTGAGACGCCCGGCTTCCTCCTGGTGCCTCCATCTTGTCAGACCCAACTGCA